>NW_026652279.1:122782680-123110180 GCF_009828535.3 Hylobates moloch
AAGGAAGGAAGGAAGGAAGGAAGGAAGGAAGGAAGGAAGGAAGGAAGGAAGGGATTTTGCAATTTTGATTCACTTTGACTTCTGATATCAAATATTACATTTTATATGATGCCAGATTTAAGCATAAAATACTACTATTTTCTTCCCATGAAGTAGACTCTTTAAAAATCTACATTTATTTATTTCAAATATCTTACAACTTATACAAAAAAAAACTCTGTAAAGTTAGAGTGTTATCATGCATCAGATGCAATCATAAAAATACATTCAATTTCTAATGCCAAGGATGTGTTTACACTAACATCTATAAAGTAAAGTTATTTTGAAATTTAAGTTATGTTTAATTATGATATGCATTTGCCAGTATACCTACACATGATATATATAATTTTTTTACAATTTAACATTTTTCATAGTGCTTACTAAGGGAAGGCACTGTTTAACCACTTTTTAAATTATTAACTTATTAAGTCTTTATTTTTAGAAAATGCCCCATTATAGAAGTAATTTTAATTTTCCATTTTACAGAAGAGGACATTAAGATAAAGAGATGTTTAGTCAATTGGCTAAGGCCACAAGTTGTAAGTACGTTTGAACCCAGGCAATCTGAGTGCAGATCCATGTATTTAACTATTATATGATAGTACATATCGACAGTACAGTGGGATCAAAAATGAAAAATAAAAGTCTCTTACTCACTTCCATCCTCATCTCTTTTACCACTTCTTAGAGGTATGCATAATTAGCTTTTAATGTCCATAACTGCTTTCGTTAGATATTACCCTAACTTTAAGTAAGGAGCATATAGTTTATTGATAGATTTAAACAAACTCATGAGGAAATTTGAAAACATTACTTCCAATTCTCTTTTCGCTTCCATACCCATACTTCCTTTAGTTGTATTTTGGTTATTTTAGTTCTTACCTTTGATCTTTTAAAAATACACTTAAATATTTAATTTTGATTCATCCACTTGAAATAATTTTCATCTAGATAACCCTCATTCCTTCTTACTTCATTTTCTGTGAGACAAGATATTTTTATATTATCAAATTTTATATTATTTGTATTTTCATGGAGAAGTGTGCTTGTTTAAAAGTGAAAAATCAGTAAACGCCTTGGTCAAATTATGCTTATATATTATTATTTAACTTAGAACCAAGTATTGTGAAGGACGTGATCTGATGCCATTAAAATTTGGGATCATTTTACCTTTTTTCCTTGTAATTGCTCACAATCATGCAATGATTTTTTGTTTTGCTTATTATGAAGACTGTGCTTTTCTCCTGCAGCTTTGAGTTTTACCATGTATTCTGTATTTTTATGTACTTTATTAAAAATGTGTATAATAGTCTTCTAATTCATTATCCATACAAACCCTATAAGCATCAGATTCAATTTTTTTATGTAAGCATTGAAGCAAAGTTTACAACATAGCTGATTCATTTAGCAATATCTGTATATATGTGCATAAATACATACAAATGAGCAGATCTTGATACTTAAAGGTTTTTGTAGGTAAGCATAAGAATTTTTGTATATATGATAATTAACACTTATATAGTGTTATTTTATGTGTAGTAAATTTGTGAAGTATACTAGTTTGAAATTTGTCAGTGTTGTTCAGGAAATATCTTTGGTTCTTTAGTTAACAAAGCCATTTTTGTGTCAACAATGATTTTTTAGCTTCCAAGAAATCTAAAATAATTATGCTGAGTAGCCCATTACAAAACAAATATAACAGTAAATAATTTTAATATCTGTAGGTAATCCATACATATTTCACTGTCAATAAAATCAGTAATTCTGAGACTTTTAAATAAACATAGTTCACTTAGCCTAGAATTTTAAGATATTATGGTTGCTAACTGTGGTTACCATTTAAATATTCAGGGACTATTTTTAACATATTTTTATCATGGGATGCGATTACCTTATCTCCTTATGTTGATGTTGAATGAGGTGCTAAATATTGTGACCAGTTGCTGAAAAATTTTTGTTAATAGATGGGAACATAGACATTACTTGCTTGCAAAATTGTTCCTTTCCTACCCCACTTAAGGAAAGGAACCAGAAGAAAAGGAGAAAGGGTGGGACATATAATTACTAGGGTGAAAACAACCTAAGGAAAAGCAATAGAAAAAAATATCTGCTGCACTAGCTTAAAGCTATTAACAACATGCACATTTTATTCTATGGAAGATTATGTTTTCTCTGTAGCTTTTTCTACAGTATAATGATATTACTCAATATCTAGCTTTTAATATTGCTTTCATTGCATTTGACAAGTTAAGATTTATAATTTAAAAGTGACTGACACTGCAGTACAAAATATAGGATTGTATGATAGAATGAAGCATTCTAGCAAAGGTTTCAAACTAATAAAGTGGTAAATTTTGCCTCAGAGTTCACATGAAGGCATTTTTATATAATATTTTACTGTGAGAATAATGCAACTATGCATTTAAATGTCATTAATGTATTAATTATTGTATTTAATGTATTGTAATTAATGTATTTAAGTGTAATTAGTGAATTTTCACAAAAAGAAAAGTATCAGTATTCATAGAATAATCAGAATGCCTTCACACCCATGATTTTTTTTGGGGGGGGAGGAATAACCTAAATGAACACTTACATTGTATACAGAATAACTCATACAATGTTTAATATTTTACTGATCAATATGCCAACTCATATGATGTCTAATATTTTATTGGTTGTGTATTTCTCACTGCAAAACTGCCATTGCTTACACATGTTAAATTCTTTAATATAATTTATGCAGTCATGTAAAGTTTATGCAAAAATAATAACCTCTTTCATCAAGGCTTGAATAAATATTTCTAAAAATGGATATGTTAACATACTAAATATCATCAGTTTTACAATTCAAATCTCCTATATATCTATAACTTCATCCTAACCTGATGGTGCTTAGCATGGCGGATGTTTTTGAGTTTTGTTAAAGTTTTAAATCAATATATGGGGTAGAAATAGAAAATACTAAGATTTTAACCTTTGTAAATCAGTTATTTTTTATTTAAAAAATACATTTAGACTTTCTGTTCTATGCTCTCTAAGGTGATGGCCACAGTTTTTCCATAGCTTAGAGTGTAGGACAAAAGTTCTTTCTAAAATAAGGCAGAATGAGCTCAGATTAGCCAAGGCTCAGAGTACTACAGTATTAATATTTCCAATATGAATCAGAAATCCTCTTTTATAGTTAACATAGCAATGATTAAATCTTAAATAAATTCTTCATGTTTTCACGGAAAGATGCAAATGGCTTTAATAATTTTTTTGGGAAAAGGCAAGGACACGCAAATAATTATATGAGAACAAATGCGGACAGCTAAGTTTCACGTATCTTTACTTTGATAGCAAATACAGAAAATGCATATATTCCCAGTTTAGATGAAGATAATTATTTTCAATACCGGAAGTAAAAGTAATATTTTCCATTGATTTTTAACCTTTTTCCTAAAAACATTGTCTTGTTTGACAATTGTCAAACATTTATTGCTAAAGAGATAGCATGAAGGTGAAGCACTCTGCATTCATCATATAGTAAGTCTGGTTTAGATAACATTAAAGCTCCCCGTAAAAATGGAAGTCTAAGTCTCTTATATATCACATTTTCTTTGCTCTAATTTGAATTTTATCATAAAGAAACTATAGTGTTTAAGAACAAGAGAAGATGAAAAGGTGTTATCCATAAAAGAAATAAACACAATTAAATATTATCTTTTTAAAAAGCAGACAAAAGTATTTAGGTAGTTTATTTAATATACAAATAGGTTTATTTATTGAAGTAAGATGGAGATCTTGATTTTCCTGATTTGGGGAAAACATTTGTTGGGTTGGGGACAATTTCACAGGAACAGTCTTAGGCAAAGAGTAAAGAAAATAATACTTTGATACATATTTTTAATGTTAACACGAGTCTCACCGAGGGGGCGGGTAATCAAACAAATTAAAGCTAAAGTGTTTTATTTTGCTCTTGGTCTTTCCCTACCAGCATCTTTTGTCAGAGGAAAGTTAATATGTTATTTATGTCTGATGATACAATTGTCCAATTTAAAAGGCTTCAGTGGTTCCTCAATGCTTACAGAATAAGTAACTACAAAACTACATAGCAAGACATTTCTAAATGTGGCTCCAGTTTTCTTTTCAATATCATGCTCTTTGTATCACCAGTAAAACCATACTCAGGGCATTAGATCACTGACGTACTCTGAACTAAGCACCATTTGCCTGACTAGGCAGCATTTATTTGCCTGTCAGCTTTCAAGGCCCAGAACAAATAGGCCTGACTCCTACCCAGGTGAATTAATCAGTCTCTGCTCTGTGATACCAAACCACATTATTGAAATCACTAGTATAACAAATCTATACTCATTTAGAGGTATTTTTGTATTTGTTAGCACTACTAGTCTGTAAGTTCCTAGAGAGTTTATATGCTGTTTTATTCATCTTCACAACTATGTTTCTCGGGTACAGTAGAAACTCTACAAATTCTTTTTTGAATAAATAGTGATGTTACAAATTATTTCTTTATTGTTCTCTATTCAAACAGACCAGTTTGTGTGTGGAGGTTTCTTTTTAACCGTGTGCTTAAGTTTTTATGACCAGACATTAGTGAAAATAAAGGACATTAATAAAAATCTACTAATTTTAACATTAATAGCAAAAAAATTAGGTTGTATATCCAACTCAATATTCTTTTTAAAGGAATGCCTGTCAAATTTTGAAATTTAAGATTAAGGTATCAGATAAATAAGATCTGATATACTCATTTTTCTTTGGTCTTTTGTTTCAATACTTTTATTTGCTTCAATACATTTATTTGCTATATGTTAGAGATGTTTGTATAATCACTCTAGTTATGCTGCTACTACGTAAGTTAGAACAAGCTACTATATTGATTGAAAAAATATCAAATAACATATTAAAACAAAAAATTGTAACACTTTTTTATTCCTCTACAAGTATTTGCTTTAATTAGAAATGCAAGAGAGTTCATTCTTTTATAAAATCACTAGAGGTATTCTGTAATGTAAAATAACATGAAAATTTATTTCCAATTAAGTAGACATTTTCAAAAATTAAAAATGTTTTATAAATATGAGACTGAAGGTTTTATAAACTCAATAGATACATGTGGGTAAATCAAGAAAGATACTAGACACACACACGTGAACACATACACACATATTACATATCTATTTTTAAATCGTTAGCACAGAGGCAACCCCAAACACCAATAATGTATAAACTTTAATAGGTTTAAAGACGAGCACTTACAAATTTATAGTTATAGAAATGATTCATACAGTTTATATTTTATCTTCTAGAAAATTTTCTTCTTTTTCTTTTTTTATAATTTATAATAGATATCCATGTTCCTATAAATTGTATATATATATATATATATATATACACACATATATATAAAAAATTATTTTTTGTAAGACAGAGTCTCACTCTGTCGCCAGGCTGGAGTGCAGTGGCATGATCTCAGCTCACTGTAACCTCTGCCTCCTGGGTCCAAGTAATTCTCCTGCCTCAGCCTCCTAAGCAGCTGGGACTACAGGCGCACACCACCACACCCAGCTAATTTTTGTATATTTAGTAGAGACAGGGTTTCATCATGTTGGCCAGGATGGTCTCGATCTCTTGACCTCATGATCCGCCCTCCTTGGCCTCCCAAAGAAATTGTCCAAATACCCATGACAAATAGGTCAGACTTTTTAAGAAATATAATTTTTTCCTAGTAATATTTTAAAGAAAACTTTAATATTTAAGGGGGAATTATTTATAACCACAGATACTATATTGCTTATGTCCATATTTTTAAAGCAATGATTTTGTGGCAATGCCTACGTGTCATGTCATTTTGCATGTAGTTTGCAGTCTGTAACTAGGGTTATAAAAATACATTTTATTTAACCTTAAAACAGTGTAGTTCTTAAAGAGTTATCAGCAAGAACAGAGCTCAGTACAGATACTTATTCAAAAGGAAAGCTTTTTTCCCTTATTTTACTCTTTTCTGTCTTTTAAAATATTGGTATTCTTTGGGAGTCCCTACCATTGTTTATAATTTTCTTTTTTCACATTCTTTTCTATGTAAAACTACCAGTCTCTGCATGCTGTCACATTTTATTGTAATCTACTTTTTTAAAAACACAAATCAAACCACGTCACCCCACTGTTCAGAATCTTTCAGTGTTTCCTCAAGGAATACAGGATACCAACTCTATTTCTTTGCATGGGATGAAATGCTCTTTTCATTCTGGTCCCGCCTGTCTTTCTAGTCTTATCGCCAAAAGTTCGTTGGCATGTACTTTGTACTTCAGTCACACTGGGCTACTTGTGGGTCCCCATTAAGCCATGCAATTTCAAGTTTCTATGCTTGCCTCTTGTAATCTTAGAAAACTCTATACTCTTCAAGATTCAATTCAAAATTCTACTTGTTTTTTTTTTTCTATGCTCTTCTAAGTCCCTGTGTGTATAGGTCAGTTGGCATCTACCTACCTTTATTTTATTAATAGTGGTATATCTGATTTATATTTAAATGAGAATTGCTCTGCATCTTTGCAACTCCTGCTCCTTAGACCAATGCTGCACTCAGTCAATGTAGGAAGATAGAATGGCTGAGGTAAATAAGCAAAGCATTATCATGATTACCACTGGCAAGTTTGAGCATGATCATTTTGGAATATATGATGTTTCTTCACACTGCTTTTAAATCTCCTAGTTGTAACAAGATGCTCTTTAAACTGGCCCTAGAGCTTTGCATTTATGTTTGCAAGTTTACACATTTTTAATTATTAAATATTTCTCATGATTTTCTAACAACTGTGTATTTGGGCTCAAATTCACTGTCAGGAGCAACAGAATGATATGACATGTATATATATATATATATATAAAACACACATCATGTATACTTACAAATATATATGCATATGTATATTATATAGGTATATATTCACATATGTATGTCTTTCCAATAAACCTATGAAGGCTGGCTATATTCAGATGAATAAGCTACAAAAAATAATGTTCAGAGTATAATAATACAGAGTCTGTAAATGTAGAAATTGACCAGCTGATTTAACCATAATGGAGGCAGTGCCAAGTAGATTTTTAAGATAGAAACAGATATAGATGAAGTAGTATAACACATAGAGAATTGTTCACTTTTTCATACTTTTCACATATTAAAATTAACTGTGTTATTGAAATGATACAGTCTCTTTAGTTATTTTAATCCAAATATTCCTCTTCAATATATGGGTATTTCTCCTAGATTCATATTTTGAAAGTCAATATAAGTAATATCTGTCTTGATTGATAGTAGTTAAGTTGCTTGGAAATAATTAATTACGTAAAACATCCCCGATTTTATTTAAATTACTGATTTTCAAATGGAGATGGTTTCACCTTCAAGGGGTCATTGACAATGTCTGACTGTTTGGTTGTCACAGCTGGGAAGCGAGTGCTACTGACATCTAGTGGGTAGAGGCCAAGGGTGCTGTTAAATATCCAACAGTGCAGCTCCCGCAACAAATTATTTGACCCAAAATGCTCATAGTGTTGAGGTAAAGAACTCTTGCTTTAAGCAAATTGTTCCACTTATGTTCAGTCCCTACATGTAGAGAGCATTTAAGATCATTCAAAGAAATTGCCCAAATTCCCATGTGACCATTAGGAAGACTCAAACTTTGTCATCATTTTGTACATCAAAATCATTGAAAGGAACTTTCAAAGCATCCATGTAGGTAATAATATTTTCCATTTCTTTCTAAACTTACTGACTTTTGGTATCTAATGATATTTTAATAATTATTTACATTTAATGATTCTTTACATTACATTAAGCCCTTTCATGGGGACGGTGATAGATGCAACAAATTAGGTATGCCTGGGTTCAGCAGGACAGATTTCCATAGAGGACCCAGAGCCTGTGAACTGTGAACTTTTTCACTCTTTCCTGAAAGTCATATTGTAAAAAGAGAAGAATAGAACTTGAATAGATAATCTAGCTTTCATGTTCTCTCTAGGCAACATTCTGACTAAATTATGCCACATAGACAAAAATAATATAAAGATATACTCGGAAAAAACATTTTCCACCTTCTTCAGCATCCAGTTCAACTTGATTGAAATAATTGAGTGCCTAAGTGCAAAGTAAGCCAGGATGGCTGACATCCTTAATTTGTTCTCAAAATAAGATATGGGATGAAAGGTATTAAACTAAACAGTTTGTTACCATGAGACCAGACGATTCTGAGTAAACTCAGAAAAAGTTGTTCTACTGAAGTCCATTAAAAGTTGTTCTAACAAAATATAGTATTAAAAATATCTTTTGTGTCTCACTCTCAGTACATTTATCATTAACTTCTTAACTAATTTATTAAATGGGCACTAGCCACAATTTTAAATCCCTTTGAGATTGATTCTGATTGATATATGTGTGCATATATGTATGTGTATCATAGACTATACATATAGATACAGTACATATGTAATGGATATATATGTTTTATGTGTGTGGGTACATATACATCCACTTAAAACGACCACAAATACTTAGAAACTTTAATCTATGTAAAGAATAAGGATACAATAGGTGATGCTGAGCCCTTGTGTTATAGTCATTCATTCTTTCAAGTGAAGCTATGATCTGAATAAGCATAGAGGTAAGCCTCGCAGTGTATATTGAACTAAATTTTCATTTGTTTATGTATACTTTTTAACTAAAAAATATAGAGATTATCTTATGACACTACTGTAGAGATTTAACTAAAAAGTATACAGATTGCCTTACAACACTACTATAATAATTTAATCTTCATTAAATAGGAGATTGTTGTATTTCAGTGGAAACAAATATTTTTCATCCCTAGTAGCTGTCGTCCAGGGCAACATCATCTGTTGTGATATATTGTCAATAAAATTATTTTAATACAAGGCTGAATAAGGTAGGTCTTATAATTGAGTTAGAAGTAAAATACAGTAAGAAAATGAAGTGATTATATCTTATTGGGTTTCAAAGCAGACATCATTAAAGACATAGCTTTTAAGCTAGGTTTAGAAGGATTAGACAGATTTCCAAAAATAAACTTACCAGGATGCAGTTTAAGGCAACTTACTCTTTCTTCTAGTCAATTAATTTTGTCTTTTGAAAATATATTTTGTTTTCAACAACTTTTAATAAAAATATAAGATCTCAGTTTATCATAAAGATTCTGATTTTATTACATGGGGGTAAATTTAGATCAAATATCATAGCTCCTATACTTTAGTTTTCAGAATATATACCATTTAGCTAAATAAGTTGTTTATAGTAAAGTAATGATAGGTATAATAATTTCTAAAATAGACATTTTCAATTTTCATTTTCCATATTATAAGCATATATTTTACACTTTAGTGTTGTTAGTAAATTAATTTATTTTTCGTAGCCTCTGCATGCTCTCTGAGCACAATAAACATAGTCTTCCCAGGCTCTTTGTATATATGTATAGGTGGCAGTGCGAATGTAAGTGTAGAGTAGTGAATAAAGGTCAGGTCATGCAGGGTTGTATAATTAAGTTTAAGAACCTAGATTTAACGCTGAGAGAAGGTGGGTCATGTCTAGAGCAGGGAGACAAAATGGGATGATGCTGTTAGGTAAGAGAGGGGAAGTGATATAAAGTAAGACAGAGATACTTGGACAGAATTTGCATAGGAAGTATAGCAAACCAAAGTCGTGGTTGTAAGAGTATAGAGAAATAGAAAACCAAAAGTGAAGGATGACGCCTGGTTTTAAGTTTCGGAAACTGGAGATTGAAGCTGGGCGCCTTCCAAAGATAATGGAAAACAGCAGGGAAGAGACAGGAGAATACTGAATTCTATTTTTGACATGTTGAGGGTGAAATATCTCTCTGGACAGTTAGTAAACACATAATTATTCAAGTTCACGAAAAATATCTGGGCTTGGAATATAGAGGTACACATAATGAGCACACAGATGACATTTGATGTGGCAGGAATAGATGTGAATGCAGGGGGAAAATGTCTGGTAGGAGAAGAGAAGAGCCTGGTGGAGAATCCTAAATACTACAAATCATCAGAATATGTTCTTGCCAATCTGTTTTTGTTATTTCTTCCCAGGCATATATTCTCTACCAGGATACTCAAGGTCAACATTATATTGCTTTTCTGGCACTAACTGATTCACCTCCTGTCTTCCATTCGCAAGTACATACTTCCCATGTCCCCCAAAGTCACAGCAGATTATATGGGGTTTCTTTTACTAGTCTTTACTAAATTGTGTGCTACTTTACGTGACCCTTCCCAGATAACAAAAATGCTTTCCCGCAGTTATTATTCACCAAAGAAGTCCTAGGTTTGGAGATTTTATTGTCTGGAAAATGGTCACAGAAAGAATAATTCTGCTAGTGGCTCCTGTTAACAACTCTCAAATTATACTAGTTCTTGAGCTTGAGCTAGGCAACATAACCTGTTCTGCTAAGTGTCAAGAAATATTCTTACTTTACCAATTGCAAAATTGTGATGGAGAAAGTGAATACTGTTATAATAGACAGATGCTTGCTACTCTGCTCTCATTCATTGTTCCTTTTGTTCCACTCAGAGCATCCTCTGCTTCTATATTTCCTCTCATCGATCTCATGGGATGCACCATCTCAGTAACGTTGTCTGATTCCACTTCACATTCCCAGATGGACACTCCTATTCTTTGTCTTCTTCCTTTCTATCTGTACTCTCTTGATATGCAATATTAAGTACACCGCTGGTTTTAAATAGGCACTGTATGGTAATGACTTCCAAATATATAGCCCAAGACTGCGCCACCACCCTTCAACACACTCTACTCTTCCAAGTTCCTGACTCCCATATCCAACTGCTTTATGTCACTACTTAAATGTCTAGTAGACATCTCAAACAGAGAATATTCAATACATTTTGTTCTGCCCCGCGCTTATCTTCCCAGTATCAATAATGGCCCCACTATTTATCTTGTAAGTCAAGCCATAATACTGACAGCATCCTTGACTTACCTCTTTTCCTCTCAGCCCACATGAACTGGTCTGCCTTTACGGTTGCCTCAAGTTTCAAACTATACTCTAAATCTAACTAATTATTATCATTTCCACTGCTGCAATGCTAACCCAATTCTCCTTCATCTCTTGCAAAAAATTAACAGCCTTTAAGTGGGTATAACCTCATCTCTCCACTCTTTGCCTCCTAGCAACGCAACTCAGTTCATTTCTTCTTCAGGGTCTTTGAACTCACTGTTCTATCTTCATGCATTATTTTCTCTCACATCTTTGCATGGCTCATGCCCTTATTTAATTCAGGCTTCTGCTAAAATGACACAACCTCAGAACAGGCTTGAATGATTACCCTTTGTAAATTATCCTCACACTAATCATGTTTTTCTGCTTTAGTTTTTATCACAGCATTGACATTTTAGTATGCATTTATATTTTTATTTGTTTATCATCTGCCTCCCTCACTAGTATTTAAGAGAACAGGGAGTTGTCCTTCTCTATTTCTGTATCCTAAGAACATAAGCTACTAGTTAACTATAAATGCTCAGAATTATTAGCTGAACCAATATATGAATAAATGAATAAATAGAATGTTCAAAAAATTTAGAAATGCAGGTCTTTCATGTTTTACATGACTCTGCTTTAAACCTATAAATTCCATTGGGAGAAAGGTAAACAAAATATTTATAAATAAAGAAAGACAAAACCTAACAGCATTCTCTGATTAATTCTACTAATGAGCTCTCACATTTGCCTGTGAAAAGCCTGTTTCTCCTAATTGAGCATTCATGTTTTATCTCTTGCCCTTATGCTTTTTTCTTAAGAGTCTTTAAAGAATGCAGCCAGACTGCTGTCTTCCAAACGGTTTTGTTTCCTCATGCTGAAAGTAGGACTTTTATATTTAGAAGCACAAACTCTCTCCTAATTATATACAACCTACTGTTCTAAATTTTGCATGCCACTTTGCAGTTTAGTGCTATGCAATTTACTTAGTACCAATTTTGGTGTCAAAATTTGACATTTAGATTGCTTTTGAAAGTAATGGCAAAGTGGAGTTAGTACTGAATGAAGCTTAGCATTTGCTTTCTTGGCTTCTTTTTAATTGTTCTTTTATTTATGTGTAATGACCTACCTATAATGTTATGGTGATAGATCAAATACTCTTCATGACTTATACATTCAGAGAAAATATTTTTAAACCTTAGTAAGGTAATTTTGCTGTTTTTTTTCCTCTGAACATCAAAGGACTGGAATGCAATATTCATAGCACGCTAAACACCTATCATGAATTCAAATTTATTAAAGATATTTTAATATATGGAGAGAAACTGGTAGAAATGTGGGTATACTATGTTGATATCTCCTAGTGATCTGACATTAGCTGGATTATTATGGTTTTGAATTTTAATTAACAAGTACGTTTTCCTTAACTATAAAATAGTGTTACTTGCGTTTTGTGGTCTTGTGTTAGGTGTCTCTCCCTGTCTCTCTCTGTTTGTGTGTCTCTTTGTTTCTGTCTCTGCATGTCTCTGTCACTCTCTTTCACATCTAGATATATAGATGTGTATATCATGTATATATATATACACAAAAATAATATAATTGCATGTGCATAATTATGTATAAATATTCAACAAATAACATTAAAATTTCATAGCAGGTTAAATTTAAAATGAACAGAAATTTAAATTCTCTCTGTTTTAGTTAGTGCTTCTTGTATTTATTTATTTATTTATTTATTTATTTATTTTTTTGAGACGGAGTCTCGCTCTGTCATCCAGGCTGGAGTGCAGTGGCGCGATCTCGGCTCACTACAAGTTCCGCCTCCCGGGATCACGCCATTCTCCTGCCTCAGCCTCTCCGAGTAGCTGGGACTACAGGCGCCCGCCACCACGCCCGGCTAATTTTTTTGTATTTTTAGTAGAGACGGGGTTTCACCGTGGTCTTGATCTCCTGACCTTGTGATCCGCCCGCCTCGGCCTCCCAAAGTGCTGGGATTACAAGCGTGAGCCACCGCGCCCGGCAGTGCTTCTTGTATTTAATAGTTCACAGACCTGAGTTTGCGGGTGCTATTGTTTGAATGCATCATCCCCCAAAGCTCATTCGTTGGAAACTTAATTCCAATGCAAAAGTGCTGAAAGGTGTAATGTTTAAGAGACGTTTAAGGATGATTTAACATCCTTATTATGGGAATGGGTTAGTTATTGTGAGAGTGGGTTTGTTATAAAAGTAAGTTCAGCCCCCTCCTGCTCTCTCACTCTCGCGTGCTCTTGCTCCAAAAATGTAAGATATTTTTGTTTTCTTTGTAAATTTACTAGTCTGTGGTATTCTGTTGTAACAACACAAAACAGACTAAAACGATGTTTATATTTTAAACATCCTACATAACCTCTATGGTAAGGCATTGTAATATGTTTTAATAAGACAAAAATAATAGTGTTGTTCAAAATTTCCCTTAGAGAGTTGCCAAATTTTTGGTTATACTGCAAGCCAGTACAAAAAAGTGCAAACACATCAAAGGATTTTATTGTGAATATTTTTGAAATTACTTTATTTGTAGTTTTGCCTTTGAGCTGTTTCTTCCCTGTATTATAAAATGAGAACAGCTGGTAGGATTTCCAAATGTTAGCCTAAGTTTAAAGATTCTCACATTCCTTTTGGTTGTTTGATATTATCTTTAACTAGATACCACAAATATATAATGAGAACCGCCCCTGGCACTTGAAAATTAAAGATAAGGAAGACCAAAACACTTGCACATTTCAGAATACAGGCAAATAAAATTTCTCTTGCAAAAAGTATTTGAATTTTATTTAATATTAAACTTATTTTCTATTAATCTTCATTGTTTTTAACCTAAACCTTGTTTTTTCTGTTCATAGACTAAAAGTCAGCCTTACCAAAAACCATTGTCAATTTTACATTTTATTTAAAAGGATAATCCATTTTCCTATTTCAATAAAATATGTCAGATTTTTTTTAACAGAAAAAAATGTGATTACCTGATTATTTCTTAATGATTTAATTATTTGGCATATGTTATCATCTTCAAATATCTCTAAATTTTGTGCCATTTTATTTTGGAGAGAAATGTTTCTTAGGATAAATTATTTCCTTTTTTTTAAAAGCTTATTGATATAATTTGTCTAATGATAAATGGTAATTATCCTGTAAATGTTCAGTTAGAAGAGCAAAACATAGCCATTGAAATTTCTCAAATTGTATGTTATATGAGTGTTTTAAAACATGGGTAAATTCTATAAAAGCTAAAATGTATTATTTTTTATACACATGCCACAATTACCACATTAAAAAAATAGTCTCACATGTAATAGAGAACCCTAATTCTTTGGTTTGCTATTTGCATTGCAAAATTATTATAAAATGATATTCTCTATACTCTAAATCTTATTCTATGATTTTTTCCATAGTATATCAAGAAACTAGTAAGTAAGTATAAATGTAAATAAATTCCTAATGGCAAAATATGTTCTTTGCTTGATTTAGTTTATTATTTTGTCTAATGAAAAATCATATAATTTTCATAGTATTTCTTAATTTTTTGGCCATTTCTACTGCTCTCTTCCAGTACAATGTTCCTCTATGTCTCACTTATCTTTGGCCAACTTTTATTTTATATAAACTGCTGATCATTACTGTCAGTCTAAACTAGAAAGTTGAAAAAGAAAGAATAAATGTCTCATCAGTCAATGCATTTTGTTTTTGTTATTTTCTATCAAAGCCGGTTTAATTAATATTTTTTTACTGTGTTTCTATTTAAAATGGAGACTATATAAACTATAATTTTCTTATTCCATCGTTAAGAGCTTTTTCCTTTTTTTGTTTTTGGTTTTGTTTTATTTTATAAGTACAAGAAATTCACTTGAAAGAACAAACAATCAAGAAATTATCCTATAAAACGATAAAGTCACATGGTTTATATGGCTTCAGACAAAACTTGGTCCAGTGGATAAAATAATTTCATCAGAGCTGTTTGTCTTTCTGATCTCCAGAATCAGAAGATTTATCTGCGTCTTCATCTGTGATGGCTTCATCCTGAGGCACACTGTCTATGAGGTGGGAAAAATGGCTTACATGGTCCTTATTGTAACCCTATGTACACAGCAGTCCTCTGTACATAGTCCTTACCACTTAAAGTTTAGAAAAAAAAAACAAAAAAGTGTTTTTCACAATACCAGCACAAAAAAATGTTTAGAAATGAATAATTCAGAAGCCTATTGGTAAAGAAGCCATAGATCTGGAATAAAAAGTCTTTATGGTTCAAGGCTAAACTCAAATAACGAGCTCCTTAACTTGCATGAGAAACTGCAAAGACCATGTAGCCAGAAGAACATCATGTTCCACAAAACCCACTTCAGATATTACACTGAGGATATGGATAAAGAACACCCTCCAAGATTTTGGAAGTAAAGGCCACCTAAATGACCAAAGCCTACACAAGGATGTTTTTCCTAGAAAGCAGAATCAGTGTTCTCTCACATTTATGGCAGTGGGTTTTTATTTCATCCTCCCAGCAGAGTTCCAACATTGCTATGACTGTGTGTGTCCCCAATCTTCCCTCTACCAAGTGGAAATGTCTATACTGTTATCTTGTCCCTAGTACACCGTTAAACAGGTGATATATAACTTATTATTTAGATCACAGACCATGAGAAAATGAGAAGGAACTATAAATCTGATGGAAAAGACTGCCTTTCACCCAGAGAGTATAAATATTAGGCTGGATTCAGTGGCTGGATGAAATTTTAGATTTTTTTTCCCTTGGAGAAAGATAAATATGATCTATGTGTGAGAAGATAGAAAAGGGATATTGGTAACTACACAAACAGACTTATCATGGCTAGGACAAGGTAGGTGAGAGCAGGAATTGCTTTTTCTGGTGTTCTCCTTCCCTGCCACCTGGCTCAATGTGAACAGGCCTCAGAGTGCCCTGAAAACCTGGAAGATGACAGTGCCATTAAAAGAAAAGAGCCAGGATGCCTGAATGGCTGCACAGGGAAAAGCCCTACCGACACACATCACACTGTGAGATATGCAGGAAACAAACTTGTATGGTGTTAGGCCACTGAGATTTGGTACAGTTTGTTTGCCTGCAGTTTGTTTGTTTTACTGATTATCTAGAAACTCAAGGAAAACGGAAAGAGGAGATGCAACTAGGCGAATAAGTTCAAGAAACAGCAATAAAAGAATAGGTTTGTAACAATAAACCACACTTATTTCTTTGAAAAAACTTATGAAATAGAGCCCATCTGGCATGATTGATTACTAAAGAAAGGAGAAGAATAAAGCATTAATACATAATATGAGAAATAAATGGGTAATAGGGTACACATTTGAAAAATTTTAAATGTGATATAAAATTTTTAGTTCAATCTATTGAAAACTTAGACAAAATGCAAGATTTTCTAGAAACTTTAAATGGCAAAATATTTAAAAAGAAAGACCTATCATAATAAAGACATTGAATCACTAATAACAAATCTACCTACAAAAATGCAACAGGTTCACATTGTTTTAAAGTTGATGCTTAACAATTTTAAATTTTCTAGGATAGAAAATTTAAATCTCTAAATGATTCCTGGTAATATTGAAATATGCAGACTTCCCCAAAAACATTTTATGAGGCCACTGATGCTTTGCAACTAGAATAATTTATAAAGAAATTACAATTATAGAAGCTTGAATTATAAATTAACTATTAAGATATAAATGAACCAATACTTATAAATTATCATATGTTTAAAAATGTTTTAATGGTAACAAGTCTACACATTAGATTTATCCCAGTAACAGATTAAGTAATTAAAACCTGAATATCTCAATATATGCATAAAAAATTAATAAAATTCAGCATATATTCCTGACAAAACACTTCTCATAAAACCAGGAATAGATGAAAGCTTTCTCACTTTGATAAAGATATAAAAATAAACATTTTGAAATATTTGTAACTAGATATCTAAGTTTATGATTGAGTGCTATGGAAATATTTCTTAAACAAGTGGCAAAATAAGAAGAGAAAAGAAAAGATTGAAATAACAAAAGGTTAAAGTAACTTTATTGTGCTGGTTATATGTATGTAGTAAAAATATAAATATTTCATTTAGGTAAAACAAATCAATTTCAGTACTAAGAAGAGGAGGAAAATCTGGGAAGGAATAAAAGTCTTCAACTGTACCTTTAACATCTTATTAATCGAAATTATGTCAATAATATGTGGCAAAAAATAGCATTTGTTAAATCAAGTTGATGAGTTTATAATTGTCTATCTATCATCATTTTTATTTTCCATATTTTAAAACTTCACAATTAAAATTTTACAATTAAAATTTTAAAAAGAGAAACTCATGCACATAGACTTTAAAAAAATTCAGTTACTCCTGTATTGGAATAATAAAAATATATAGTCATGAACTACAAAAATAAGTTAACGGGATTGTCATATGGCATACTTACATTCTTTAAGTTTGTAGTAGTGAGTAATTGACTTTAATCTCACAAAGAGTGATAAAGATAGATTTATCCAGCTAACACATCCTTGATGTTTGGGTAGGAGGGCTATTTGTTTTTGCCATATTACCTGATTGTTCTTCCAAAAACCTCTGTTCTCACATCTGAATCCTACGGAAAGGGAACCTGTGGGGGGCTTGAAAAATTAAATGGCACATTTTAGTAAGAACTGTGGAGAGATTATGGTTTAAGTGTCACTATTTTGGCACTTATGTAGGAAAGGCTACATATATATCTTTGAAAATATATGTACATTTAGTTATTTAAAAATATACTAATACAAGGGAGTTTCTGTTGTAGCACTTGTAAGAAGATAAGACACCTCAGATAAACTTTGGATCTCGTTCCCCTACTCCCAGTAAAAAGAAAACCCCAAACCAATAACCTGTCCACAGGCAGTGAAGAATAACCCAAAGCAGGCATAAACCGAAGGCCTGACTTTTGAAAAAGGGAACTTCACTGGGTGAGATTCACATATGTGTGGCTCTAATACTCAAGAGTATTTTACCACCTTTAGGATGCTGAGTGCTAGAAGGCAAGTAGTCAATTATGGTTTTATTAAACCGAAGTGTCAGATGATGATGGTTACAGATGCCAAGCTAGAAACTGAGGTAGCAAAATCCCACAAAGGAGGAAGCTATAAATAATAAAACTAAAACACCTACATGAAACTACAGTACCCATTACTAACATACCCCCAAATAAAATGAAAAACAAAAACTTATTTCTTGTAGGTGAAAGGCAAAATCTACAGTAAAAATATACATAATAAATAAAAATTTATGCAACAAACGATATTATATTAAATATATAAAATATACTGCTGTGTGATTGAGAAGAAACAAGTATTCACAATGGTTAAAGACATTAGACACTTTTGGCAGAGTTTTATTTAACAAGTAGACAAAAATAACTATAATATGTTACATAAGGTTAATTTAGTGGATCTATTTTAGATCTGACACATTATATAGAGAGTATAAACATTTCCTAATTATCCCATCAATCTATCCATTTCCATGTAGTAGGTCAAAAATCTGATAGAAAATCTGGTAGAAAGTAAAAGTGTGTAGGACACATTATTTTGTAATAATAGTGAAATTAGAAAGTTACATCAAAAGAGAAACACAACAAACAATCTCAAATTTAGAAGTAAAAATGAATGTGTTTAGAATAAAGTAACTACAAAAAAAAGTAACAAATTTGCTTTTCAAATTGGACTTCCTGGAAAACAGACTGAAACCAAAAACCAACACCATATAAACCATGTGACTTTATTCCCTCTGGAAGGGAAAAAAGGGAGGAGAAAAGAAAGGCTGGGTAGAAGGAGAATTTGAGCCACGATGCTGTTTGGGAGATAGGGTTCAGTAATATGTGTTTTAATAACTATTTCTGATGCACACTGAAATTTGAGAAAGGTTGCCCTAAGAAGCTGTTAAAGAATCTATACCACTGAGAATTTTGGATTGTTTCTACATTTTGGCTACGAAGAATGATTATGCAACAAGCATTCTTAAATTTGAAGTATACACACGTATGCATTTCTATTGGGTACCTACCCATGGGTAGAATGCTGAGTCATAGGTTATGAATATAATCAAGTTTACTAGATGAAACCAGAGAAGTTCCTAAAAGAGTCATGCTAATGTATAGATCCATCAGTAGTGTATGAGCGTTTTAGTAGTTGCATGTTTTTGTCAATACTTTGCAGGATCAGTTTTGTTTTAATTTAAGCCATTTTGAAGAATGTGTTGTAGTATTCCATTGTGGTTTTGATTTAGTTTCCCTGGTGACCAATGATTCTGAGATCATTTTCATGTTTATTGGCCATTTCAATAGTTTCTTTGTGAAATACCAATTCAAGTTTCTTGCCCAACTGTCTATTGGATTGTTTAAATATTTCTTATTAATTAGTATGAGTTATTTCTATGCTCAGAATTGTAGTCTTGTTATTGACATGTATAATACAATTATGTGTTAAAACTGTATGCCTTGCTGTTTCTCTTTCTTAATAGTAGCTTTTTGATTAAAAAATATATAATGTACTATTACAGTGACAAAACAGGTATGGAGCCAGCTGACTTTAATTTTCTTTTTGTTTGTATATTAATTTTTCTACAATGAACATATAAAACTTGTAAAATAGAAAATACACATCAGTAAAATTTGCAGCATATGAAAAATGCATACTTTGATTCTATTTTTAATTTTAATTTTAATTTTAGGTTCAGGGGTACATGTGCAGGTTTGTTACATAGGTAAATTCATGTCATGGGAGTTTGATGTACAGATTGTTTCATCACCCAGGTACTACGCATAGTACCTGATAGGTATTTGTTCTGTTCCTTTCCTTCCTCCCACCCTTCACCCTCAAGTAGGCCCTTGTGTCTGTTGTTCCCCTCCTTCTGTCCATGTGTTCTCGTTATTTTGCTCCCACTTATACGTGAGAACATGCAGTATTTGGTTTTCTGTTCCTGCGTTGGTTTGCTAAGGATAATAGTCTCCAGCTCCATCTACGTTGCTTCAAAGGACATGATCTTTTTCTTTTTTATGGCTTCATAGTATTCCATAGTGTATTTACCACATTTTATTTATCCAGTCTACCATTTATGGGCATTTAAGCTAATTCCATGTCCTTGCTATTGTGAATAGTGCTGAAATGAACATACGTGTATGTGTCTTTATGATAGAAAGATATTTATATTCCTTTAAGTATATACCTAATAATGGGATTGCTGAGTTAAATGGCAATTCCGTTTTAAGTTCTTTGAGGAATTGCCATACTGCTTTCCACACTGTCTGAACTAATTTACACTCCCACCAGCAGTGTATAAGTGTTCCCTTTTCTCTGCATCCTTGCCAGCATCTGCTATTTATTTATTTATTTATTTAGTAATAGCCATTTGGACTGGTGTGAGACGATATCTCATTACGGTTTTGATTTGCATTTCTCTAATGATTAGTGTCATTGGGCATTTTTTCATATGCTTGTTGGCTGCATGTATGTCTTCTTTTAAGAAGTATGTTCATATCCTTTGCACACTTTTTAAAGGAGTTGTTTTTCTGCCCGTATATTTGTTTAAGTTCTTTATAGATTCTGGATATTAATTAGACCTTTGCCAGAAGTATAGTTTGTAAATATTTTCTCTCATTCTGTAGATTGCCTGTTTACTCTGTTGATAGTTTCTTTTGCTGTGAACAAAATCCCATTTGTCAATATTCGCTTTTTTTGCAATTGCTTTTGGCATCTTTGTCATGAAATCTTTGCACATTCCTATGTCCAGAATGATATTTCATAGGTTATCTTCCAGAATTTTTATAGTTTTAGGTTTTTCATTTAAGTCTTTAATTCATCTTGAGTTGACTTTTGATTATGGTGTAAGGAAGCATCCAGTTTTAATCTTCCATATATGGCTAACAGGTTATCCCAACACCACTTATTGAATAGGAAGTCCTTTTCCCATTGCTTGTTTTTTGTCAGCTTTGTCAAAAATCAAATGGTTGTAGGTGTGCAGCATTATTCCTGGGCTCTTTATTCTGTTGCATTGGTCTTCATGTTTGTTTTAGTAGAAATATCATGCTGTTTTGGTTACTGTAGCCCTGTAGTGTAGTTTGAAGTTGGTAACGTAATGCCTCCAGCTTTGCTCTTTTTGCTTAGAAATGCCTTGGCTATTTAGGTTCTTTTTTGGTTCCTTATAAATTTTTAAACAGAGTTTTTTTCTAGTTATGTGAAGAATGCTCTTGGTAGATTAATATGAATTGCATTGAATCTGTACATTGTTTTGGGCAGTTTGGCCATTTTAATGGTATTGATTCTTCCTATTCATGAGCATGGAATGTTTTTCCATTTGTTTGTGTCATCTTTGATTTCTTTGAGCAGTGTTTTGTCATTTTCATTGCAGAGATATTTCACCTCCCTGGTTAGCTGTATTCATAGATATTTTATTTATTCTTTTCGTAGCAATTGTGAATGAGACTGCATTCTTGTTTTGGGTCTCAGTTCAGATGTTGTTAGTGTATTCTGAAACTTTGCTGAAGTTTATCAGCTCAAGGAGCATTTGGACAGAGGTAATGGAGTTTTCTGGATATAGAATCATGTCACCTGTAAACAGGGATAGTTTGGCTTCCTCTCTTTCTATTTAGATGCCTTTTATTTCTTTCTCTTGCTGTGCCCAGGATGTCCAATACTATGTTGAATAGGAGTGGTGAGAGAAGGCATCCTTGTTTTCTGCTAGTTGTCAAGGCAAATGCTACCACCTTTTGCCCATTCAGTATGATGTTGGCTGTGTGTTTGTCATAGATAGCTCTAATTATTTTGAAGTATGTTCCTTCAATGATTAGTTTTTTGAGTGTTATTAACATGAAGGGATGTTGAAGTTTATTGAAAGCCTCTTCTGCATCTACTGAGATAATCATGTATTTTTTGCCTTTAGTTTTGTTTATGTGATGAATCACACTGATTTGTGTATGATGAATCAACCTTCCATGCTAGGGATAAAGCCTACTTGATTGTGGTGGATTAGCTTTTTGACGTGCTACTGGATTTAGTTTTCTAGTATTTTGTTCAGAATTTTTTGCATCTATGTTCATCAAGGATATTGGCCAGAAGTAGTTGTTGTTTTTGTTGTCTCTGGCAGGTTTTGGTATCCGGATGTTACTGGCCTCATAGAATAGATTGGGAGGAGTCCTTCCTCCTCAACTTTTTGAAATAGTTTAAGTAGAAATTGTACCAGCTCTTTTTTGTACATCTGGTAAAATTCAGCTAAGAGTGTGTCTTGTCCTGCTCATTTTTTGGTTGGTAGGCTATTTATTACTAATTCAATTTTGGAGCTCATTGTTGGTCTGTTCAGGGATTAAATTTCTTCCTGGTTCAGTCTTGGTGGAATGTATGGGTCCAGGAATTTATTCATTTCTTCTGGCTTTTCTGTTTATAGAGGTGTTCACTGTTGTCTCTGAAGGTTATTTGTATTTTTGTGGGGTCGGTGGTAATATTCTCTTTGTCACTTCTAATTGTGTTTATTTGAATCTTCTCTCTTTTTTCGACTTAAAAGACCTTCTTGATTTCTGCCTTAATTTCATTATTTACCCAAAAGTTATTCAAGAGCAGGTTGTTTAATTTTCATGTGATTGTATGATACTGAGCAATTTCCTTAGTATTAAATTTTATTTTTATTCCACTGTAGTCAAGTGTGGTTGGTATGATTTCAGTTTTTCCTTTTATTTGCTCAACATTGTTTCATATTTGATGGTGTGATTGATTTTACAGTATGTACCATGTAACAATGAGAAGAATGTATATTCTCTTCTTTTTGAATGGCAAGTTCTGTAGAAGTCTGTTACGTCCATATGCTTCAGTGCTGAGTTCAGGTCTTGAATATCTTTGTTAATTTTCTGTCTTGATGATCTGTCTAATACTATCAGTGGGGGTGCTGAAGTCTCCCCCATTATTGTGTGGGAATCTAAGTCTCTTTTTAGGTCTCTAAGAACTTGATTTAGTAATATGGGTGCTCCTGTGTTGGGTGCATATATATTCAAGATAGTTAGGTCTTCTTGTTGAATTGAACCCTCTATCATTATGTAATTACCTTTGTCTCTTTTTATCTGTTCGTTTAGTCTGTTTTGTCTAAAATTAGGATTGCAACCCTGCTTTCTTTTTTTTATGTTCTCCATTTGCTTGTAGATTTTTGTCCATCCCTTTCTTTTGAGCCTATGGGTGTCACTGCGTGTGACATGGGTGTCTTGAAGACAGCATACAATTGGATATTGCTTCTTTATTCAGCTTGCCACTCTATACCTTTTAATTGGAGGCATTTAGTCCATTTACATTCAAAGTTAATATTGACAAGTGTAAATTTGTTCTGCCATCATGATATGAGGTGGTTACTACACAGATTTTTTTGTGTGGTTACTTTATAGTGTCACTGGTCTGTGTCCTTGAGTGTATTTTTGTAGTGGCTGGTAATGGTCTATCCTTTCCATATTTAATGCTCCTTTCAGGAGCTCTTCTAAGGCAGGTCTCATAGTAAGAAATTCCCGCAGCAGAAAAATGAATATTAAAAAAATGTGATACTCTATACCAAATGTCCAAAATTCACTACACTGACAACACCAAATGCTGGCAAGGATTTAGAACAATAGGAACTTTCATTCATTGATGGTGGGAATTCAACATGGTATAGCTATTTTGGAAGACAATTTAGCAGATTTTTACAAAGATAAACATATTCTTACCATATGATCCAGAAATCACTCTAGCTGATATTTACTCAAAGGAATTGAAAACGTGTTTACACAAAATCCTGCACATAAATGGTTATAACAGCTTTATTCATAATTGCTAAAACTTGGAAGCAACCAAGATGCTCTGAAGTGGGTGAATAAATAAATAAACTGTGGTATATCTAGATAATAGAATATTATTTAGCACTAAAATTCTGGCTATTAAACCATAAAAAAAGAGGAAAGTTAAATGCATATTATTAAGTGAAAGAAGCCAATTTGAAAATATTACATTCTATAGATTCCCAAATAACAATTTGGGAAAGTTGAAACTATGGAGACAGTAAAAAGATCAAATGTTTTCAGAGGTTGAGGAGAGGGAGGAATGAATAGATGGAGCCCTGAGGATTTTCAGGGCAGTGAAAGTACTCAAACTACTCTGTATGATACCATAATGGTAGATCTGTGTAATTACAAATTTGCCCATTAACGTAGAATGTACAACATCAATAAACTATAGAGAAATGTAAACTATAGATTCTGGGTAAGAAACTGGATTCTGGGTAAGAACAATATGTCAATGTAGGTTCAGCCATTTTAAAAAATGTACCACTCTGGTGTGAGATATTGCTAAGTGAGGAGCCATGCATATGTAGGGGAAAATCTCTCTTCATTCAATTTTTATGTTAACCTAAAAGTGATTTAAATAATAACATCTATTAAAAATAAATATTTTCATTGTATGAAAGAGTTGACCTATGTTGGGCATAAGTGATCAGCTCTGGCCTCATTTAAGAATGTGTCTGAGTAGCTAATATAGAAAATACGGTTGCTCTGAAGGACATGACACAAATATAAACTCCTATATTTGTCGTTAAGGAAAGCTGACCTATATAAGAATCTATTTAAATTGCAGTAATGTTCCAAACATCTTATCTAATGGTGCCATGTGATAGAAACTGTCATTATGAAGCTTATTTTCTAATAGATAAAGCTTAATGAGGACCATCTGTCCCTGAAAACAGTTACAGCTTTATGCCAGTCAACAGCTAAGACCACCCTTCTGTTGTTTTTGTGATGTTCTTAATTTCTTATGCGGACCAAAGAACTAACCATCATTTTCATTATTATTTTGATGTTTTAATATACTTACGTTTTTTAGTACAACTGCTTTCTAAATATGAGAAAAGGAGGCATGCCAACCAGGAAGCAGATAATATACAAGATTTAAAGAAAATATCTTGAATCATGAATTTTATTTTCAGTGACAATACAATACCAATTGTCATAATATTAGCTGATGGTTTCCTTTATTTGCAAGTGAAAAATGCCATAAACAGTTCTCATTTTCTCAGTTGAAAGTACTTTTATGATTTTGGAAGATGTTCTATCATAACAAAGATATTTTTCTGAAGCAGACGTTTGGAAGAATAAAATTTAAAATTTTACCAATATGAAGCAGATGTTGTAGTGAATGAATAGACATATTTCTTCATCACTACCCTTGAATGATTATGTTGTATCAATCAACAGCATATTGAGCCTACATGATAAACTTGATGTGTTGTAGAAAAGAGAGATGGAAGGTTTTATTACTTCTATGCATGTCACAATTCAAAATAAATATAAAAGTAAATTATGTATTATTTCTGTTGTGTTTGCCTTTATTTTTTCAGAACTATTTACTAGGTATCTATTATATTTCAGGCACTCTGCTACCCATTGGGACATATTATCCAGATATCTCCTAAGCTATTGAATGCAATTATTCAATTATATGAATTGTAATTTTATGGTTTTGTACGTACACCCTACCTCTTCGATTTGACATGTGAATAGTAGTCTAGAATATATTATTTCGTTTCTGTCCTAGATTATTAACTTAGATTTTCTAAGGTACCATGTTTTATTGATTATACTTAATCTCTTCTGTAAGTTTAGCCTCCGTGTATGACTCCTCTTATACACTGTTTCAGATCCTCCAGGTCTCAGCCATCTCCAGGCTTCTTGCCCTTTTGTTCCAAGCCAAGTGCATATCATGTTAATCAATTCTGTGTGAATTCTCATCAACCTCTATGGGTACAACCATTCTTGAGAAGGTACATGTCTTACATCATGCCCAGGACTTCCTACTGATGCTAAAGCTTTGGTTATCAGAGGTACCATTTGTGCACTACCTAGAAGTCCAATATATGGGGTGAACTTTTAACCAATGGGACCAGCGGGACACTTTTGCTTTCTTTGCTTAGGAGATACAAGTCTTAGGTGATATCTGGAACTGCACTGGGGTTTGTTTGCAATAGACATCTGGAACTGCACTGGAGTTTATTTGCATAGTTTTCAGAAGGACTCCCTGAGATGCACTAGGTTGGACCCTTGAGTGTGAGCAACCAATCACGCTTCATACTAAGCAGTAGTCAGCTCAACAATGGATACTTTATTGATTTTTCTTCCTCCTCTGGTTCACTTCCCTTTTCTCTCCTTTTGCTTCCCTGGTACTTTCCTCCCTAGTAGAGTAATGGCATAATACTTTTGCCTCAGGGTCTGCTTTCTAGAAAACCCAGGTATAGACTTTCTTTCTTTCTGCAGATTCTGGCAAATAGATTTAAATCTCTGGAATCTAATAAATTCCTCTTCCGTTCTTTGCCTCATGTAACCATCACCACAGGCTGAATTACCATGAAGCCATTAAATTCAGGCCTTTCACATACACAGGCCCCTTATGAAGCCTCCTGCCTAATTTTATATTTGAATGTCTATGATTTGTTAAAATACATCCATATCCAGCTGATCAATTGTATAACCTTAAGCCATGAGAGAAACTGGCTCTCCACCCAGCTATCATACTGTCACATGACTTTCCACACATTCCAGCTGCTGGAAAATTATCTGTCTGTATCCTATGTAGGTCGTTAATGTCCTCAGTGTCACAGGCTTTTGGGGTCCTGCTAGTCTCATTTTCCTCACAGTGGGGAGACTTCATGGAGAGGTCCCAGTTGGTGTCAGGTCTGACAACACTTACGAACTGCTACAGCAACACTTGGTTCCAGGGGCAGGTACTCAGAGCAATGTAGGGCCAGAGTTTTGGAATCAGAGTTTCACAAACCTATTGTGGCACCTGGGCCTTGGGGTGCAGTTGCACTCTCTGTTTCAGGATTGGATGTAGGTTACCCACAGAGTCAGAATCTGTGACTCTGAGGCAACTCCAAGTAGCTGGAACCCAGGGGCCTGAGTTGTAGCTGTGATTCTACTCCTGGGTGGCAGGGCACAGCACTGGCCCAAATCCAGGGAAGAGGAGGTGTTCTGCAGGTTTGGGCACAGGGTACAAGACATGGCTGTAATTCAGGAAACAGTTGACAGGGCTCGGTGGCAACTTGGGTCCCATGAAATGAGAGTTCATGTAGTCATGACTCTAGACCCTGCATTGGTTGGACTCAGCAGTGTCCTAGACTCTGTAATGCCAGATGCTGCAGCAGGCAGTACCCCAGACTGTCAGACCACAGCTGTTCTTTGAGCCTTTGGGGGCAGAGAACAGCACAGCCATTATTCTACTTCGAAGGAAAGCATGTCTCAACAGCTCAGAATCTAGGGGGCTAGTCCAGCTCCAGGAAAGCAGGATAATAGAGTTGTTTGGCTGTGGAGTGGAGTGTCTCAGCTCAGCTACTGTGGAGTTTCCCTCGACAGAGGGTACCACATCAGCTCAGCCCTGGGATGTGCAGCTGCTCAGCTAGACTAGGGTACCAATTCCCCAGGCATGTGCTGCTTCAGCTCAGATCTGGGGGGTCTGGGGAGCCTAGGTGCCTTTTCCTTGGGATGCAAGACACTGCTTCAGCTTAGGTATTAGGTGTGTTACCACTCTGGGTGGCCAAGATGTATTTCCTGAGATGAGGACAGGGCTTCAACTTAGGTGTCAGGAGGCATGACTGCTATGAACAGACAAGGTACTGTTTTCCTATCAGGCAGAGAACTGCTTCAGCTTTAGCCCGAGGAGGCATGGGAAGGGGTAGGAGAAACAGCTCCACCCATGTTTGGCCCCATGGGAATGGTGTAACAGCTTAGCCTGGGGATGTGGAGCCTCTGGGCTGGGGTGCTTCAGCAGGGCTTAGACTCGGGGATGAAGTGGAGCCATGGCTAATCAACCCCAGAGCAAGATACACTCCAGTGGTAGTTCTAGTTCCAAAATGGCATAGTGCAGTAGCAGCTCTGGCCACAGGGGTGGCAGGACACAGTGTTGGCTCCTTCCCTGGGGAGCACAGCTATGTGGACTCCAGGCAGCAACCTCAGCTGGGCTTAGTGTCTGTGAGGACTGCAGGGGACCCCAGTGGAGAGGCCTGTATTTTTTCAAGGTGTCAATGGGGGCTGCTGGGACTCTTTTGCTCATCTCCTCACTATCGGGAGAAGGACCTTCTGGTTCCCAGCTAATCCTGGTTTGGGGGTGAGGTGGTGGAGGCCCAGTATTTCCTTGCGTTCTCTATGTGGCCATCCTGAGTTTCTGTGCTCACCAGGTTGTCTGTTACTCCTCTTATGCACTTCAGCACTTTATATCAGTTACTTTTTTTTTTTAATGTAGGTTTTAAAATTGTCTTGGCTGTCTTTGTAAGGGTGATGAGGGCTCTGGACTTCTAGTCAGCCAATACTGGAAGTAATGTCTCAAATATTAACCTTGTTTCTTCTTTCCCTCTCACAATCAGTTGACTGTAACATTTATTCTTATCTCCAAGGAAGACAACCGTATGTCTATTCAGTTACTGAATAATACTGAAGACTAGAGTTGGAGTTGATGTTTATTCTTCTCATTTCTACAGAGCTACTACATTCATATGCTGAAACTTGTGAATAAAATGATAAATGCAACAACCACCAAATAACCTACAGACCTGGCAGATAAATGAAGAGAAAAGCTACAAATACAAATAAGATATATCATTCAATAAGCCGGGAAATACTGGGAGAAACTACAGTTATATTTTCTCTGATAGTCATCAGTGCAGAGCTAGTGTTTATAGCTCATTCCTCTGCCATACATACTACTACATCTTTAAGATTTGGTCATATCTAATATATCATTAGTATATTTCTTTTCCAAGTAGGGTGACATCAAACTTTTATTTTTAATTCTTGTCATCAGAGTCTTTTGGACTCATTTTAATTTTGTATATTTTTATTGGAGCTATCCTAATGAGTTATAAGAATTGATATATTGTGGCTTTTATCATTTATTAGAAGTCTTCCAAAAAAAGAAGAAATTTAAAATAGTTTTCAACTGTGTCATCCTAGAACTTATTTCAGTATCACTTACCAGTTATTTATCCATGCTAAAAATGACTGAAATAATAAGAAAGTAGACAAAGATTGGAATCAGCAGAAGGATCACACAGAAGCAAAATAAAGCATTACAATCTTCAAAACTTTTTTATTTTATTAAACTATTAAAATTCAGATTTTTAATTTTTCTGCTCATAACGTCAATGAGAAAAAGCATGACAAAAGGAGAAATTTCATAATCATTAGATGAGTACAAAGAGACCCATAGAAGGGCCCAGATTCTAATAATGACGGTGATATAATTATATTTTACTAGTCTTCATATAATGCTATCTTAAAATAATTTTCTCAAATGGGTAAAAGGCCAAGGGTTTTTTCTTTCTTCTAAGTCATTTTTCCTGAGAAGTAAGAATGGGGAATAATGGGAGAAGGGTTTTGAGTATAATGTGGAATATTTTAAATATCCATTGCAATGATTCAAGAGGAAGATAAGCCAAAAACACACAGGAGTTTTCAGCTGTGATCAGTGATTATAAAATCATTGCTATACTTCTTACCCTTTCATATGCCTTTTTCCCCCACAAAAATACTATTACACTGAATGGTTTTATGATTTTTTTTTTTTTTTAATGCTGAAGCTCTAGGGTGCAGAAAAACCCAGTCAAGTCTCCCTTTCCCACTCCCCCTTTCTATCTTGTCACTAGAGGGGAAAGAGGCATTTGTCTTGTTTCTAGGAAGAAAAACTTGTTTAATTCCAATATGAAACTGTGCTTCTAGATTTAAAATATTTCTCAACCCGTGAAAAACAGCTAATTGTGAAATAGAGTTGTTCTGTGTTTTTGCAATACAGAAAACTATGTTTGTTAAACATGGAGGATATAGCTTTTCCTTTCTTTGCTGAGAAGAATATGAGGAATTAGGATGCATCTATTTCTTAAATAATTATTTCCATGTCTTATAATTTTTGATATCTAGAAATGAAATGTGATCTTATCTGCGGACTGTACCCGATGTCCTAATACAACTATTAATAGAGTTCACTCTCATTATCAAAAGATATATAGTTTAATGAATTAATTATATAGTCGTCCTAATGTTAAAATGCTAGAATTTTCTAAAATGCTCATGGAAGTGCTAGTCTATCACCAGACAGACTATCCTTATGATCACTTTAAGTAAAAGTAAATGTAAATCAGGCAAACTATTATGCTTATACAATCAGGATTACTGATACCTTCCTCGAGAAGTAGTATAATTACTTTCTTTCATTCAGGTATTTCTACACATGGTTGTAATTAAGAGCTAAAGATGTTTATTGTCTAAGTTGAGAGCAGCTGAATGGATTAAACTAGATAATTACCAGCTGTCACTCACTTCAGAAATTGGCTGGAACTCAGAAAAGAGCCACTTAAAGGCCTGAAAGAGTTGTGATGACATGGTTTGATACCCAGGTGTCACAGAGTTGCAAGAAAAGAGAGATTTATCAAGTTAAGGAATTGGAATCTTAGAATAATATCCAACTTTTATGAAGTTTTGCAAACCCTATCCCTAATCTTAATACTCAGAATCATGAGATTTGGAGAACAATCATGATTTTGTGGGTTTAATTGTTGTTTGTAAATTGGATAGCCGGCCTTCCCAATCTTTGTATAGACTTAAATATGTATTTATTCAAACACTCCATTAAAGACTTACATGATGGTTCCAAACTTCTGCTGCTGATAATATTTTCGTATTTCTGTCACTTATAATTATATTTCTGTATTTCTACCACTGTTGATTATATTACTAGGAGTATTGGTTATTTCTTAGTACTACTGATTACAGCGATATGGGCAATTTGAATTTTTCCCATATAATTAGTTTATTCCTTTGATTTTTTTTCACTGTGATTTTTTTTTTGCTGTCTTCACTTGTATAATGTGACAGTTGTTGACTTTTTTTGAAATGTAAGTGAATATATTGCTATTGATAAGGAAATGCTCAAGTGGTTCCATTTATAATGTAAATAAGTTGTCTGTAATAAAGGATTTTTGGTTGATCACATGACTTATTAAAACAGGACACTACATATACCTATACTGAAAAACTGTGATTTATAAATATGATATATTTTGAAAGAAAGTTTTAAACTCTACCATTCCAGTATGCTTTAAATGGTGACTTTGTTCTCATTACACGATAAAACAAATGTTCCAAGTGTAGAAGGCAGTACTGTGTCACTCATATGTTCCCTCTGTTTAGTCTAGATGTGAAATTAATAAAGGCTTTAAATGTGGGAGATTTCAAAGAGTTCTTTTTAACTTTACAAATTGTGTTCTGTTTTCCAGAACCACAATTATTTGATTAAAATGACTTCAATTTAAGTCTGTATCAGGGCCAAATAATAAAATGTGAGATTTTGTCATTTACAAATGAAGACTTGACACAATGCTTTTTTTGTTCACTGAGACATCCATAAGCTGTTGAATAATAGGATCAGTTCTTCTCCTTTTAAAGGGCATGAAAGTTCAACTTTATGTGATGATCAGCTTCACATTTTTCTGTAGTGTCTTGATTTTCCTAAGTAAGTCACATTATTTCTCATATAACATCTCTTCATATAAAGGTATAATAGTCTATACATTAGTACCAATTAATAGAGAAAAGAATTTAGAGTAAACTAGTAACGCATAGACTGTGCCCAGGATAGTTGAGTTAGTACAACTCTCCTAAGGTTTTCTTACAATAAAAGCATTTTTATTTATATTGAGCCCCGCATGTTATTTCTTCAGGATAGCATATCATTTGGGCTTTGGTACCAATGTAGCTATGTATATTAAATCATTTAAAAAATTGCTATGATGAGGGATTTCAATGCCAACATGCAAAATATAAACTAGATCTCTCCTTCCACATTTGTTTTACAGAGCAAACTGTCTCTCCTAAAACAAAAGCCATAACCCAGGGCACATTAAGATTTGTCTCTAATTGTTGTTCCCCCTTTAGCTCTTCAAGGGGAGATAAACACAATTTGTAATGTTATAAAGAAGCGATTTATGGATTATATGTTAGGAATCTAATATCATATAATCCAAAGCTGCTCATGATTCAATAAAAACTTATCTGTTCTAAGCAATCATTTCACAATATGTCCTCCTCCATTCAGACTTGTGTTTTGCATGCCAAGCATGTTGACTCAGGTGTTTGTTCATCATATACACGTCTTTATATTTTATTTTTATTTACAGTCCAGCCAGCATCGTACTTCTGCCACAAGGCATCTGTTCCTGACCATGCAGGTCTCATTACCCTGGCTATATTCTCCACTTTTTGCCAGTATGTTCATGAAGCTCTTCTCAATTACTCTGCCTTCAAGAACCTCAGGAAGTATCCACATAATCTTAGAATTAATCTTAAAAAATCAACACATAATCTTAATCATAGGACAAAGAGATCATATTTTTAACATGAAAATCCCCTTCCACTATTCTTAATTTTTACTTTTCTCCATAATGCTTAATATCAACCACAACATAATATATGTATTTGTTTACTCTCCTTCCCCTTCTACTAGAATGTGAACTCCATAAATGAGGAGACTTTTATTTATTGCTGCTTCCCCTGAGCCTATCATGGTGCCATAAACATTCACTGATTTATTGAGTGAAGGACAATAGGATGTACTACAGTATTAGATGAAAGAAACGTAGTTTCAAAATCAACAAAAAATAGATCACAAAGCATTTTATCTTCTGGTTTTTTTTTTGTCATTCATGATGTTTGTATCAATGTCGATAGAAAATTTAAATTATTTTATTCACATATGTAAATTCAGAACCTACATTCCCTCTTTATACATAGGTTCTACATTATATGATACAATCATATTTGAGCAGTTCTTCAAAAAATGATTTGCTGTTCTCATCCTGTACCCCTTTGACTATTCAGTGCGATTATGTAAGAGAGAATAAATTGCTTAGATATTAATAATATTGGTACTCAAATTTCATCATTTACTAAACATAAGCTCCCTTTGAAAGGCAGGTCTGTTATTCTTATTTTGTTTGATACTTGAGCTTCTGATCGTATCTGAATTTATGTACCAGTCCCTAGGGAATTCTGACATAATTATGTTAATGTAATTGTTTTTGACTTTATTTAGAAAATCATGTGAAATATCCTCAATTAATTTCATTTTATTGGCAGACTCCTAACACTCCTTTTAATAATTTATTTTTATTGTTTTTAGTATAAGAACATTTAAAAAAGGAAGTTCACAAACCTTAAGAAATGTTATTTCAAGTGAACTTTAGAATTGACATACACCCTTCCTTTAAAAATGGAATATGCTGGCTGGGCACGGTGGCTCACACCTGTAATCCCAGCACTTTGTGAGGCTGAGATGGGCAGATCAGCTGAGGTCGAGAGTTCGAGACCAGCCTGACCAACATGGAGAAACCCCGTCTCTACTAAAAATACAAAATTAGCAGGGCATGGTGGCGCATGCCTGTAATCCTAGCTACTCAGGAGGCTGAGGCAGGAGAATCGCTTGAACCCAGGAGGCGGAAGTTGCAGTGAGCTGAGGTGGTGCCATTGCATTTCAGCCTGGGCAACAAGAGTGAAACTCCTTCTCAAAAAAAAAAAAAAAAAAAAAAAATATGAGATCTGCTAACCTTTACATCAAGCAACTTCCAAATAACTTCATACAGTAATTAAAATTCTAGTTTCTTTCCTAAGATTATCGGTATTAATGTAGTTTATGAAACAAGAAATACAGTTTAATCTTAGTCACATTACCATTAAGAGGTTCTTTAAAATGTTTCTTATTGTGATCCTTCCTATTAGATTTCAGTCTGCAGATTATAAAATTAAAGAAAGAGTAACTGGTTGTCTTAATTCATTTAAGAGAAAATTATGGTCATACAACAGGCACGTGAACAAACACACACACTTAGGGAAGTGGAATGCACTTAGAAGCAAAACTGTAAAGTGTAATCTTAGTAATATTTATATTACAGAATTATTTAAAATAAAACCAATGAGGTAAAAAAGATGTTTTTGATTGTCACACTCTCCAACAAAATGGGAAATTATAGTCTTGATCCTGTAAATTAATTTTGTGATTTAAGTATGTATTAATTGTGAGATAGGCAGTGAGTACTTCATTTTCATTTTTGATTCAATAAGAAAAACTCAAGTAAGCACATTTACTCACTTTACCAAGCACACCTAAGCAGTAGCTATGAAACAGGAGTCATCAATATTTGACTCATAGAGAACCTCACTGGGTCATATTTCAGGAGCCAGCACCACATGATTAGGAAAAACAGACTACTATGGTGAAATTTTATATCCATATTACAGTGCTTATTTCCATTTTCTTAGCATTAACATACAAAAATTCTCAAATGTCTGAAGCCAGAATGGAATAGTTGAAATATCTGGAAATTTGAGAGAAACTATATAGTTTATATGTAAATTTAGACATATATACTTTTTTGGGAGAATGTGAGAAAGATTAAGAAAACGAGAGAAAGAAGAGTTAATGAGTAAGACAGGACAGGATAATAGAGAAAGAGAATATTGAGATTCAAGAAATAGTTTTCATCATTTTTGAGACTAGAAGATATGAGAAAAATCTGAGGGTATTGAATAGAGGTTATAACATTCTTAGAAAAAGAAGAAAAATTGGACCTAACAGATAACAGTAAAACATTTTGTTACCCCGCATTAGAATATAAGCTGCTTTAGAGAAGAAGTCTTTCGTTCATTAATGTGTCCTGATTTTTATACTACAAAGTCTGGCACTTAGTAGCTTTTCAATAAATATTCTTTTTTTTTTTTTTTTGGCTGGGGGGGCGGTACAGAGTCCCACTATGTTGCCCAGGCTGGAGCACAGTGGCGTGATCTCGGCTCACTGCAACCTCTGCCTCCCAGGTTCACGCCATTCTCCTGCCTCAGCCTCCTAAGTAGCTGGGACTACAGGCGCCCGCCACCACGCCTGGCTAATTTTTCGTAGTTTTAGTAGAGACAGGTTTTTACCGCGTTAGCCAGTATGGTCTCGATCTCTGGACCCCGAGATCTGCTCACCTCGGCCTCCCAAAGTGTTGGGATTACAGACGTGAGCCACTGCGCCCGGCCAATAAATATTTCTTGAATAAATTTAATGAAGAAGTTCAAATAATAAATGAGGTTTTTAATACATCCATTGAAGTTAATTGCTAATTTAATTATGTAGATTGAATGGTTTCATAGAAAAGAGAAATTATCTTGGGTTACTTTGGTATTTGAAATGAATTGGTAGATTTTAGGTTAGCAGATTTTCAGATAGCTAAAAATATAGAGTAAGGCATAGCTCATTAATTTTTTATTTTAACACTATGTTAGTGTGCTAGGATTACCATAACAAACTAACACAGATTAGGGTAGCTTAACTAACATAAATTGTTTTCGTCACAGTTCTTAAAGTTAGAAGTCCAAGGTCCAACTGTTGGCAGGTGTGGCTTCTTCTGAGGCCTCTTTCCTTGGTTGGCAGATGGCTATCTTCTCTTTGTGCCCTCACATGGTCTTTTATTTGTGTTTGTGCATCACTGGAGTCTTTGCGTGTCCAGATTTCCTCTTCTTATAAGGACATTTGTCAGATTGATTAGGGCACTTCCACATGAACTGATTTAACCCTCATTACTTCTTTAAAGGCTCTATCTCCAAATTCAGTTAAATTTTGAGGTAATAGGGGTTGGGACTTCAAAATATGAATTTTGGAGGGACACAATTCAGCCCATAACAAAGATATTTATGAATGGCTGTCATGTGCCAGTCACTGTCCTAAGTCCTACAGATATAGAAATAAAAGATGCACTCTCTGGCTCCACATAGCATACATCTCAAGAAAAATAAAAAGAAAAGAAAAACAGTCAAGACACACAAACAGTCATTTGCAATACAGGGAAGATGATATGCTAGAGATTATTCACAGGGCATGGTTGTCTAGTCAACCCTGAAGAGATACAGAGAAATGCCTGGAGGAGTGGTAACTTGGCTGAGCCTGAACGACAAGTAAGAGCTAATCATAGGAAGAGAGAGATCCTTTCTAGTCACCAGTTACGGCATTCACCAATATCTTGTTGTTTGAGACAGTCTAGTGTTCCTGGGGGGTAGTGGCACAGCCTTGCATGATGAACTATAGAGATTCGATTTAATGATATTGGAAATTGGAGTCATGGAAAGAGTCCACGCTGGAGTTATGTGAAGAGATTTTATTGAGAAACGTCATGGAAAGAAGCAAGAATTGGATGAGACCTCTCAAAGTATGGGAATGGGTTGCATAAAGTTGATCTAAGAGACAGTGAAATTATAGTTCTTTAATTCATATAAGACATAGTGAGTGTTAAAACTAACACAGTGTTACTGGTATGAAGTGAAGAGAATATACATCAAGAAGTAAATTAATAATATAATAATAATGGCTGAGATTTAATAAGGACTTTCAGTATTTTGAGTGTTTTGCATTTATTAATGCCTTTAATTTGCACAAACCTATATGATATATATTATTATTGCCATCTTTATTTTACAGATAAGGAAAGTGAGGCCCAGGGAGATTAAATTATTCACTCAAGGTCACAGCTAGTACACAGCTTATCAACAGCCAAGACAAAAGTTAAACTTGGGAAATTTGCCTCAGGTATCCATATTTTAAACCATAAGAATGCCTCTGGGCAGATAAGTTACATTGATAAGATAGACTCAACATTATTTGCTGACTGAAAAGATAAATATTTAAGAAGAAAGATATTTAAGATAATTTCTAAGTTTCTGACTTGGGTGGAGATTAGAGAGAAGATAGATTTCACTTAGAATAGATTAACTGTAAAATACCTATGAAGCACCAACGTGAAGTTTCCAGGAGAGAATATGCTCTATTGCTAAGTATCTAGCAGATAAATCGGAGCTGGAGACCTGGAAACCACAGTTCTGAAGGCAGTAGCTGAAGCTAGGGCTTTGTGTGTTCCTCCACCCATGATAGTTTATGGTCTGAGAATGACAGGTGGTGAATGAGGCGTTCTGGTGTACATAGCCATTCTGTTGGTAGGATGCATTGGGCTGTAAATCTTCCATTGAATTGGCTTAAACAACAAGAAAAATAATTGTTCCAAATAAGAAGACCTTGACAATATTGGCAGTTTTCTAGATTGTTTCATTTTATGGCTCAACACTGTCATCAAGGGCACAGTTGGTTTTTCTTTTTTTTTTTTCTTTTTTATCTCTATGCTCTACCATCCTTAATTTGGCTGTGCCCTTAGATTAGCTCTACTATGGTTACAAAATACTGCGCCAGTTACAGATATCATATTAAAATATGGCAAAATAAGAGACAGAAGGATGTTCATATTTATGACCTATTTTTATTAATAAGTTAATTTTCCCCAGAAGTATCCCAAGAAATGTGTTTTAAAGTCTCACCGAACAGAACCATAACCCATAGACACTCTTAAACCTATGGCAACCAGATAATGAAGCTATTGTGATTGGCTCAGTTCACTCAGGATCTACCTCTGTGTCAGTGGAGTGTATATGAATAGTGAAGGAGAGTGGTGAATAGCTCAATTTTGTTAGCAGCTATACAGAGTGGAATGAATGTTGCATAAGCAACAAATGTCTTTGCTACTGCTAAAAGGGAGACAAAACACAGAAAAGCAGAAAACAAGGAAGACAGGAGAAATGAAAAGAAAATGATAGAGAAGGGTACTCTCAGGCAATTCCTGAAAAAAAAATTACATTTTAATTTACATTGTAAAGATGAGACACTTTTTCTTCCTCTTCCCTCTTCCATCCTTTCTGCTCTCTTCTGTTCCCCACCATTCACCTCCTCTCATCTCCGATCTTCTTTCTTTCCTTTTTCTTTTCCTTTCCTTGAAACTTTATGGTGAGGTAAAGTACAAAGAATGGTATGATTAGGCTTTGTGTCTCCACCCATATCTCATCTTAAATTGTAATCCCCAGGTGTTGAGGGGGATACCTTTTGGGAAGTGACTGGATTATGGGTGCAGTTTCCTCCATGCTGCACTTGTGATAGTGAGTGAGTTCTCACGAGATCTGATGGTTTTTTAAGGGGATCTCTCCCCTACTCATTTTTTGCTCACTCTCTCCTGCTGCCTTGTGAAGAAGGTACCTGCTTCCCCTTTGGCCATGATTGTTAAGTTTCTTGAGGCCTCCCTAGCCACTTGGAACTGTGAGCCAATTAAACCTTTGTTTATAAATTACCCAGTTTGGGGTAGTATCTTTGTAGCAGTGTGAAAATGGACCAATACAAAGAGAAAGCATGGTTTGTGCAAAGAATAGGAGATAAGGAACCAAACACGAGTAAAGAATGTTCCTTTAAATATATTTCACTATGAAGGAAAATAAAATCAGATGATTGCTAGAAAAGATCTTGAAGTATTTAGTGAAATCAGTGAATATCTTAATAGTTCTCTAAACCCCAAAGTAGAACTTGTATGTTTAAAAATTCTGATTACAAAAATATATTTTTGATATTTGATATTCCCTCAAATTACAACAAAAAGTACAACTAAGAGTTGATATAAATGCTCTAGTTGTGTTTACGGATATGCTTATTAATAAGTATAACCATAATATTTCTTGGAAAATTTTTTTTCTCTTATTAATACATGTTGGATACCATTTTATACCAGTGCATACAGATTTCTCTAGTTCCCTTCAATGAATGAATAATGTGCCTTCATTTAGCTATAGTGTTTGTTACATAATCAAATATTACTGATGGATATTATTTTTAAATGCTTTAATAATATACTCAATAGGGCAATCGTGCATTCATAAATACATCTTCCCTAAGGATTAATTTCTAGATATGGAATTATTACTCCAAAAAATAACTTTAACATTTTTAAAGATATTGTCAAATATTTCTCCTTGACTGTATTTAATGACAAGACTTAAACATTTTTCAGTGTCAAGAATAACGTCTCCTCTATAAAATATTCCTTACTATCATCAGAAAGTATTAATCTTTATTTTCTCATCCACAACATGCTATTTATGCCTTACAATAGCACATTCTTCACTCAGCTTTATAACAAAATTAGGTTAAACACAGGAATGTTTCTAATTTTATGAGGCATTATGTCTGGTTAATCATTTTTGTCTCTTTCAGCATCTCTCATATTAGGGAGTATAAATATCCATTGAATTCACTTCAATAGGGAGCAAAAGTTAATAAAAACAAAATAATGGCAGAAAAAAGGAAATACTTTGAGGAAGAATAAATAGCATAATTTTGTTCTAATTTGATCATCTAAAGATGTTTTAAAAACACTTGAATGTATAATTCTGTAACTAAGATATTTTGTACATTATTTTTAAAATTTTCTTAATTTCTGAATAATCTTGTGATCCATCAGAAAATTCATGTTATAAAAATACCAAAATGTCCTGAATTATGCAAGTAGAATCTTTGATCTTTTGATCATAATATGCTTAAAAGGAAAATAAATTAAGACCATAATTAGACACAAAGATATCCTTTTATAGAAAATGTATATGGATATTAAGCATTTGCACTATGAAGTATTTGTTAAAAATTGCTTCTCCTAAATATGTTCCACTTAAAGCTGGCATTCTCCTTTCATCCCTATGACTGTGGGTTTGATTGCAACATGTCTTGATGAAGCCAGTTCAAGGTTTAATAAAATCAACTCACTTGAAAAGTGTAATCCAGAGAAATTACGTTTGTTTTCTATTCTTAGAGCAGGTTGACCAATGTCTACTTTCTTCCAGCCTGGGATGAGATCAGTATGGACCTTTCAAAAAGGCTTCACAGTGAAGCTTTTTTGCTTTATGCTAATAAGTATACATCTTATAATTTAAAAGGGTAACTTTTATCATTTCACAAAAATTTAATTGTCATAGTAAAGTCAAAGTCAGCTTTGTTCAATTTTCTAAAATAAATCTTGAGTCATTGAGTCAAAGCTTCAGTCGGGACACGGAACTGCTGTTGCTGCATGGTTCAATTATACCATTGTAGCAAATGTATATGAATAAAACTTACTATGCAGGTACCTAGAACACGTATAGACTATACAAGCATCTCTTCTATTTGACATATTTCTGTATATTGCTTAGAATTCAAATAACATGAGTAGAAACTAAAGGGGAAAGGGTCATACTATATTTTTATGTGACTCATTTACATATGCCTTTAAATTTCTGTTCAAACTATAAGGTTATGTGAGCCTACCAGTCTTTTGCATTAATTACACATTGCCATTTACTCTTCTAAAGGCCCTTTTTATATAATACATCATTGTTGAAATTTGTTACCTAGGCTTCCCTAATACAGCTTTTATGATCTTTAGTTTAATAAATATAAAATTAACAATTTATAATGAACTGGACCATGTGTCCATCTATGCATCAGTCTCTATAGCTTTGCAGTGAAAAACTAGCTTGAGGTTACAAGCTCACCTCTGTGAAGTAAGTCAGAAAAAATCTGCATAGCAAAAGGTTGTTCTATTCAGGTATTGTTGCTGAAAAAGGAGAAAGAGATATTATGTCAAAAGAACAAATGCTTACATTATACTTTGGTAAACACTGTAATACTTATTTTCCCAGATTATTTATTTTGTTCCTATTTGAAAGTTCAATTAAAAAATTAAATCTATTTAGTATATTTCAATGAATAGGGAATAAATATTTCATCAAATATGAAACTTCTGCTATATATACACATATATTTATATAACATACGAATCTACTTTTTGAACTTTCCTAGCAATTAATTCATATGTTTATGATTGAATCAGTCATGCATTACATCATAACATTATCAGTTATCCATAAAATCCATTTATGGTATTGTCTGATAAAGCACCTTTGATTCTTTTGAGTGGAAAAGAACAAAACAAGATATAATCTAGAATTTAAGTAGCACTTGATATTGAACTGCAACTTACAATCTTTAGTTAGGTATTTTCTTCTTAACACCATTTGATCCAAAAGCACAATTTTGAAGACTAAAATTGTAGGCATTTTATTATTTTTCTGAAATAACATTAAATATATTACTAAGACCTCATATTGCATTAAGTAAATTAATTAATGTAAAACAATTTATAAAGAATTTTCTCATTTTTTTCTCACTTAGTACTTATAATTACCCTAAGGGAATGCAAATGCATTTCTAAATGCAGTTTTTTAAAAGCTGTATCTAAGATGGTTACAAGTGTAGTTGAAGAAACAAACTAAATAAAGCATAAGCCTCTGTCTGAATTAACAAAGAATTTTGGAATTCCAAGTATTTTTAAAACTAGTTTCAATTATAGAATACCAAACCATATAAGCACTGGAAGACTATATCACAAGCCTTACTTATAGAAAATAATTCAAAATCTACTTTGAGAACTTCATGATTTGTCTCAACTTTGAATTGATGACATTTCATTAAAAATATCTTATTCATCCTATAGCTAATATATAAATAACACTATGTTTCTAAAATTGCATTAGCATTTTTCCCCAAACTCCAGTACATTTTGAAAATGTATCAAGCATGCTACCCTCTCCCCACACTCCAGATCATATGGCCTTACTTAAGACTGAGATCATTTTTAGAACGCTATCAAATACTCTTAAACATGGAAACCTATACTAGTTATTTTCAACTTGGGTCAGGATGTCTTCAATAAGAAAAGTACACATTTCTTCCTGTGTGACGACATTCAGGTAGAGTTTGGAGAAAAATCAATACATTTAATTTTTTTTTTTAGTTATTCATAAAGAAAACAGATACAGATGCCATCGTCTCTCCATTTCTCATAAGATTGATATCCTGTCTTCCACTTCTTGTTTTCAATGATTTCTGGGCAAAGAGGCCTCTCCACTAGCATTGGGTTAGCACTAAATGTACCAGAGTTAGAGAGAGGGTTAAGCCCTTCATCATGTGAGGAAGCATGGGATTAACCTCGGGTAGATATGTATTCTTAGAACTGGGTAGTGGGAGGAAGATGACAGGCACTGGGGAGGTGGAAGATTAGAGCAAGAAAGCTGCCACCAGGGCACACTCTAAAGGCCAGCACAGAATAGCATGCTTCCCACCATCCACCTACCTCTCACAGAGGCACATATTAAAATACAGTAATAACAGATGGAATTGAAATTTAAAATAGCAATATTTCTTTCTTTCCGAGTCCTTCACAAAGATACTTGAGGAAAATATGTTATGACTATAGAGACTCAATATTAATAATTTGCTTTATTTAAACAAAATGATCCCTCAATATTAGGGTTCTAGAGTTGTAAAAAGCTTCTATTTTGTATCCAAACTAGCAGTTGATATGGGCTATTAAGCTGTTAAAAATATCATTCTATTAAATCACCACCACGGAAAATAAACATTTCCTTGCCCAACATCCTTTATCATTTCCTGGCGTTTCTAAATTCTGGATGACTTTACATATTAGTGGACAGACAATATAGGAATTCTGAAAAGTGTCTGTTAAAAAGACAGGACATGCTCTTCTTCCCAACACTCTCCTGCTTGGAATTAGATGTGATACTGAAGGCGTGGCAGCCATCTTGGACCACAGCAAAGAAAAGAGCCATGCCTCAAATGACAGGGCAGAGAGTTGAAAGTTGCTTGTACGTGTAATGGCTTTGGAATAGGCTTACATCAGTCATAGACTGTCCAACCTCCAGGCATTTTAAATGAGAGGACTTAACAAGCCTCTCTCTTGTTTAAGCCAATTATTTGGGTTTTCTCTTACATGCAGCCAAATCAAATCTTAATTAACAAACATCTAGAAATAGAGAACTACCTTTTTTTTTTAAGAGCATGGCTGTGTAGAGGTCCTGTGTGAATTACAGTTAATGAAGTATTAATAACATATTTATTATGTTTCCAATTATATGTGTCTCTAAAACTTGAGAGTTGTAAAAAGGTTATTTTAATTTTGTTTCATTTTAAGTAACAATTATTTGGATTGCAAACTCATTTACACTATAAATTAGTTCTGTAAATGAAAGAGTAACTTAAATAATTACCACTCAAGTTCTTGGTGTGATTGCAAAACCCGCTGCTTCTTCTACGATGTTTTACAATACTAGGTGAGTGGAATATATGTTTTCATGAGGATCCTTACTGTTGAGATTCTAACAGCTGGGTCAACAACTAAGTGGGAGAAACCGAATTTACATCAATAACATACCAATGAAATTCTTTTGAGAAATTGTATATATGGCACTCATAGCCATTATAACTTTTAATTTCTAAAAGGACTTAAAATATTGAACAGGAAGTTATACCATTGTGGGGAGGAGTAAAGTAGCTTCTATCCATTCATTTTTCAGAAATAGAAATTTTCTGAAAAATTTATGTAGTTCATTCTAGAAATCTAAATATTAAAATCATCTGAAATAATTGAGAAAATTATTTATGTTTTTTAATACTTAACTACACAACTGTAGATTAATATATGCATAGTTATATACCAAAGCTTCTATAAAAAGTTAATGAGAAAAGTAATTTTGAATCTTTTATGTAATGTGTTATGCAAACATCAAGTGCAGAAGGCAATTCTGAAAGTCAGTAGGGTAAAATCAATGTTATAACACCATATTTAATATTTTTGTTATAATAACTTATGTAGAAATAACATACACTTGAAGAAGGGGGCCTATTTCCATAGTTTACTAGCTTTCACAAAGGAAGAAAATAGAAAAAAATAGCGAAGCCAAAAAATAACATCTGTTTATATAATGTATAGTAAATGTCCCCAGATACATGAGATTTTATTTTGAAAGGGACATCTCATATGAAATAGGTTTTAAAAATTTCACACTATTATTATTAAATTTGTTTACAAGTGTTATTTTCTAATAAATATAAATGAATTAGTAATCTTAATTTTCAGCTTTATTAATTCGTGCCAATAGGACCAATAGGACCACATACAATTGTAACAACAGAAGCAAAACATTTTGGGTAAACAAATGATTAATATAATACTTCTTTCAAGTCTTCCCTCTGTAGTTCAAAAATAATATATGCATATTTAATCCTAATTAGCATGGAACTCAGAGATTTGTTTCTCTAATTATCTTAAATTTTTATACTTCAAAAGAAGGAATTGAAGATCTCATGATTATATTGGTTTCTTTCATTATACAAGAATGTTTCTCCATTTTTTTCAGTAAATAAAAAGTGTAACATATAAGACAAGCATAACATGATTTTTAAAAACTGTCATATAATACCATGGAGTTGATAATGGCTATATTTTTTAATGTTTTTCAGGTTTTAGTTTTTATGGATAAAGCACAAATGAACAGTCTTAGCGATTATTAGGATTCACTTATTGTAGATGCAAACCTATATTTTAAAACAAAATATGTAACATAAAAGATGTTATGTTTTTAAATGCCTCTTTTTCTTTTAAAACATCTGTGCATAACACTTTAGGAGAGAGACGCTCCTTAAAAGTAAATAGGAAATATACCTAGTAATGGGATGTCTGGGTCAAATGGTATTTCTAGTTCTATATCCTTGAGGAATCGCCATGCTGTCTTCCACAATGGTTGAACTAGTTTACGGTCCCACCAACAGTGTAAAAGTGTTCCTATTTCTCCACATCCTCTCCAGCACCTGTTGTTTCCTGACTTTTTAATGATCACCATTCTAACTGGCGTGAGATGGTATCTCATTGTGGTTTTGATTTGCATTTCTCTGATGACCAGTGACGATGAGCATTTTTTCATGTGTCTTTTGGCTGCATAAATATCTTCTTTTGAGAAGTGTCTGTTCATATCCTTTGCCTGCTTTTTGATGGGGTTGTTTGTTTTTTTCTTGTAAATTTGTTTGAGTTCTTTGTAGATTCCGGATATTAGCCCTTTGTCAGATGAGTAGATTGCAAAAATTTTCTCCCATTCTGTAGGTTGCCTCTTCATTCTGATGGTAGTTTCTTTTGCTGTGCAGAAACTTTTTAGTTTAATTAGATCCCGTTTGTCAATGTTGGCTTTTGTTGCCGTTGCTTTTGGTGTTTTAGACATGAAGTCCTTGCCCATGCCTATGTCCTGAATGACATTGCCTAGGTTTCCTTGTAGGGTTTTTATGGTTTTAGGTCTAACATTTAAGTCTTTAATCCATCTTGAATTAATTTTTGTATAAGGTGTAAGGAAGGGATCCAGTTTCAGCTTTCTACATATGGCTAGCCAGTTTTCCCAGCACCATTTATTAAATAGGGACTCCTTTCCCCATTTCTTGTTTTTGTCAGGTTTGTCAAAGATCAGATGGTTGTAGATGTGTGGTATTATTTTTGAGGGCTCTGTTCTGTTCCATTGGTCTATATCTCTATTTTGGTACCAGTACCATGCTGTTTTGATTACTGTAGCCTTGTAGTATAGTTTGAAGTCAGGTAGCATGATGCCTCCAGCCTTGTTATTTTGGCTTAGGATTGACTTGGCAATGCGGGCCCTTTTTTGGTTCCATATGAACTTTAAAGTAGTTTTTTTCCAATTCTGCAAAGAAAGTCATTGGTAGCTTGATAGGGATGGCATTGAATCTATAAATTACCTTAGGCAGTATGGCCATTTTCACAATATTGATTCTTCCTATCCATGAGCATGGAATGTTCTTCCATTTGTTTGTATCTTCTTTTATTTCTTTGAGCAGTGGTTTGTAGTTCTCCTTGAAGAGGTACTTCACATCCCTTGTAAGTTGGATTCCTAGGTATTTTATTCTCTTTGAAGCAATTGTGAATGGGAGTTCACTCATGATTTGGCTCTCTGTCTGTTATTGGTGTATAAGAATGCTTGTGATTTTTGCACATTGATTTTGTATCCTGAGACTTTGCTGAATTTGCTTATCAGCTTAAGGAGATTTTGGGATGAGACAATGGGGTTTTCTAAATATACAATCATGTCATCTGCAAACAGGGACAATTTGACTTCCTCTTTTCTTAATTGAATACCCCTTATTTCTTTCTCCTGCCTGATTGCCCTGGCCAGAACTTCTGACACTATGTTGAATAGGAGTGACGAGAGAAGGCATCCTGTCTTGTGCCAGGTTTCAAAAGGAATGCTTCCAATTTTTTCCCATGCAGTATGATATTGGCTGTGGGTTTGTCGTAGATAGCTCTTATTATTTTGAGATACATCCCATCAATACCTAATTTATTGAGAGTTTTTAGCATGAAGGGCTGTTGAATTTTGTCAAAGGCCTTTTCTGCATCTATTGAGATAATCATGTGGTTTTTGTCTTTGGTTCTGTTTATATGCTGGATTACATTTATTGATTTGCATATGTTGAACCAGCCTTGCATCCCAGGGATGAAGCCCACTTGATCAGGGAGGATAAGCTTTTTGATGTGCTGCTGGATTCAGTTTGCCAGTATTTTATTGAGGATTTTTGCATCAATGTTCATCAGGGATATTGGTCTAAAATTCTCTTTTTTTGTTGTGTCTCTGCCAGGCTTTAGTATCAGGATGATGCTGGCCTCATAAAATGTGTTAGGGAGGATTCCCTCTTTTTCTATTGATTGGAATAGTTTCAGAAGGAATGGTACCAGCTCGTATTGTACTTTTGGTAGAATTCAGCTGTGAATCCGTCTGGTCCTAGACTTTTTTTCATTGGTAGGCTATTAATTATTGCCTCAATTTCAGAGCCTTTTATTGGTCTATTCAGGGATTCAACTTCTTCCTGGTTTAGTCTTGGGAGAGTGTATGTGTCCAGGAATTTACCCATTTCTTCTAGATTTTCTAGTTTTTTTGCGTAGATGTGTTTATAGTATTCTCTGATGGTAGTCTTTATTTCTGTGGGATCGGTTGTGATATCCCCTTTATCATTTTTTATTGAGTCTATTTGATTCTTCTCTCTTTTCTTCTTTATTAGTCTTGCTATTGGTCTATCAATTTTGTTGATCTTTTCAAAAAACCAGTTCCTGGATTCATTGATTTTTTGAAGGGTTTTTTTGTGTCTCTATCTCCTGCTATAAAGACACATGAGCATGTATGTTTATTGCGAACACTATTCACAATAGCAAAGACTTGGAACCAACCCAAATGTCCACCAATGATGGACTGGATTAAGAAAATGTGGCACATATACACCATGGAATACCATGCAGCCATAAAAAAGGATGAGTTCATGTCCTTTGTAGGGACATGGATGAAGCTGGAAACCATCATCCTCAGCAAGCTATCATGAGGACAAAAAACAAAACACTGCATGTTCTCACTTATAGGTGGGAATTGAACAATGAGAACACTTGGACACAGGAAGGGGAACATCACACACTGGGGCCTGTCATGAGGTGGGGGTCTAGAGGAGGGATAGTATTAGGAGAAATACCTAATGTAGGTGACAGGTTGATGAGTGCAGCAAACCACCATGGCACATGTATACATATGTAACAAACCTGCACGTTGTGCACATGTACCCTAGAACTTAAAGTATAATAATAAAAAAAAAAGTAAATAGGAAAACACAAGATTTGAGTCTCTTAATGACATAAACAGATAAAAGCACTTGAAACTTCAGGATAAGATTGCGTTGTAGGATCAACTTTAAATTTTCACTGCTTATGTAGAAATAGAAAATTACATAATTCTAATAGGCATAAACCTACAACAACATGCACAGGCTAGAGTTGGGAGCCTACAGGACCGAAAGAAGAAGGCTCTAGATTTGTTCAGGATAAAGAAGGTTAAAAAATTCACATTCGTGGGAGGTGCCTGAAATAGACTAATACATAAAACTAGGGACTAAGATGAGACTGTATCACCTGTGAAAGGAGATTCAACACAGCAGTTACTGAAAACTCTAAGGCGATACAGTCTATGTAACATGTCTGTATAAGTTAGTAGTGGTGAAAAGAATAGAGAAAGCTGAGGTTTAAGCCTCTGTGTCTAGATCCGCTTTATATTGAAATTTAGTCTGGGGCAAGAGCACTTAACCACCACTTTTTTTTTTTTCTTTTTGAGATGGAGTCTCGCTCTGTCACCCAGGCTGGAGTACAGTGGTGCAATCTCGGCTCACTGCAAGCTCCGCCTCCTGGGTTCACGCCATTCTCCTGCCTCAGCCTCCCGAGTAGCTGGTACTACAGGCACCCGCCACCACGCCCAGCTAATTTTTTTTTTTTTGTATTTTTAGTAGAGATGGGGTTTCACCGTGGTCTCGATCTCCTGACCTCGTGATCCGCCTGCCTCAGCCTCCCAAAGTGCTGGGATTACAAGCGTGAGCCACTACGCCCAGCCCTTAACCACGACTTTAAGAAGAATTTCTGGATTGGTATTTCGAGAATGTAAATTGAGTTTCTACAGGACCACTAGGAAAGAAAGAAGAAAAACAGGCAGCAGAAAAAGTAAAAATATTAATAACTGGTATCAAGGTGAGCCTACAAACATCTAAGCTAAGGAGCATAGACCTGGTGCGGTGGCTCACGCCTGTCATCTCGGTACTTTGGGATGCCAAGGTGGGCAGATTGCTTGAGCCCAGGGATTGAAGAGCAGCCCGGGAAACATAGCAAAACCTCACCTCTACAAAAAATAGAAAAATTAGCTAGGCATGGTGGTGCACGTCTGTAGTTCCAGCTACTCACGAGGCTGAGGTGGGAGAATCACCTGACCCTGGGGATGTCGAGGCTGCAGTGAGCTGTGCTCCAGCCTGGGCAACGGAGTGAAGCTCTGTCTCAGGAAAAAAAAAAAAAAGCATAAAGAAAATTACTACTAAGAATTTTTGAAAAATAATCAGGAGTTAAATGCACAACTATTTTAGTATTAAAGGAGAATGATATATAAAAATTATGAAAAAGTCCATATGTATCAAGAACATATAGACATTAAAAACTAACCCATTAGAAATTGTGTTTATATACTTTCATAGCTATACATATATATACATATATGTATATATATATATTATGTGTGTGTGTGTGTGTATATATATATATATATATATATATATATATATATATAATGTGTATATATAGCCCATAGTGGTACTGCTGGATCATAGGGTAGTTCTATTTTTAGTTTTTTTGAGGAACCTCTGTATTGTTTATATCATTATATGTATAATGATTTATACATTATATATATTTAAACATTATATATATATGTGCCTAATGACTTAGGTGGTATATACTCTAGACTGAACAGAATAAATAAAAGAATTAGAGGCTTAGAAGCTAGTATTAAAAATTGATTAAAAAGTGGCATAGAGATAAACACATAAAGAATGCAAAAATAGAAAAAGTGATAATAAAATGTATAATCACTGTGAGCTTTCTAGTATTAAGGAAATATAATATTTATAGTGAAAGCACTCCAAGTGTCATGCCACGTTAAGAAACGGTCTACTCTCAGAAACATCTGAATTAAATAACAGGGCAATGCAAGAGAAAACAAAATAAAATAAAAAAAATTTAACATTCATTCTTGGCATGATGTGGGCCTTAACTAACATAAAACTTATTCAGTCTTGGTCATACAAAAAATCATCTATCTATCTATCTATCTATCTATATCTAGCAAAATATAACAATTTTTAAAATAAGTCTTGGCTAAATAAAAAAAAAGAGAAAGAGATAATATCCCTACTTCTCAAAAGCAAACTGCAAGAACTAATACTATGAAATTTGGAGGAATTTTCAGACTCATAAATCGTTAAGAATTGAGGATTCGGTACTTAAAAAAAAAAAAAAAAAAACTCATTTAGGATCAGATGAAGCTTCAGATGATAGGAGGAAGGAAGTAGGAATGGAGACTCCTCCTGCATGAAACCAGGATGTCACAACTGTACATTCAGTAAAAATGTGAGTCTAGTGAAACACCTCTCAGCTTCCACAGATGCAGGGAAATGTCAGGAAAGACACTTGTCTTCCAAGACACTGGGTTAAAAAAGTCTCACCTGAGACATTGAAATTGAGTGCACAGGTTTAGAAACAGAATATATATTGTCCATGCAATGTAAAAACCTTCAGTTGATTCTGATGTATTGGATAGAATAAAAAACAAAATAATGCCTGAGGGACAATCTTACAATGACATTACACAAGATTTCCACAGAATGCCTCCTCACTTAAACAGAAAGATAAGCTCTTAAAGAAAAAAAAAAAAAAAAGAAAGAGACCTGCAGGAATAATCTTCACAAACATGATTGGTCAAATACAACAAATAATAAGCACTAAAATATAAAAACTAGTTTATATTTATGGTAATCTAAAAGCAAAGATAATATTTAAATAATCTAAAATTAGTCAAAAAGATTCAAAATGAATGCATACGTAAACACTGACGGAACTGGAATATGTAGCAGAATGGAAATACAGCAAATAGTTTTTCAAAATAACTTTGTAAGGTCTGACATCAGCAAGATGGCCAACTAGAAGTCCCTAGCTCTTTTCTCCCTCACAAAGACAGCTAAAACAACAAGCAAACGACTACACCCTCTTCAATAAATGGTGCTAGGACAACTGGATAATCATATGCAGAATAATGAAACTGGACCCCTATCTCTCACTCTATACAAAAATCAACTCAAATGGATGAAATATTTAAATGTAAAACCTGAAGCTATAAAGCTACTAGAAAAAGTAGAGAAAATATTTCAGGTCATTATTCTGGGCAAAGATTTTATGGAGAAAATCTCAAAAGAAGAGATGACAGAAGCAAAAATAGACAAATGGGATTATATCAAATTACAAAGCTTCCGCACAGTAAAGGAAACAATCAACAGAGTGAAGAGACAACTGACACAACTAGAAGAATGGGAGAAGATGTTTTCAAACTACTCATTCAGCAAGGGATTAATATCCAGATTATAAAAGGAACTCAAATAGCTCAATAGAAAAAAGTAATAATTTGATTTAAAAATAAGAAAATGAGCTGAATAGACATCTCTCAAAAGAAAACATACAAATGACTAATGAGTATATGAAAAAATGCTCAACGTCTCTAATCAGGGAAATGCAAATCAAGATCACAATGAAAAATCATCTTATTACAGTTGGAGTGGCTATTACCAAAAAGATGGAAAATATAAAATTCTGACAAGGATGTGGAGAAAGGAAAACTCTTATACACTGTTAGTGGGAATGTAAATTAGTATAGCGATTATGGAAAACAATATGGATGTTCCTCAAAAAACTAAAAATAGAACTCCCATATAATCCAGCAATCCCACTACTGGGTACATATCCAAAGGAAAAGAAGTCAATGTGTCAAGAAGATACCTGAAATCCCATGTTCATTGCATCAATGTTTACAATAGCCAAGAAATAGAAGCAACCTAAATGTCCATCTATGGACAAATGGATAAACAAAATGTAGTACATGTACACAATGTGATACTATTATTCATGAAATAGAATTGAGAGGTGACAGTGTGCTGGCAGTCCTCACAGCCCTCGCTCGCTCTCGGCACCTCCTCTGCCTGAGCTCCCACTTTGGCAGCACTTGAGGAGCCCTTCAGCCACCGCTGCACTGTGGGAGCCCCTTTCTGGGCTGGCCAAGGCTAGCCCACTCCCTCAGCTTGCAAGGAGGTAAGGAGGGAGAGGCGCGAGCAGGAACCCGGGCTGTGCGTGGTGCTTGCAGGCCAGCTGGAGTTCCGGGTGGGCGTGGGCTTGGCAGGCCCCAAACTTGGAGCAGCCGGCCGGCCCTGCCGGCCCCGGGCAATGAGGGGCTTAGCATCCAGGCCAGCGGCTGCAGAGGGTGTACTGTGTCCCCCAGCAGTGCCAGCCCACCGGCACTGCGCTTGATTTCTCACCAGGCCTTAGCTGCCTTCCCATGGGGCAAGGCTGGGGACCTGCAGCCTGCCATGCCTGAGCCTCCCACCCCCTCCATGGGCTCCTGTGGGGCCTGAGCTTCCCTGACAAGCACCACCCCCTGCTCCAGGGCACGCAGTCCCATCGACCACCCAAGGGTTGAGGAGTGCGAGCGCACGGCACAGGACTGGCAGGCAGCTCCACCTGCAGCCCCAGTGCAGGATCCATTAGGTGAAGCCAGCTGGGCTCCTGAGTCTGGTGGAGATGTGGAGAACCTTTATGTCTAGCTCAAGGATTGTAAATACACCAATCAGCACCCTGTGTCTAGCTCAGGGTCTGTGAATGCACCAATCAACACTCTGTATCTAGCTACTCTGGTGGGGCCTTGGAGAACCTTTATGTCTAGCTCAAGGATTGTAAATACACCAATTGGCACTCTGTATCTAGCTCAAGGTTCATAAATACACCAATCAGCACCCTGTGTCTAGCTCAGGGTCTGTGAATGTACCAATCCACACTGTATCTACTTACTCTGGTGGGGCCTTGGAGAAATTTTATGTCTCGCTCAAGGATTGTAAATACACCAGTCGGCACTCTGTGTCTAGCTCAAGGTTTGTGAACACACCAATCAGCACCCCGTGTCTAGCTCAGGGTTTGTGAGTGCACTAATCGATACTCTGTATCTAGCTGCTCTGGTGGGGCCTTGGAGAACCTTTGTGTCTATACTCTGTATCTAACTGATCTGATGGGGACGTGGAGAACCTTTGCATCTAGCTCAGGGATTGTAAATTCACCAATCAGCGCCCTGTCAAAACAGACCACTCGGCTCTACCAATCAGCAGGATGTGGGTGGGGCCAGATAAGAGAATAAAAGCAGGCTGCCTGAGCCAGCAGTGGCAACCCGCTTGGGTCCCCTTCCACACTGTGGAAGCTTTGTTCTTTCGCTCTTTGCAATAAATCTTGCTCCTGCTCACTCTTTGGGTCCACACTGCTTTTATGAGCTGTAACACTCACCGTGAAGGTCTGCAGCTTCACTCCTGAAGCCAGCGAGACCACGAGCCCACCGGGAGGAATGAACAACTCCAGACGCACCTCCTTAAGAGCTGTAACACTCACCACGAAGGTCTGCAGCTTCACTCCTGAGCCAGCCAGACCATGAACCCACCAATTCCAGACACAGAATGAAATCCTGTAATTTACAGCAACATAAATGAGCTTGGAAGGCATTATCTTAAGTGAAATAAGCCAGTCACAAGAGGATAAACACAACAGGTTCTCACTCATATGTGAAAGCTAAGAAAGTTGATCTCACAGAAGCAGAGAATAGAATAGTGGTTATTAAAAGCTGGGAAGAGTAGGAGAGAGGAGGAATAGTGAGAAATTGGTTAATTGACACAAAATTACAGCTATAGAGGAGGAATAAATTCTAGTGTTCTATAGCACTGGACAGTGACTATAATTAACACCAATTTATTGTATATTTTCTAATAGCTAAAAGAGTGGATTTTAAGTGTTTCTAACACAAAGAAACAATAAGTATTTGAAGTGATGGGTATGCTTACTACCTGATTTGATCATTATAAATTGTATACATATAATTGTTATGTATCTATTAGAATGAAAGCATAAAATAACTAATAGAAATTCTATTGAAAAAATAAATTCAGGGAATATAAAATTCAATGAATGGTTTGAGTTTAAATATCAGCTGAGACATAGTTAAAAAGAGTATTAATAAAGTGGAAGTTAGCACTAAGAAAGTTCCAGAATGCAGCATGCAGAGAGAAAGAAACAAAGCATGTAAAAGAGGAGTGAAACATTGTGAAAGAAAGAAGGAGAACAGCAGAGGTCCATTTAATTCAAATTATCAGAGAAGGGAATAAAAGAATTAAAAAAAATTTGAGAATATAATAACTAGGACTTCTAAAATTAAAGGAAGACACATATCCTTAGATTGAATTGCTGAGCTAGAAAAAACAAATAAACAACAAGTACACAACTAGGCACACTGTACTGAAACTACAAAAAGCCAATCTGACAGGGAGATAATCTTAAAAGAACCAAAAAAGGACAGATGTTGTTTGATAGCAAGACTCTACTCAGTAACAAAAGCTTAAAAGACAATGGAGTGGTAACTTTTAGAAAAAATTAAGTGTCAAGTAACATTTTTGTTTCTGGTTAACTATTACTCTGAAATAAGGGTTAAGTAAAAATATTTTCACAACAAAAACCGAGAGAGGGTAGCCAATGTCTCTTAATATAGGTAAGCTAACTCTTCACTATTGCTACACCTCCAAGTCAGTCCTCTTGTAGACTTGACACAGAAAGTATATTTTTGGTCTCTCTTTCTACATCCCGGTCTTCTCCTCCACTTTGCTGACACGGTGCTAAAACATAAATTTGACCACGCGATGCCACTACTTAAATTCATTAAACAAGTCTCAGATGACTTCTGAGTAAATACAAACTCACAGCCACAAAGACTTTCATGATTTGACAGCATACCTTTCTAATCTCCTCTCCCATTCTGCCAGGATGTCCTCTGTACTGCTTGCCAGCCTGTTGAAGTACAATTCAGACAATGCTTTCTTTTGCCTTATTGTTTTTATACTTGTCATAAGGCTCAGAAACGTCTTTCTTTAGGTAAAAAATTCTTTATTACTCCAGATACAATTTAAACATCAGTTCCTGTGGGAGGCTTTCCTTCTTTCACAATCTTCTTACTCCCACATGATTTATTTAGATTACATGGCTTTTCTGAAGTGCTCTAGGCACCTCTGTATCCCTTGGTCAACATGGGTCAAACCTGTAACATAACAGTTGGGAGACAGCTGTATGTCACAGTGCGTGACTGAGGGAGTAGAGGGGAAATTGGAATGGTCTCAGTGACAGATTGTTCTCAGTTTGAACCAAAGCTCTGTTCATAACTGGGATTCTGACAAGAGCCATGCCTGATGGTGGTTGGTTTGCTTGCAGAGCTAAGGAGCCTTCTAAAAGAATGCTTATCTTAAGTGAAAAAAGTAAAGCTATAGGCTTTAGCAAATAGAAAGGCAAAAGCAAGAGGAGTATGGTACCAGTAATTCATTTAGTTTTTAGCCTGGTGTTCTCGCTGGCCTATCTTTTACTAAGGACTCATCTGAACAGTGTCCTTGGAAGAAATAAGCAGCTGAAAGAAGGGTATTTGCTGAGTGAAAGAAGGGTATTTGTTGAGATTTCCACGGGAAACAATGAGGAAAGTTAAGTATTGCCTTACCACTTACTGATGTGAACAAACACATGAGAGGGGAAGAAGGAGAGAGGCAGTATTTCTGCTTAAGCCTAAAGTGAAGAGTGGATTTTTAGTGAGGAAAATTTCAGCACAATCTTATTTTGCTTAAAATAGTAAGTTAGCTACCAATGTGGCAACCATGATGGATCCAGCGGCAGATCTAAACCATTGTTATCCAGGTGTTCTATGGGAAAGTACACAGACAAAGAGCAGGAGACACGGTGGTGACTTTAGGAGTGCCAGAAGATAGCATCTTTGCTTATCACTAGTTGGCACTTGCATTAAGGTCATGGTGGCTTCAGAGGACTCAGACACAAAGTAATTGCTGCAGCCACTGTCACTGGAAAGTCCACAGCAAAAGCAAAAGAAGATGGCTCCTGTCACACCGCATCTGAGATGATTTATTTATTCTATCTAAAAAAAACCAGAACTAAGTGTGAATGATTTGATATCTGTCAATATCAAGGGGGGACTGGGGTAAAAGCTGAAAATATATAGTTAAACTGCATCTTCAACTACTTCTTTTGGCTTTTTATTCTCACTAAATTGTGTGGTCCAACCAAGGGGTGCATTAAACATTTTGGGTATAATTAAATCAGATTTAATGTATTTTTCTTAATTACTAAAGCAACAGAGATTATTATTAAATTACTGCTGTCTATTTCACTCATATTTTTCCTATTAAATATATTATAGATATGTTTCTACAAAATAAATTTTAACAAATTAATTGGAATATTATGTCGTTTATTTTACCAGTTATATGTTTTTAGACATTATATTTGTTTAACTGTATTATTATTAAATATGCTGGGTAAATAGCCTAAAAATTAAATATCATCACATTGTTGTGATGATTTATTAATAAATACATGGAGGAATGATAAATAATGATTTGTGAATCATTAATTAAAAGCTAAGAAGAAAATGGGAAGAGAAATTGGGATTTATTATAAAATCTCACCATGTTGGGTGCCTGTAATCCCAGCTCTTTAGGAGGTAAAGGTGGGGGGATCACTTGAGGTCAGGAGTTTGAGACCAGCCTGTCCAACATGGTGAAACCCTATCTCCACTAAAAATACAAAAAATTAGCCAGCTGTGGTGGCATGTGCTTGTATTCCCAGGTACTCCAGAGGCTGAGTTGAGAGGATCCCTTGAACTCAGGAGGCGGAGATTGCAGTGAGCTGAGATCCCGCCACTGCACTTCAGTCTAGGTGACAGAGCAGAGACTCTGTCTCAAAAAACAAACAAACAAAAAACCTGATGATGATAATAAGCTATTTCAAGCCAAATAAAGAAAGGATATGCCTCTGAGAAGTGATAATCAGGAATGGAAAGGGCTGGAACCGAGAAGCATTAATTCCTTTATAGGCCTTTCCACCATTTGACTTTTTTAACTTTATGTTTTAATATTCTATTGCTTTTGTAATCAACATAATTATTAAACTGATGGTCTTAGATATCAACATTTGCCTATCAGATTAAAAAAACAATTCTAATATAGGACAGGATTGCTTCCATACACTCACGCTTTCATTCAGGGCCATAGAGTCTAGCTAAATTGGTACTTCTTTTGGTTCAGTAATTTTCAACATATATTGTCTTAAACCATGCATTCTAATTAGGCAAATTACTCCTTTCTGAATTTATTATTATGAAGTTATCACAGTTATATAACAAAATTTAATTCTGAAGCTATTTACCAGTTTTTATTATTATTCTTGATTATAATACAAATTAAACAAATCTAGTGTTCAAAAACAAGTCTGGTTAAATAAAATAAGACATAATATTATATAATACATTGTATGGAATACAATATATTAACGGCATTTATTTTGTAGAAGAAACATTTATAATCCATTGCAAGAATAAAGAAGCAATTTTAAAAGCAAAAGACACAGCATTGTCTAAATTTAACAATATCTATATGTACATGAGTGTGGAGAGAGCAAAACGCCTACATACATGGAATCATTAACAGTGATCTTCTCTGTGTGGAGAATTAACGGGTGATTTGCATTTTCTTCTTTGTGCATATTTGTGTATCTCAAACTCTGTATAATAGACATTAATTATTTGGTAATTCAGTAAAATGTATCCATAAATATTAAACATTGTCATTGCCATGGTTTTCTTCTCAAATACTTTAAAAGGAGTTTAAAAGGATTTGATTATCTTATATGTATCTGGCACTCTACTAAGCACTGACGGTAAAATAAAGAATGACATAATTTCCTGTATATATAATAAATATGTCTTAGTAGGTGCTAAGTGAAAACTAATTGCTGGTGCTACTAGAACACAAATAAGTAGGCCTAAGTCTAGCCAAAGAGCTCAGGAAAATATTTCTGAGTGAAACATATCTGAGATAAAATTAAAGATTCTATCATAGTTCACAGTAATACAACAGAGATAAATCATTCCAGGCTAAGTGAAAAACAAGGACAGACAAGGAGCCATGGACGGAGGTCATGTGTAGAAATGTGGGACATTTCTTATTAAAAATTGAAAACAGAGAGACAGTGACTAATGAGGAATAAGAATGGAGAAATTCCTAAAATCAGAGTAATAATGACTCATTTAACCTATACAAGAAATTTGAATTATAGTTGTCGGTTATGGAAAACAACATTATAGAGGCAGGAATTCTCATTTTAATGCTTTCTCAGCACCTGTTCCCTCTGTTTATCCAATCTTATTTTGTGAAGAAGAGCTAAAATTTTAATCTACAGTTTATGCTTCTCTCCTGAGCTTCAGAACCATATTTTTCAACTATTTATCTAGCTAAAATATTGACACAAGTATGCTTCAAACATGTAAATTTATAAATTTGCAAAAGAATTGCCAATAGTTTTTTACCTGCCATCCTCCCATGACTGCACTCCATCACATTTAATGACATCTCCATCCACCACATTCTTCAACTTAGGAATCCTTAGATTTTGTTGTGACTCAAGCTATTCACCTGTTCTGTCTCCTCTGATTCCTCATCACTATTATTTAAGCCTTCGTTAATTCTTGCCTAGGTACTACAAATGACATGTTAACTGGTCTCCATAACTCCAGTCTGTTCAATTCTATTTTATTTTCCAAATCAATACCCCATTACCTCTACAGTTCCAAGACTATTACTGTCTTCAAATTGATTTTCAATAGGCCACATTACTAGTATTATTAATATTTTTATTATGCTTTTGCTTTTTTTTTCTATCTTCATCTTAGTGTACTGCCTTTACATTTCCTGACTAGTTTTTACTTTTCTCATTAGATATATCTGTGTCTTCTAGTACCATATCGAAAATGTAACATATATCAGTAACAATTTTTCTGGACCTTCTATTGCAGTCATGTTCATAATCATATCTACATTCATGTTCTTTCTGAAATTAGACTTTCTTTGATTTTCACATTTCTTGCTGTAGGGTAATGTTTCATAAAACACTTATTTCTGTTTGAGATTCATAACAGCAGGCCAGGCATGGTGGCCCACACCTGTAATCCTGGCACTTTGGGAGGCCAAGTCGGGCAGATCAGTTGAGGTTAGGTGCTCAAGACCAGCCTGGCCAACGTGGCCAAACCCTGTCTCTACTTAAAATACAAATACAAAAATTAGCCAGGTGTGGTGGTGCGCCTGCAATGCCAGCTACTCGGGAGGCTGAAGCAGGAGAATCACCTGGGAGTCAGAGATTGCAGTGAGCCTAATTAGCACCACTGCACTCCAGCCTGGGTGATAGACTACAGCCAGGTGAGACTCTGTCTCAGAAAAAAAAAAAAAAAGATTCATAATAGCAGAGAGTATGTATTCCTTGTTCACTTTTGTTTCTTAAATTCATAATACTATGTCTGGTACATAGTGGATGCTAAATAACTATTTCTTGCATAACAAAGCTATATTACTTTTTTTTAATCACTCTTGATTAAAGAGCAAAATCTCCAAACCTAGTTGGTTTTATCAAGAGGCAGAACATGTGGGTTGATTTTGGTACCAGTTTCTGTGAAGGCAATTTCATATTCACTACTAGGTCTAAAATTTCTCACCAATTATTCAGGTTTCACAAAATTTGCTTATTGCTAAGTTCCATGGACGTTTTATGTTTTTACAGAAAGCCTAGTTTTCTAACAGTCTGATGAGACAGAAGGTATGAAAAAATTTCTATGTATTCTCTCTCTCCTAAAAATGTGGGCCTCCTCTTCTTGTCCGTTTGCTTTGTGATTCTTAGGCTCACAACATCGGAAGAGAAGTACCGCTGAGAGTAACGATGGGAGCAGAATAACGGCAAGGCTATTTGTCTCAAAACAGACAAACATTGTAAATGAAAGTAATGAATAGGCAATGTTTTGTTTGCTCATAAAAACAGTTTATAGACTAAAGAAGAGAAAGAATCGAGCTGGGGAAGGGATCAGTAATCATTCCAACAGCTTCAGAAAAATAAGTTTGATTTGTTTATTTGCATAGCACACTTTAGCTATGAGTTTTTATGTTAGTTTTACCAACCCAGAATTTAGTGTAAATTATTCTTAGTTTCTAAGAGAATATTAATTCTATCATTTATTTATTCATTTATTCATTGATCACATATTTAGCAGCATACAGACGCCAACATATGCAAGCCACTGAATAGAATATATCAGAGTGGTGAAACAAGCAGACACGTTTCCTGCCTTCCAAGGAAATCGTGGTAACACAAACAATAAATGGATAAGCCAACGGTGAGAAACACAAGTCCTCATCCAGGCCAACAGGTCACAGATGAGTAAAGCCAACAATTTTAGAGGTATGCAAAAGGATGGTGGATCTATTATTGATTGAATAGCACCTGCTTTCTCATAGGTACAGCTGCTACTCTTTCTCTCTCTGTATATGTGTATATATACAGAGGTAGAGTAGAATATATATATATATACACACACACATACATATATGTGAAAGAGAGTAGTATATGTGCATATATATACACATACATCTATATATCTATCAATTTATTCTATGAGAAGTTGCAGACCAGAGACGTGAGATTTTCTGTGTTTTAAGAAAAGCCAGAAGTAGAACTACTATGTGAAATTTTCTATGTTTCAAATATCACCAGTAAATTTGAGTTTTTATAATGAATGCTGTGCTAGCTAACATTGCTTGTGGCCCAAGAAACCTCAACCTATGGCCATATTTGTCACAAAGGTCTGCAACACTTGAAAAAAATTACAGAAGCATAGAACACCAATGCAAATCAAGATACACATCTTTTGATAGAGAAACAGAATGCAGTACCAAGTGTGACTAATAAAATGCGGTCGTTATTGAACGCCTTTTGAGAAGTTGACTTTTATTCTGAGACCAGAAACGCAAAAAAAACACAAACAAACAATAAAGCATCCAAACACATAAAGGAATAAGAAAGCAGTCTTAGGGAGGAAGCACTGGGAAAAAGCTTATGAACTGGTGAATGAAGGGGAGAGTTTTATGAGGAAAGGGTCAAGCATAGAATGGTGACCAGATTTTAAATACGATTGTCAGCCCTATTTGAAGCTGTGTATTATACTGAGTAGAGTAGGAAGTCATTGGAAGGCTAATGTTTATTACATACATTTAAAGGGATGGTGGGAGAGGCTATATGAAAAATTTATACCCAAATGTATTCAAAATGGAAGCTCCCAAACAGTTAAATTGAGCGTTTATTCTTGAGCGATACATGAAATTGTATAGAATTAGGAGTTATGACATCTCCCTTTGTGCTACACAAAATGTAGCTTCAGTATCTTTTGCTGTCCTTCCAATATATATGATATTCACTCTCTCCAAGTTATGCATTGTCTTTTGTTTTCTTGTTTCTTCCACTTTGTCTAATACAATCAGAAACTCTAAGAAGGATGGAATACTCTTGCACTGGGATCGAAAGAAATAATGTGGGTAATTGGAGAATTTCATGTACTGTCATAATATTGTCCTAGTACCTGATGAAAAAAAATGCATGCTTAGTAAAAAATATTAATGATTTTTATGCTTAGTAAATAATAATGTTTTTTATGCTTGGTAAAAAATATTAATGTATCTTACAAAAAATGCTGTCTGCTTATAAGTGGGGGTGTTTTATGTTTCTGAAGCTGTGATAGAGTTAAACTGAAATTGCCTAAAACATGCTTAGATAAGTTCTTTTGCAAGTATTAATAATATATATCAGAGTAAAAGCCAGGATCAAAGGAAAATTTATAGACAAAAAATGTCACTGATACTTTAAAAAATTACAGAAAGAGATGTGTATAAGCCTATTATACTAAAGGTTACTTATATTCTGCCTTTGACTCTTAATCTATTCCATTTCCTAGGCTACTTATATTCTGCCTTTGACTGTTAATCTATTCCATTTCCATTACTTCACCTATTTAGATGAAATGTTACAGATAATAAAGAAAATGCCTTTTTATGTTAAATGCCAATATCTTTATTAACATATTTCTGTTCTACTTCTCAATGTAATCACTATACAGACATTTATTTAATTTGATTTTAGATACTTTGTATTTTCCATTAGCTTATATGTATTACTATTTCTAATGTTAGATCATGCTTTCTAATTCAGTATTCATTTAAAATTTTATGCGTATTTTATTTTAGTCAGTTTTGTAGTCCCCTTGATCATATTCAAAGCATTAAATGTGTCACCACAAACACAAGATGGCTTTATTTGTGAGATCTTTCAATGGTGCCCATTCAGAAATATTTACACATCACAGTGAAAGAAATGTTTTGATTGAAGTGAAAAATTACATGCAACTCTTTGTAAGTGAAAGCACAGTTGTAATATCATTATATTACTATCAAGAGAGTTTAATATTTTAAAAATTCTCAAAATGTTATTGAAGATAAAATAACCTTTATGATACAATTTGAATATCACTAACCCTTTTGAAACATACTTGATGTCTCCCAATTACATATTTTTTAAAACATGAGAGAAATATTAAACGTACCTGTATTACCGTATAATAAATATTTCAATTGGTATGATGGCACCTGTAAAGAAAATTATTAGATGGGCCTAATACCAATCACCCTCTTATTCTCTAGCTTTCTATACTCTCTAAAATTAAGACAGCTCCAGAAATTGCAAAGATACTAACTTTCCATTTGACCTACTCTGGGCTGAAAGATAGTGTGTATTGTGAATTATCCTTTGAAACCACATAGGAAGCAGCTCAGGAACTTCTCACAAAGTGGCTTACTCAACTTCAGCCAGAGCAGGGCTTCTGCCTCCATGTACTGAAAGAGAGGTTTCCCACAGCACATAAAAAAATAAAAAACACTGCTCTAAAGTATATTTTGGCAATACAGGAAATTTAAGTGCCAAATAGTCACATACGATAGGAAATTACAAATTCTATTTAATCTCCGCTTCTTTTTTTAAAGTTTAGGTTATATTTAGTATCTCTTAAAGTCAACTTCTTTCAGAGGGTTGCAAATTTTATATTATAATTATTAAAATGTAAAACATGATTTTTATATACATATTAAATAAAAACTTGTCGAAAATTTTATTAAACCCATTGTGTGTGTGTGTATATGTGGGAAACATTAAGGAGTTAAAATCAGGGGAACCAGCCCACAATATTTCAACGTAGGTTCTTTTCTATTTTCCCTAAATGTTGGCCAGTCTGAGAAATAAAGGGAAAGAGTACAAAAGACAGAAATTTTAAAGCTGGGTGCCCGGGGAAGACATCACATGTGAGGTTCCATGATGCCCCCTGAGCCGTAAAATCAGTAAGGTTTTATTAACAATTTTCAAAGGGGAGGGAGTGTGTGAATAGGGTGTGGGTCACAGAGATCACATGCTTCAAGGGCAACTAAATATCACAAGGCAAATGGGCAGGGCAAGGTGACAAGGCCAGGGCGAAACTAGAATTACTAATGAGGTTCCCGGTCAGGCTGTGCATGCATTGTCATTGGTAAACATCAGGAAACAGGGTTTGAGAGCAGACAACTGGTCTGACTAAAATATAATAGGCAGGAATTTCCTAATCCCAATAAGCCTGGGGGTGCTGCAGGAGACTAAGGCGTGTTTTATCCCTACCTACAACTGCATAAGGCAGACACTCCCAGAGTGGCCATTTTAGAGGGCCCCTGGCAATGCATTCTTTTCCCAGGACTGTTAATTATTAATATTCCTTACTAGGGAAAGAATTCAGCGATATTTCTCTTACCTGTTTTTGGCAATAAGAGAAATATGGCTCTGTCCTGCCTGGTTCCCAGGCAGTCAGAGCTAATGGTTATCTCCCTTGTTCCCTGAACATCGCTGTTATCCAGTTCTTTTTTCAAGGTGCCCAGATTTCATATCGTTCAAACACACATGCTTTATGAACAATTTTTACAGTTAACACAATCATCACAGGGTCCTGAGGTGACATATATCCTCAGCTTAAGAAGATGATGGGATTAAGAGATTAAAGACAGGCATAGGAAATTATAAGAGTATTGACTGGGGAAGTGATACATGTCCATGAAACCTTCACAATTTATGTTCAGAGATTGCAGTAAAGACAGGCATAAGAAATTATAAAAGTATTAATTTGGAGAACTAACAAATGTCCATGAAATCTTCACAATTTATGTTCTTCTGTCATGGCTTCAGCAGGTCCCTCCGTTCAGGGTCCCTGACTTCCCACAACAAGTTAAAAACAATATGAATGAGAATATGACATTCCAAAGTTTGTTTTCTCTACTAGACAAAATTCATTTGCATTGCTACAGATGAAACATTTGCATTGCTAGCAGTTTTCTGTAAATTAATTTCTTATTCTATAAAATGGTAAAATGGCTTAATGAATCAAAATCAATCAAAGGTACACAGCTCCATAGTGTTTAAAAATGCCCAAATGATCCAATGACCAATCCCCAGAAGCTACTTAATAGATGTAGTGATAGATGTAGTAATCTTTGTTGCCCATTTACAATTCTTTGACATTAATTTTTCTTAACAGGAAGTATAAGTGAATCTCCCTTCCTGTCATGTAAAGTAAATACCTAAACATATATCAAATTAATATCTATTTTTCTATTTTGATATAACCTGTTGAAGATCATAAACATGTAATTTACAGGGTTGATTGTATTTATGTTCATGTATCCTTTTTTCTAATATTATGAAGTTGAAAAATACTATCTTCTGATTTCTTTTAGGAATTTGGCTTATTGTTTTAAGATTCATATTATGCCATTTTAGTTTGTTTAAAAGTGAATTAGAAATAACAAACTTTTTTATAACTTTTGTTTTTCTGTAATTTCTTATTCCTACTCTTCCTGCTATATTGAACATTCCAAGAGAAAAGGGAGCAAAGAATAGGTAGAGAAGATTCAGAGAATTGAGAGAGACATGTCAGAGAACAGATAAACTGTTAAACATTATTCTTCTTGAATATTCAATATACAAATTTGGTGTTTTCTAACTTTAATGAAACCAAATAAATAATATGTGCAAAAGATTAAATATAATAAAATAAGAAAAACATTGTAAATGTTTTCAAAATGAGGAATTTCATGAATTAAGATACTTAAAAAATAGGGAAAACAAATTCAGAGGCTGAAACAACAAAACCTCGAGGTGGAGACTATAGTATTATTTATTCTAGGCCATCCTCTGCTGTATTTATTTCATTCAGTGGAAGAGTCATTAGTCATGGTAATATTGCAAAACAGTGAAACTGGGACCTTTAACTCTTCAGGTGGAAGATGAAAATCTAAGGAAAAAATAAATAAAAATTTTAGACATTGTTTTCTAAGATATAAACTGAACTTTGGAGTAAAATATTTGTTCAAGTGAAATAAATTATCTCATTTTTGCTATATAATATGAGATCCTAAGGCCCTAAAATGTACGTAACATTTACGCAGCAATTGAGAGTAGTTTACTTGCTATGGAATCTAGTGTTTGTTTTAAGAATGTGAATTATTTGTATAGGACGACACAGAGAATTAGTGCACTGAGACTATAAGGAGATTTCTTAAACAGGATTATTCACACTCTCGTCATTCATAATTTATGTATGTGAGATTGTTTCCATATATTAAAGTGTGCAGGTAAAAGAAATACTTTTTGATTGGTTGACATTACAAAACTTAATTCCTAAAAAAAATGGTGAAGCCCATTATATTTAATTTAAGCGTATCTGAATAGATTATCATGACACTTCAAAAAGAGCTTCATGCCTTCTTCATAAAGAATAAGTTAAAACTTAAATGATGAAACATGACTGTATCTATCCTAGGAAAACTTTATGAGGTTAAAAATATAATATGGTCCTCAAAGTATAGTGCATTAAAAGAAAAAAACATCAAATAATTTTACTTTGTTATATAAATGAGAAAATCTGGTGTTGCCAAGTAATATTCAGTGTATGGACACTTAATAACTTCCAAAAAAGGAACACTTTCCTGAAAGTTATTTTTTAACAATTAAGTTTAAAAAAATGCATCTTATTTTTTCATATAACCATTATTATACATAGCAGGTAGTATTCAGGTTAAAGCTTATATATATATATATATAAAATATATATAATCAAAGTACACATATACACATATATACACACACATATATATACACATATATACACAAACATATGTACACACACACATAAATACACACACCTATATGTACTTTGGTTATATATATCATATGTATCAAACTGTTTTCAGTCCTGTACTTTGGTTATATTATATATATATATATATATATACACATATATATGCCATATATACTATATATGGTTATATATAAATAATCGTATATACATTATATATAGTATTAAGCATATATATGATTATATAGATATATAACCAAAGTACTGGACTGAAAATAGTTTCAACTATAAGTAGCCAACATATGCAACATTTTGATTCGTATGAAGCAAATATCTACCACCAGTTAAAAATTAAAAATATCAGCCTTGTTGGTCTATTAAACTTTATGATTTAGAAACAACTCAGACTCCTGCTTTTATCTGATATATACTTTTATTGGACTAAACATTAAAATCACTGTATTTTAAGTTTTAATATATCTATTTCAGTATTTATCATACATTTATTTCTGTATTTATCATTTATCATCTACATTTCCCTGAAATAAATCATATGATACAAAAGATGCAGATTTTACAACTACTTTGTAAGCTTCAGTGTAAATAATTTCATATATTGAAAAGATGGACCACTTTTGCCAGTTGTTGAATATGATATGTCATCATTGAATTGAGTGAATATAAATAAGAAAAATATATAGAAAATAGCATGTTTTATTCCATAAGTTAACACTCTTACCAGGTATACTTTTCATATAAAGAAAAAAATACCTTATTTTATTTCCTGAATAACTGCAAAGAATCAAAATTTTGCATGTATACTTTAGTTAAAACATTACTACAAATATTAAATAAATTATGGGTACATTAAAGGAGACAGTAACTGGCATTTTGTGACTTTTGACAATTACAATATTTTAGAAAACTCGAGATTATTCAATCAACAGTTCAACTTAATATATATATTAATATTTTAAAAAGATTTTTAGTATTTCCCAATAATTAAAATTATATTGAGTATTTAAAAATAAATGGAAGTACTCATCCATCTTTTCAGGATAAATAGCACTTCAGTAAATAATTGGGATGTAAATTGTCTACAGAAATAGAAACCATTGATGTTATTTATATATAATGAATATGCATTTCTTTGCATCATATCCAGCACAAAAGAAGGCTTTTGTACTTTCATTTATGATCATTTGTTTTGTGAGCTACTTATCACTAATCTAAGTTATCAGAGTTAAAAATATCAAACTCTAATAGTTACTCAATTTGAAAATCAAAATAATAAGGTTACTTATGAAAATATGTATTTGAATGCATTAAATTGGGACATTACTAAGAGTGGACCATAGTTAGATTTTTTAATTGCAAATAATTATGTGCACAAATGAGATAAAAAACAGACGAATGACTAAATTTTAAGTGAAAGAGATGCTGTTGCTTGAGATGTAATTTTAACACTCACAAAACTGGGTAATTTTCAAAGTAAATAACTGTACATTATATATTTTATAAAAATTCACACTGGAACTCTCACAAATTTGTTATCATATATTAGTATCTAGCAATATGTTTAATGAAAATCATGTCTATTGACATTGATTTTCAATTATGTATTCTAATTTGATTCCTTCATCACTTAAATTTATTATTATGTGTATATAGAATGATTATAATTGTTAAAAAGGATGCTGAATTTCATTACATAAAATAAAATAAAATAATATCAATAATGCTTCCATAGGTGTGCTTTTTAAATTATGATTATTATTCTTTTTGAGTCAGAGTCTCATTCTGTCACCCTGGCTAGAGTGCAGTGGCAGGATCTTGGTTCACTGCAACCTTTGCCTCCTGGGTTCAAATAATTCTCCTGCCTCAGCCACCAAGTACCTGGGACCACCGAGTAGTAGGTGTGCACCATGACGCCCAGCTAATTTTTGTAGTTTTAGTAGAGACAAGGTTTCATCATGTTGGCCAGGCTGGTCTCAAACTTACAGCCTCAAGCGATCGGCCCACCTAGGCCTCCCAAAGTGCTGGGATTACAGGCGTGAACCACTGTGCCTGGCCAGATGTGCTATTTTTGCATTATTTGTAATTGTTATTTTTACTCCAGGCCATTATAACTTGATACTTAATTATTTAAAAGTAAAGGAAGCCAAAAACAAACAAAAAGCAAGAAGCAAATCAACCATAATACAATTTCTGAAAATTTTTATTTCACTTTTGTCAGGAATACTTCAAATCTTTTCCGAATATTTTGAAATATACAAGAAGTTATTGTTATCTGTAGTCACCTTACTGTGCTAAATACTCTGATTTCATCAATACATATTGTGTGCATGTGTTGAAATATCACATTATACTATTATGTATCAATAAAAATACATTTTTTATTATACACAGAAAGAACAATTATCTGTCACAGAAATAATGCAAATGTATGCATCTTAACAGCTACTTGTTGTATTTTAATGAAAATCTGGTTTAGAGAACAAAGCTCAGTTTTATACCTCACTGAATAATTTAAAATTATAATAGTTTATTAAATGTATGTGTGTGCAAGCGCATATTGGTAGTAATATTGTGAAAACAGATTAATTTTTTTTTTTTGCTTTTTGCGGAAAATGGTAGAATGTTTCTGTAGTTCAGTCTTAAATGTTCACTTTTCAAATGCTCCCTTTTATAGATACATTGTTCTATTCTATTTTTGGTGATTTTATAAATTTTTTCCTGCAGGTTTGAAAAAGAAACTCTGAGATTTATATTCTGTGGAATAGAGCTAAGATTTAAAATAATGTTTTGGAATTTAAATGTGAACTTGCATTTATTTAAAAAAATGAAACTAAAAATTGCAATTTATTTCTATTTCCCCAAAGAACTGTGGCAGAACAAAGTACTTATACTTCTAATAGTAGTTATAAAAATATTAATGTGGCCAGGTGAGGTGGCTCATTCTTGTAATCCCAGCACTTTGGGAGGCCGAAGGGGGCAGATCACGAAGTCAGGAGTTCAAGGCCAGCCTGATCAATGTGGTGAAACCTGTCTCTACTAAAAATACAAAAATTAGCCCGCCATGGTGGTGGGGACCTGCAATCTCAGCTACTCAGGAGGCTGAGGCAGGAGAATCACTTAAACCCGTGAGGCGGAGGTTGCAGTGAGCCGAGATCATTCCATTGCACTCCAACCTGGAGGACAGAGCGAGACTCCTTCTCAAAAAAATAAATAAATAAATAAATAATGTATGAATATGCCAATTTGATGTTGGCATTCTGTTTGTTATCTTTTCTCCATGCTTTTAAAAAGGAAAGCTAAAGTTCACAGCTTACAATTTTAGACATGGGGATTTTTGTGGAAGTGCTCTGAAACAGTGATTTGTCATTGCTAAATCAAATACACTTAATAATGTGGGAACATTCTCAGAAACGTGTCAGGTGATTTTGTTGTGTAAACACCATGGAATGTACTTCCACAACCCTAGGTGGTATTGCTTACTACACACCTTGGCTATATGGTGTAACCTATTGCTAATAGGCTATAAACCTGTACAACATGCCACTGCATTGAATACAGTCAGTAATTGTAATACAATGACAAGTATTTGTGTATCTAAGCATATATAAAAGTAAAAAAGGCAGAGTAAAAATACAGCATAATAATCTTATGGGACCACTGTCCTACATGTGCCCATACAGGATATGACTGACACACATTAAAGTGATCATTTATTGGGGCAAAACTAGCTGAGTTTGTTTATCTAAACTAATCACTATCTTTGTCTTTGACCACTCAAAGGCATTTATGCAGGCTTCTATGCACTTAAAAGAGAAAAATTACTTTGCAACATAAAGTAAAATTTAAGTTGGAGTGTAATTCTTTATCCTTTATCAGCAGTGTCCAATAAAAGTTTCTGTGATGATGAAAACATATGTCTCTGTTGAGTACATGAAATATATCAAGTTCAGCTGAAGAATTGATTTTTAAATCTTATTTGCTTTTAATTAATTTAGATTTTATAGCTAAACAGACACATGTGACTAATGCTTACCATATTAGATAATGTAACTTTGGAGTTGTTACTCTGACTTTCACTAATTTTATCTAAAATTTAAAAGAATGTTGTTTAGTATATGATCTTATTAAATTATCATGGTCAACAATTTGCTTTATAATAACATAATTTTTACACAATTTAATTGACCTTACAGCAATGGTATAAGCAAGTGAGAATTTCTTCTTTTTTATTTTTATTTTTTATTATTATTATTTTAAATTTTTTTCTGGCCCTAGTCCTTTAATCATAGGAATTTCTAACTGAGATATTTCAATTTATTGTTTTCTTGGTGTCTCCAGACCTTCGTGACAATGAGCCATAGCAACAGTTAGCTGCTCTGTTTCAAGCACTAAATTAGCCACTTCTTGTCCAGGCCATTGACTATGACCTGGTCCAAGCCCAGAGAAAAATAACCTTGTTATCTTCTGTATAGAGAATTCTCTGGTTCCAATTGAATATCTGAAATAACTTGGGAATTGTGGGGAAAATGAAGTCCCAAAATTCAGTCGTTAGAGTATGAAAAATTCATCCCACAGGCTGTGGGAAGGCAGGTGCAAGCATTTTTTGCTCACATGTAAACAATTTGATATAGAGATAATCTTGCAAATATGAGTATTGGTACTATATTTCAATTACTGCAGAAGGAAATAGGTTATATGGCAGTGTGTGACGACTTAACGAGGGCTCAAAAAGTTCTTTAGTATAGTTTTGAGTTAAAATATTGGTGTAGGCCGGGCGCGGTGGCTCACGCTTGTAATCCCAGCACTTTGGGAGGCCGAGGCGGGCGGATCACGAGATCAGGAGATCGAGACCACGGTGAAACCCCGTCTCTACTAAAAATACAAAAAAATTAGCCAGGCGTGGTGGCGGGCTCCTGTAGTCCCAGCTACTCGGAGAGGCTGAGGCAGGAGAATGGTGTGAACCCGGGAGGCGGAGCTTGCAGTGAGCCGAGATTGTGCCACTGCACTCCAGCCTGGGCGACAGAGTGAGACTCTGTCTCAAAAAAATAAATAAATAAACATAAAAAATAAATAAATAAATAAATAAAATATTGGTGTAGATATAGTGAAAACATAAATTGCAATTAAATATTTGCAATTTTGCATGTCCTGAGAAATAAAGAAATCAGACAGATATAGTGTACAAAGGGGCAATGGCTGTATTAGAAATGAAGGGAAGACGTAAACCTATATTGAAGTGAATGGGGAAAACTGGAGCATAAATAAAATACTGAGATATTACAAGATATTACAGTTAACTCAGTTGCACTTCCTACCAAGGTGAGGAAATTACTCCCAGAGCAGCATATCAAGAAAAGATTGAACTGCAGACTTGACCTTTTCATCTTCAAGTGGCTGCAAGACAATTAAGAAGGGGCATAAAATAAAACGCAATTATTACTTAGTGTGGATAATTTATTTTTTTTCTTGTTAAATGTTTTTGTTTTAAGTGTAAAATTGGCTTATCTAAAAACAGAAGAAGATTAGAAGAGGAAAGTAGAATCGTGTGTTTAAAGTGGTCATGTTTGTGGAAACAAAGCTCAGGCAAAAATGCTTCAATTTTAGAAAGTGAAAAGTTATATTTTTTGGTATAATCAGGGCAAGGTTATTTTTAAATAAAAGTTAACATTTTAATTAACTGAAAATTTTTAAAAATGGATAAATAGCTAATTAAATATATATTTACCTTAAAAGCATGGCTTTGAATTTGAAAATTGGCAGTTATAATGAAAAGCTGAGTATAAAAGTAAAGAGTAAGTGGCAATTATTTAAATGAAAGTAAACGAAGAGCTCAGACAGATTCCAGGCATGGAGGATTAATGGTTTGAAATATCATGAAATAAGTAGAAAGACTTGTAATATACTGAAAAAGTAATTTTGATACCTTACCACTGGTTGGCCCAACTATAATTCTCTTTATTAGCAGATATGTAAAATAATTGAAAGGTAGTTATTTTTTGAAGTCAAGTACTCAAAACTCCTTCTATGTGTGAATATTAGACAAAGAGTGAGTGGGAAATTCAAAATATAAATTTTGTTTCAAATTCAAGATTCTAAACATTTCCAGGGTTTTGAAAATTTAAAGCTGTGTAGAGATGAGTTTGAGAGAAATGAGCAGGGTGTTGAAACTGCATAGCAATTAGGTCTTCAAAGGGAAAATAGGGTTTGCATAAGGGCTGCACGTCTTGTCTCAGGATTCTAAAACTGGTGTTCATAATACACTTCAGGAAATGTAAAAATAATGTGGAAGGTTGATGCAAAAATGCTGCATGTATATTTTCCTTGGGCAAAACTCCAAAAAGTCACAGAAGAGTTTTTGATTTAAAAATGAAGAACCACAATTTTAGGCCACAGCTTTGGTCAACCCCTCAATTTGCCAGAGTGGTAAAGATGTGTAGGATAGCCTTCAACTTTAAATAACACTGTTATAATAATTACTTTGGTAATAAGTTTAGATTGTTCATGCAGTTTTCCAGTGGATTATAAAAAAAGATTATTTTCCAGGTTATATGATGTTCTTAAATTAACCAGGTGGGAGATGTGGGATCAGAAATATAATTGAAAAAAATGCCTATACGTTTTTTGCATATTTTCATGTGAACTGTCATTTTTCATAGGTCTCTTTTTTCTTTATTTTTGAAAATAATGTCTTATTGATGTTTTGCTTCTTTATTGGACATTGATAGCTGTCAGAGCAAAAGAAAAAACCGGTTAATTAAATCAATATTTTACATAACTTTTCTATAGTGTATAAATAAGTAATGGCGTTTGTATTTCTGACTATATACTGGGCATTTCTCAGATACAAAATGGTGATGGGGTCAGGGATTGGCAGGATTTAATTTTCCTGTTGTGACCCTGCTAACTGGAGCAGGATCAGGTTAAAAGAGGATGCAGAGCTGAAGCCAGGCAAACCCAGTAGACAGCAATGAAAGTGACCTCCACTGGAGAACAACATACACTGGGGCCTATCATAGGTTTGTGGGGTGGGAGGAGAGAGAGAATCTGAAAAATAATGAATGGGTACTAGGATTAATAACTGGGTATTGAAAAAATCTGTACAACAAACCCCTATGACACAACATGTACCCCTAAACTTACAATAAAAGTTAAAAAAAAGGAAAGTGACCTCTAATTGCTCTCATTGCTTATTAGCATAAAGACACTCTCACCAGTGCCATGACCATTTCCAAATGCCATGGCAACACACCATAGCAATGGCCCAGAAATTACCTTTTATGGTTCCAGAAACTCCCTACTTTTTTCCAGAAAGTTCTGAATAACTGACCACTTAATTAGCATATAATTAAAAGTGGGTATAAATCCAGCTAGCTAGCAGCCCACAGGCACCAACTCTGAGCACACCTCTTATGAGTTAGCCCTGGTCTGCATGAAGCAGTTTTGGTTCAATAAAAGTTGCTTTCTCTCACCACTAGCTCACCCTTGAATTATTTCCAGGGAGGAGCCAAGAATATTCCCAGGCTAATCTCCAATCTAGGGGTTACCTGCTCTGCATCAGTGAGATAATACTTACATTAAAAGCAACTTATTATATTTTATAATAATATTTAATCCTGTCTGCTTTATTGTAATTGATAACATCATCATTCTCCTAGTATTATAAGTCCTGTATCTATCTTATTGGTATATTTTCTTTTTCTTACTTGTTTTTTTCTTGGCCAAAATGTCCTCAGAACTCTCTCTCCCATTCATGTTTGTTTAATTAATAACCGTGTCTCTACATACCATCTTTGCCTTCCCATTCTCCCTGTTTCAATCAATCCTATGTCCCAGTACAAACTTATTTTGTAAACAAGAAATTGATCAAGTGGTATAGCTCTTTGATAATAGTTGATAATTTTCCATTGCTACTGAAAATTAATCCCAATTGTTTGAATTTAGAATATTATATAATTTGGCTCTAACATAGACATTTTAGTTTCTCAATTTCTCTATACATCAGAATTCTAGTCATTATTGTGTCATTTCTGAAATATCAACTCCTCTACTCACCTATTTTTTACTTTGTCTTTTGAAGTCTGTGCTAAATAGGTTGAATACTATTAACTGCTATGTTATTATAACATGCAGTTACAAAATTAAATATTTTCCAATTCTAGAGAGATTGCATGACCTGGTTTAAGAGAATTGAGTGATGTTGCCCGCAACAAACATGAAAGAAGAGATTCCTTTCCCCAGTGCCACCAAAGGTGTTGCAATTTAATAATAACAAATCCTGTCAAACCAAAGTAAAACAAAAATTCTGCTTTGGCTAAAGAAAATTTATTAGCAGGGATGGAATTGGCTTGTAGAAGCAGTATAAAGCTCTTTCTTTCAAGAATACTTGATAGATCTTTGCTTTTGAAAACCAGTTTTCATGGCTTGCCTTTACTTGTCTTCAAATTGCTGTGATGTTTATATGGTGCTTGTCAACGGTATGTTTTGCCCTTAAGAATGAGAAAATGTACAGATTTTGGAAAGCAGTATGTAACCGCTGCAGTGTCTCTTACTTAGTTTTAGGAATGTCAGTGCACAGTGTAAGACAATATACGGTACATTTAAATAAGGAAGTATACTAATGAACTGTTATAAAAATTGTATTTTAATGATAGCTTGAAAACTGATTCTTATAAATGTGTGGTTGTTAATTGTTTGTATGTTTATTTTCTTCACACAGATATATGTACATTGTACTTAATAGACATTAACTGCTTTTGAGTGAAATATTTTCTCTTTTTCATGAACACTTTGGATTGGTGAATAGTCTATGTTTTCTTTTCACTATATATTACATACACTAAAATACATAAGCATACATTTTCATAACAATTATTGCAATTTTAAGTAGTTTATTTATGTTGAAGGCTGACATACTGACTTCACTATTTCCTAAGAAACTTTTTGTTTCATTTTGTTTTGTTTTGTTTTCTGTGCCTTGTAAAGCAGAGTGAACTATATGTTTTCTATTAAAGTTTGAACTCGTACTGATGACTATCTTCTAACATCTGAAACAGCAAAAGTTACAAGTACTGAATTCTCATTCTAGCTCCGTTGCTTACTGCTATTTCACTTTGAAACAATGACTGAGAACCTGTGCCAAATATTATACCAAATATTTTCCTGTTTCTATATTAAACAATACTAGGACAATTCTGCTCCCATGTTAAACGATACACAAGGCATAAAAATGCTTAGTTGCTTGCTCCAATAAATGCTTTCTCCTGAAAAATATCAATGAACCTTCTAAAGCAGCTTGCTCAATAAAAAATCTAAAAGCGTAAGGCTCGACCTTGCATAGAAAAATATTAAGAACTATAAGAGGTTCAGTCACCTGAAGTTACAAAGAATCAATATAGTAGGAAAGTATATACACAGAGTCAATACAGTATGAAAGTAGCTTAAATATAAGTAAATTAAAAGATAATGGAAGTAGCACATTTAACGTACTTATAAATATCAATAATTTTAAGCAAGTTTGCTAAGATACTTTAAAGAGTCCTGTTTGAGAGTCCTTGTTTTGTAAGATGAGGAAAAAGAGTAGATGTCAATGTTTGCATTTTTCCAAAAATTTTATATCTGTGATTTCTTTTTATCATGAACGGGGGTAATCAAATATATCTTGGTGAAGACTGTTATTATATGTTCAGGAGTTAGATATAATTATTTTCTGGATAACGAGACTGTACATAAATAATATTTTTATTTCAAATATTTCTTCTCTTTGAGATAAATATTCAACCAATATTAATTAAGTATCTCTCTTTCTGTGAACTAGTTTTAGGCTCACAGATAAGTAGCAAGTAGCAAATAAGTAGTAGAAAGCTCAAATTTAGGCAAAGCTGTAGAAGAATTGGGCTTTGCCCTCACGCACAGTAACATGGCAGTCAAAGGTCTTTCTAAAACCACCAAGCCCTTGCCGGTGATGGAACTGCTTTTCTCATCAATTGACTTGTTCAAGTATCGTATTGAGCTCTAACTCGACTTCATTACTTAACTCTTCAATCTAGTTTGGGAGTGTGGCATTTTCTTGGGTATTTCAGTGCAGATCTTAAAGAAACTTCTTGCAAAAACTCAATATTTTACACATCACTTACAAATTCCTTTCTAAATGAAAAGTAAACATTTTGACCCTTAAATGAATGAACACTTTCCAAGACCAAAAACCAAGCCTGTCTATAACCCCTTGACTTCAGATTGAACTAGATTTCTTCTTCACTCCACATTTAATCTGGAGTCATTTTTGTGAGAATAAGCTAAATGATAAACTGGTTATCCTCTCCATAGTAATTTTTGTTATTTTCCTGTGTAAATTACTGCCAAATAATTATGACTCATTGAGGAGCCCCAAGGTATGCATGGTACAGTATTTCACCAATTATTTCTGGATTTATCCCTGTAACAAAGATCAAAACTGAGAAAATAACTCAAATTATTCTGCCTGACCCAACAGGTGCTCATTTTGGAATTCAGAATTTGGTTCTTTTACACAAAGAGAAAAGCACAGTCTGTATATTAATTTTTTTAAGTGAAAAAATAATGCAATGGAAGAAAACTGACTACTAGTCATTATTATCAAACTTCCAGAAGGGTGGTTCTACATTAAAAATAAAAACAATTCAAATGTGTCATTCAGAGCAATATAAATCACAGTAGGGAGATTTTTATTTTATTTAGAAACTTGCACTGAAGGTTCCATCTAAATTCTAAAAGAATTTTAATATATTGTTTTTAGAATTGAACAATCTTGGGCGTTCCATGATAGAAGTTTTCCTGAAAACTAAAATCTTCTAATATATAATGTTTGCTACTATAAATCATGTGTTATCTTTCTCATTTTGATATTATAAAAGTGTTATGTATTATCTTTCTCATTTGATATTATAATAGCTACTATAATATAAAAAATACAAAAATGTATATATTTTCAATAAATGTCAAGATATTTTTCTATGTTTTGTCCAAACGAAATAAAAAGATTTATTTAAAGCTTATTTATTCCATCCTATATAATTTTCAGGTTTTGGAAGAAAATTTGGGAGAAAAAAGCAAAAGAGATTTTGAAGGATCTTGAAGGCATAATTTAAGCTGCACTATCAATCAATTTCACATGATCCTAGTATTGTCACTCTGAAGCTTTTATAGATTCACATTTTCGTAAGAGTCAAGCTAGTCTGAATACAGCCTGTTTTGTCTCTCTTTGTAAATACACACATTTTAGCATTTGGTGTTGTTCTTTAAAACATCATTAAGTGGCATGAAAACAAAATTTAAATTTGTGAAGTTAATTTCACCTTGCAGAAATCTCCTGGGCTCAGAATCTTATCCAGCAAGAAGTATCAGATAAGAAGTATATACCTAGGCCGGGCACCGTGGCTCACGCCTGTAATCCCAGCACTTTGGGAGGCTGAGGCGGGCAGATCACCTGAGGTTGTGAGTTGGAGACCTGCCTGACCAACGTGGAGAAACTTTGTCTCTACTAAAACTACAAAAAATTTAGCCAGGCGCAGTGGCATGTGTCTGTAATCCCAGCTACTCTGGGAGGCTGAGGCAGGAGAATCGCTTGAACCCAGGTGGAGGAGGTTGCAGTGAGCCAAGATCACACCATTGCATTCCAACCTGAGCAACAATAGCAGAACTCCATCTCAGGGAAAAAAAAAAAAAAAAGAGAGATATACCTAGAAAGACAAAGACAAAGTATGTTGCTACATTTAACATATCATATTTTTAAAAATATTTTGAGGCATTTACAGACAGAGGTGTTTTGTTTTGTTTTTTAAGCTCTTCAGAAGAGACATAGACATGATTAAGATTACTTGTAGAAATATGTAAATAAAAATCAACGAATGTCAAATTGGAAACCAAAATTAATTCATTGCATACATAAAAATCTGTTTTAACATTGTATATTCTACTTCACAGATGTCCTTTTGAAATTTTAATGTTGATGTAGTTCACATTCCTGCCCATTGCAGCCCACATTTTAGTAAATGAGAGGGATGAAGGAATCTATAGAACACCAAGAATGGAAGATTATTTTGAGTAACAATGAGTGAGAGTGCAAGGCTTTAGAGATGGTGAGCAACTAGATATTAAAAGATAGATGGGGATTGTTTAAGATTTGTAGGTGTCTCTGTTATACAATCTCCTTAAATGTTCATGAAATAATTAGGATTCAATATTTGATATATCAGCTGGGCATGGTGGCTCACATCTGTAATCCCAGTACTTTGGGAGGCTGAGGCGGGCTGATTGCTTGAGGTCAGGAGTTCGAGACCAGCCTGGCCAACAGTGTGAAACCCTGTCTCTACTAAAAATACAAAAATTAGCTGGGTGTGGTGGCGCACACCTGTAGTCCCAGCTACTCCATAGGCTGAGGCAGGAGAATCTCTTGAACCTTGGAGGCAGAGGTTGCAGTGAGCCGAGACAGCACCACTGCACTCCTACGTGGGCAACATAGTGAGGCTCCATCTCAAAAAAAATGGATATCTCCTTTTTACTTGGGATTCTTTAAAAGCACCTCTGATCTGGGATTGAACTACATGGACATCATTTCACCCTTTTGTGAAAAATGTTCCCCATAAAGAGTGTCCATATTTTTGTCTTGTTAATGCAGTAGTGTGTCCAGAAATAACAGGCCATTCTAGAGCTAAAAGTTTGTCAAGGTGTATTTGAATGTTGAAGTAAATGGGTAAAGTTTTAAGTGTGTTATTTGTCTATATCCTGAGATTTTTCTGTATTAATTTGAGTAACAGCTACTATAATAAATAATCCTGCAATTTTAGAGTCTTCAAACAGTTAGTGTTTGTTATTTCTGTAATTGTCCCATATAGATGTTCCTGGCCAGCTTGTAGTCCTATTACATGAATCAAAGCATGAGATCTTCATTTGGTTTGTTTTATCATCCTCTACAGTCTTGGATTCTTCTGCTTCTACCCAGCTAACAGGGCAGGGGGCAGTAGTGAAGGACATCTGCTTTAAAAAAAAAAAAAGTCCAACCTAGAAATGACACATCATTTCCACTCATATTTTAATAATAATTCATTGTGTAATCCTACTCGGATATAAGGAATACTAGGATGTACATAGTTCTAGTTGTAGGCATTTTTCGTCAACAAATGCCCACCATGGCAAGGGTCAATTTGTTGAAGGCAGTTATCTATATCTGAAACAGTGCCATTTGCTACTTTTTATGAGACTTGTAAATGTAAATTTATTGTAATGACCTAAGCTCAGCTGTTTTAATACACCTTCATGAAACTAATATCAGAGTTTTGAAGAAAACATTTGATTTCATTCTCAGCTGTGGACCTAAATACTTTTGAACCTGTTGCACCAAATCAATGTGTCTGCTGGGGGTTCCACTGTACAAGCTCTCAAAGCTCCTGGCAATTTGGCCAGAAGCCCTTCTTCAACCCCATTTTCTGAATTTGTCTACATAGAAACTGTATTTCATTTATTTAATTTTGCCTGTTTTTCAAACCATAATTTAATAAAGTGGAAATATTTTTATTAGAGAGACTTCTAGTCACATACTTTACTGAAGTTTAAAATGCCCCATGTTTCAAATGTTCCCCAAGACCACCCTCAGGTTGAGTGATTCACCAGATGGACTTGCAGCTGAGGCTTATTATAGAGAAGGAATTTATGACAGGATTAGCAGGGAAAAAGACATGGGACAGGCAGTGTCTGTGGAAATCCATTCACAGGTTTCATTATGCTTTCTTCTTCCCTCAGTGGGGCAAATTGAGCATGATCCTTTCTTTGACAATCAAAAACGCAATAAAATGTGTGCAATGGCTCTTCCTAGGGAACCCAGTAGAGACTCAGCACCTAAGATTTTCTTAGGCTGGTCACACAAGCACTCTCTGTCAGGATGTTCAAAATTACAAATTCTAAGAAGGAAAACAGTTATTTACCATGAATCTCATTATTGGTACAAACAGTCTACACACAGTGATTTACCATTCATCAGTTAGGAGTCTCGCTCTGTCGCCCAGGCTGGAGTGCAGTGGCGCGATCTCGGCTCACTGCAAGCTCCGCCTCCTGGGTTCACGCCATTCTCCTGCCTCAGCCTCTCCGAGTAGCTGGGACTACAGGCGCCCGCCACCAAGCCCGGCTAATTTTTTTTGTATTTTTAGTAGAGACGGGGTTTCACCGTGGTCTCGATCTCCTGACCTCGTGATCCGCCAGCCTCGGCCTCCCAAAGTGCTGGGATTACAAGCGTGAGGCACCGCGCCCGGCCCAGATCTGCTATATTAACTCTTTTCTGCACAACATCCAAAACATTAGTATTTTTTATCTTATTAAAAATTTCATAATGACCCCATAAATTAAGATAATCTGCATAAAGTTTAGGGAATTTGAAGTAAAAGAAACCTATATGTTTTGAGTTCCAAATACATATCAGACTCTTTACTAGGTACTTTAAATAAATGAACTCAAAGAAGTTAAGAAATGTGTTTATGGCCACATGCCTAATAAAGGATTAAGAAGCTGAAACTAAAAACTGATATTGAATAGTTCTGGACTACACCTTTGTGCCTTTTTAAAAAGCACTTACAAATGTCTCTATTCTGTGCTGACAATGCAATAGACACTGGAGACATGTGGTTATTGAGCACTTGAAGTGTGGCTAGTCCCAACTGAGATGTTCTATAAATGTGTAATACTTGCTTGATTTAGAAGATTTGGCATGGAAATAAAGAATGTAATAGGCCCCACTAAGAATTCTTAATTTTAGATGTAATTTGAAATAACATTTTGGCTATTGTGATGGTTAATATTGAGTGTCAACTTGATTGGACTGAAGGATGCAAAGTATTGATCCTGGGTGTGTCTGTGAGGGTGTTGCCAAGGAGATTAACATTTGAGTCAGTGGACTGGGAGAGGCAGATCCACCCTCAGTCTGGGTGGGCACCATCTAATCGGCTGCCAGCACGGCTAGGATAAAAGCCAGCGGAGGAATATGGAGGGACTAGACTGGCTTAGTCTTCTGGCCTACATCTTTCTCCCATACTGGATGCTTCCTGCCTCAAACATCGAATTCTAGGTTCTTCAACTTTGGGACTCTTGGACTTTCAACCACAGACTGAAGGCTGCACTGTTGGCTTCCCTAATTTTGGGGTTTTGCAGCTTGGACTGGCTTCCTTGCTCCTCAGTTTGCAGATGGTCTACTGTGGGACTTCACCTTGTGATTGTGTGAGTCAACACTCCTTAATAAACCCCCCTTTATATATACATGTATCCTGTTCTGTCCCTCTAGAGAACCGTGACTAATACAGCTATACAGGTTCAAATAAACTATGTTATTAAAATTAATTTTATCTGTTTCTTTTTACTTTTTTCAATATGGCTACTATAAAGTTTAAAATTATATAAGTGTCTCACATTACATTTCTTTTGGACAGCACTGGTCTATACAGGACCTTGAGGATTTCAACCCATGCCAAAATCCTACATGTGATCTCTAAGGCTCAGCCATAAGCAGTCTACACATAGTGTAGACAATGCCTGTCAGACCTCATGGGAGAAAGTTATCCTCTGCACCCTAAATTTGGTGCACAGCCAGTGCATTTCAGTCTTTGGAAGCTGCTGCAGCCAAGGGCTCAGGCTCCCATGGCTGGTCACGCTCCTACATATATCATGCATACATCAGCATTAATAGTCTAGACACCTCATTTGGAGGTTGCTAATTGGAGATAAAGGAGAGGGATTTACTAAGGTACTTTTAAGGCCTCTCTACAAGGATCTCTTTATTTAGGGGCGTTGACTAAGATGGCATGGTACTTTTCTCCCCCTAGCCCTTGCTTTTTTTTCTTCTTAGTCCTCTAGGTCCATAAATCATCCAGAGCCTTTTGTCCAGGGCTCCTCAGCATTGAGATGACTTCCCTCATCTGTACTGCATGTCACCTGACCCTCACCTAATGCTGGGTCTTTTGGGGAAGAAAGGAGCAGGGGGAAGCTGGTGCTCCATTTGTGTGTGGCTGTGTGTCATATTTATACCATCGCAGTTCATGAATAAAGGCTTAATTGCTACTTTCACGTTGGCACATTGTCCTAATTGACCATCCAGACCCCTAGCAGCACTGAGAGACCTCAATAAAATTGATCTCCTTCTGTCTTAGTCTGTTTGGGTTGCTAGAGCAAACTATTATAGACTGGGTGGCTTATAAGCATCAGAAGTTTATTTTTCACAGTTCTGGAAGCTGGGAATTCCAAGATCAAGGTGGCAGTAGATCAAGTATCTGCTGAGGGCCTGCTTTCTGGTTCACATGTGGTTGTCTTCTTGCTATGTCTTTACCTGGTGCAGGTGGTGTGACAGCTCTCTGGGGTCTCCTTTATAAAGATACTAATCCCACTCATGAAGGCTCTGTTCTCATGACCTAATCAGCTGCCCAAGTCCCCACGCTCTAGTACTATCATCTTAGGGGTTGGATTTCAACATATGCATTTTGGGGAGACACAAACATTCAGATCATAGTACCTTCCTTGTGGCAACTATAATTTGTTTTCTTTTATATATAAAACATTGGAACTGGGAAGGTTGAGTTGAACACTCTTCCTCTGGGCTTCTATATCACAATTCTGCACATCAGTATTTAGGTCAATTCATACTGTTAATGTGTTTTGATTTCCTACCCTGTCACCAATATTAAAGCCACTTAAAGACAGCAGCTACATCTGATTTGATTTTTCCATCCTAACACAAAGAATGTTCATTTTATGTAGAAAGGTTCTCAAATAATTGTCAATTAAACAAAGAAATAAACTTGTCTAAAGTAATACAGATGGTAAGTGGTGGATAGATATTTCACACGCTGGTTTTCTGATAATCATGTTCAAGGCTTTTGCTGCTAAAATGGCCATCTAAATTTTGGATTTATGGTGTGTGAAGCAGCAGGAAAAAAAAGATAAGAATGTGTAATTCTAAGTGATAAAATTTTTGAATATCTGTATTATTTTTCTACTTTTGCTGTAACAAATTACCATAAACCTAGTGGAATAAAAATGTGCAAATTTGTGATCATACAGTCCTGTAGGTCAGAAATTCAACAGAAGTCTCACTGGGCTAAAATCAAGGTGTTGGCATGGCTGAGTTTCTTCCTAAAGACCCCATGTGAGAATCTGTTTACTTATTTTTTCCCCCAGCTTTTAGAGATTACTTGTATTCTTTGGATGATGGCACCCTTCTTCCGCTTTGCAATGATGTTTCACTTCTCTGACTGTTGTTTCTCATCACATGTCCTTCCCTCTGATACAACTGAGAAGGTTACCCACTTCTGAGGACCAATCTGATAATGTTAGTCTGCTTTCTTAACCTACGTTAACCTCCCCTCCTTATCCTTAATCACCTCAGAAAAAAAAAAAAAAATGTCTTTTGCCATTTACTGTAGCATACTAACAGTTCAAGGAATTAGGATGTGCATATCTTTGGGGGGCATTATGCTGCCTACCACAATACTTAAATCAGTAGTTCTCATAATAAATTTGTTAATGTCCAAATTAATATTTCTCAAGATGTAGTACCCAGACCAGTAGTGTTTACACCACCTTGGAACTTACTGAATCAGGAAATCTGAAAGTGGGTTCCCCAAAACTACTATTTTACAAGCTGTCCAGGTGTTTCTCATGAATAATAAAGTTTGAGAACTTTCTGAAACTATTCTTATACTTAGCAAGCTTCTAGGAGGTAGCTGCATCTGGGTATATGACAATCCAATTACTCTTCAGTAGGAAATACTACAGCTAGGCAGCAATCCTAGGAATCAGAGAAGGTCAATGCACAAGTGCTTATTAAGGCTGAATGCCTAAGCAACCCTGTTATTATTAAATTTTCTGAGACAGTTGAAGGCAATTTTAAAAAGTCACCATCTTCAATAGCAGCTTAGAGAGTTATTGTGGATAGGCCTTCAAAGAAAAGAGAGATATAAATAACATATTTCATAAATTGCACTTTGAATCTAGCTTAAAATAAAATGATTTTCTGAAGTCACTGGGCTCAGGAATTATAATAGTTTGAAGAAGTCATTTTTCCTTTTAATTCGGCTCTATTTTCCATCCTATAATTAAGTACTTAAATGTTTATTAACATCCACACTAATACTAACCATAAATAAATGGTGTATAGGGATAGAAAGAAGTATATGGCACAGAAACTGCCATTGAAAAATTGAAAATATTGAGTTGGAGACTTGACTAATACACAATAAAACCATGAACTAATAATATTGTACAATATAAAATTATGCATGCCTTAGACAAAATGTTCACTTGGTAATATAATTAAAGTGGTTGTTATAACCTGAGCAGGTCTCAGAAGTATTTCCAGAATTCAATAATACTTGCATTTTGTATTAGATATATGCTCAATTCAAAAAGGTAACTAGTTCAGGATAATCTAGCTGATGTGTTAGATTCAGAACTCAATCAACTGACATCTTTAGTTTTTCATTCCACTGTCATGATTTTTTAGATAAGTTTTGCAGACCTACTTTTCCATAGAAAATCAGCCCCTGACAGAGAGGAGTTGGCCTGGCGTTATCAGCTTGGCCTTGGGGTTATTAGCATCTGGTTTGCTTCTAACGGTTATACCATCATATTCTCCTGTTGAACATAAACCATTTCATAAAACACTAATATCAAACAAGGCAACTCTCTGACTGTACTGGATCAAGACAAAAACAGAAGTGCTTTATAATCACGTTTGAACACAGAGAGAAGAGCAATATCTATGTACAAACAACAAAATCGACCAACCATCTTCCTATACTCTATGGCTATAAGTGGCATAATTTACAGAGTCTAAATTATTTTCATTTAGAAAAAGAGAAACAGTTTTACTTTAAATAAATTAAAAATTTCCTAAACTACATACTCCTTATCATATCATATCTTTGTGAGGCAAAAATCTAAAATGCTCCACTGAATTGTCACTGGTTATTTGGAGCCAAAACAGAGCTAGTCATAAAATGACAGTGTCTTCAAATACTCTATATCATAGTCATTATTTTGTGAATAAGGCCTCTGTGAAACACCTCTTTAATCAACAGGTGGCATGGTCAGGTCACAGTCTAAAGACCATTTCTCAACTCAGTTGAAGCATGGCAATGGAAACCCATTGCTACACTCAACACAAGTTTTAATAGGCAGCATACTTTGTTACATTGTCAACGTATGGTATAGACCCACAGATTTACGTTAAAACGTGCACGCTCATTTCTTTAACAATTACTTATTAAAATACTGCAAATATAAAGTATTTAAATAATGTTTTCCTGTGTGTGCATATATATATATGTAAATATTTATGTGCATACACACACACTTAACATCAGTTTACAATTCTATTTATTCTACCTTTTAATACCGTAGAGAAATTTCCCAACTTAGTTATGAAGATAACTTAATCAGGTAATGTACAATAAGCACAGATGGCTTTTGAGACCATTTCAAATTTGGATCATTTATTTTGCTCAGTGATTTAAATGATTTTCCTTAGTTAATTGAATATAACTGAGGTAACACATTTTTACATCCTTATTAAAGTATTTTGATGGATTTTCTTGACACAAGATTGTTTTTCTTACAAGATTTAAATAAATACAACTATCTATTTATCAATCTATCCACATGCATGCATACATATACATATATAAGCATGTTCATATATTTGTATATATTTATACACCAGTGCATAACATTCAGTTCCTGTTGTGTAATGTTTCCATGAGCATAAATCATTTCCTTATTTGTTCAGTCTTAAAATGTTTTTCAGTGTTGTATATAAAATTCATAGATAATTGAATATAATAGCTCTTTCTTATTAGTAGTACTTGTCTATTGCTTTGTTTATATATAACTCCTCTCTGTTGCTTTGTCTATATATAATTCCTCGCTATTGAACAGTGGATCTCACCTTTGAGAGAACATTTCTCTCAATTTTTTACCAATAATGTATTCCAGGAATTGGCTACCAATTTTGTTACCTCGTTCACTTCATCCTGTTTATCCTCTGCTCTCTAGTGATCAAAGGGCAAATATGTGAGTCTAATATATTCTTTTTTTTTTTTTTTGAGACGGAATCTCACTCTGCTCACCCGGGCTGGAGGTGGAGTGGTGCGATCTTGGCTCACTGCAACCTCCACCTTCTGGATTCAAGTGAGTCTCCTGACTCAGCCTCCCCAGTAGCTGGGACTACAGGCACATGCCACCATGCCCGGCTAATTTTTTGTATTGATAGTAGAGATGGGGTTTCACTTTGTTTCAATCTCCTGACCTCGTGATCCACCCGCCTCGGCCTCCCAAAGTGCTGGGATTACAGGCGTGAGCCATCTCACCTGACCAAGTCTAATATATTCTAATGGTCACAGTGATGACCAAAGTTGAGAAAAGTAATCTGGGAAAATTAAACTGACATACTGAGAGAAATGAAAATAAACAATGGAGACAAAATTCTGGACTATAGAGTAACATAGAGCTCCCAGTACACCAAAGATGAAGTTGTACTGCTGCCATTTCTACAGTTCAGTTACAGGAGGCAACTGTCTCCTTTATACTTAAGATATATTGAGCCAGTTTTCTATCACAAATAACTTTTGGGAGGAATTGATTTAAATTTAAAAGTCATCTATTATTTTTGAGGGGACTTAAATTAAAGCATATTAAGGAGACTATACCATGTGGAAAGTACTCTTCTAGGCATAACAGCACATAATTTTAATGCAAGCTCCTCAGCATATCTGTACGATTGTGTGTGTTTGCATGTACAGTTGTACACACATTCATTTTTCATGGTTCATAACAGGCAGGTACACGTAAAATAGGTAAGAAGGCATAATAAATATAGGGCTAAAAGACAGACTTTACAAACAGGGTGTAGGGATTCAAAGAGGTGGCACAAATTAACGAAAACACAGTAAGCCTGCATATCATACTGCACAGCAGGAACAAAGCAGTGACCAGAACATTCTGACTCTCAGAAGTCTTTGAGGTTGGCTAGCTAATAATGTGTCCCAATAAGTGATTTAGACAGTGGGATGCTTAATGTTTGATTTGTATCACCTGAAAATCAAAAATGTTTGATTTGTATCACCTGAAAATGTTCTAGGTCTGGTGAACAGAAGTCTGACTTGAATCACCACAATAGTTAAAACAGCTCCACAATAACAGACTTGAGCTAGTTCACAGCTCAAGAGTACCTTGGATTAAGGATATACTCAGGCCCCTTAAGGAAGGCTCCTGCTGTACAGCCAAAAGCTTTCCTCTGTATATCTCCCAAGCCTTCTACAAAGGGTTATATGACCATTTATTTACCAAGGTGACTAAGCATTTGAGAAAGAAAAATGATCAGCATTTTGGGGTATTACTGGATTTATTAATTTGAACCAATAATTCCTGGAGACCCCAAACACAGCTGAGGTCCATAGTCATACTAGGGGCTTTTACAGGTTATGATATAAATGAAGTTTTGGCTTGAGCCATTCTTACAGAGTACCCAACGGGCTGTGAATTCTCTCTGTGAGTAGATCCTCAGTACAGAATGCTGACAGAAATAGACTTATTCAGTAACATGCAGAATGGCCACACGGACTCCCTGACCTATAAAGTGGGAAACATGGTGTTGGAGTGAGCCAAATAGAATCACCAAAACCGCCTCTCAAATACAATAATGTTTAATAAAATAGATAGCACATAGTGCGTTACTGGAGGGATTGCAGGGATTAGTGCCACCATTAGAAACTCGAAAGATGCAGGGGTGATGAATACTACTACATAGCCTTTCAACTTATAATTTGGTGTATGCAGAAAACAGATGGATTTTAGACATTAGCAGTGCATTATTGTAAACTTAATTGGGTCTTTATTCTAATTACAATAGCTTTTTCAGCTGTGATTTCATTGCCAGAACAAATAAACACATCCACTGGGACCTGGTATGCGACTATTCATCCGGATAATATATATATTTTTTTCTCAATACTTACTACTTAAAGATTATCTGTTGGGAGGCTGAGGCGGGTGGATCACCTGAGGTCAGGAGTTCGAGACCAGCCTGACCAATATGGTGAAACCCCATCTCTACTAAAAATACAAAAATTATCTGGGCGTGGTGGCGTGTGCCTGTAGTTCCAGCTACTCAGGAGGCTGTGACAGGAGAATTGCTTGAACCCAGGAGGCAGAGGTTGCAGTGAGCAGAGATAGCGACAGCCTGGGTGACAGAACGAGAATCCGTCTAAAAAATAAATAAATAAATAACTTAAATTAAAAATAAAAATAAAGATCATCAGAACCCATTTTGTTTAAGCTGCCAGGGCCAACAATACCACTTCTCTGACCCCTCAGGACTATTTTAACTTTCCAACCTTGTTTCTCTATCCTAAAGGACATCATGCTGCTCCATTGGTTTGATGATAACATGTTCTCTTGATATGGTGAGCAGAAAGTAGCATATATTCTAAAATCCTTTGTAAGACTCATGTACTCCAGAGAATGGGAAATAAATCCCACAGAAGTTTAGGAGATTGTTACCTAGGCAAAATATTTTAGGGTCCCATTGTCCAGGACGTGAAGATATATCTTTCAGTGTGGAAAGATAAGTTTTTGCATCTGGCACCTTCTACCACTAGAAAACAAGACACAATGCTTCTGGACAGTTTTGCATATTGGTAGCTCCATATACCCCATTTTAGTGACCCATTTATCAAGTTACTTTCAAAGTTGCTGGTTTTGAACAGGACACCCAACAATAAAAATCTCTGCAAAAGATACTATGTTCCACCAAAACTTTCTGCCACTTAGCCACATAGCCCAGAATATTCCATTTTTCATGAATTGTCTTTGGCAGAACAAGTATGCTGCTTAAAGCCTTGCGTTTGTTCTTAGAAATTTATAGTAAAGTGGTGCCTAAACCAGCTTCTGGCTTTCTATATGGGCCTAGGAAAGACAGCACACTTGACCATACAGCATGCGATTACCATACAACCTGAGCTTCCCATAATGAGTCAGGTGTTCTATGACCTTCCAAACTTTAAAGGTGGATGTGCTCAGCAATGCTCCCTCATCAAATGGAAGTGATACAGACAAGGTTGGGCTTCGGGAGGTCCTAAAGTCATGAGTAGGTTACATAATCTAGCTGGCCGATCTCAGTGCAGTTCAGTTGACTATTGAGGGCTAAATCTCCATGGCTCTTTCATGTTTCTACATGGTCTCTAAACAAAGACAATAATAGGTTTTGTTCCCCTCGATCTTTTAAAGAATGTTTGTGTAGCAAACAGCCTTGGTAGATATGTTGTCTCCCTATGGAGAAAACTAAAGGCCTAACTGCAATCCAAAATAGTAGAGATAATGTCTTTCTCCAGAGCAAAGAGCAGGCAGACTTACTGACCATTATAAAAGATTTAGGTTTTCCAAACATAGGATTTCTCAACTATAATACAACCTGTAACATGTACAGGCATAATGTAGCCCCCTTTGAATTACTCTGTGATAGTTGGGGCTCGAGTAACAAGATACAGAAACTGATACTCTGGCTTCTGTTATCTTTGTGAGTAATAACTCTTCATCCTGGTCTAGTCATTTCATGTATCTCTCTAGCATCCACTAAATACTGGTAGTTAGCAAGTAGAATAATGCTATAGATTTTTTTTTTTTTTTTTTGAGGCAGTTTTGCTCTTGTTGCCCAGGCTGGAGTGCAATGGCGTGATCTTGGCTCATCACAACCTCCGCCTCCTGGGTTCAAGTGATTCTCCTGCCTCAGCCTCCTGAGTGGCTGGGATTACAGGTGCACGCCACCACAACTGACTAATTTTTGTATTTTTAGTAGAGACAGAGTTTCTCCATGTTGGCCAGGCTGATCTTGAACTCCCAACCTCAAGTGATCCACCCACCTCAGCCGCCCAAAGTGCTGGTATTACAGGCATGAGCCACCGCGCCCAGCCATATTTTAGATTCTTTATAGTTATTGAAAGTTTTGGCAATGAGGATTAAGTGCTGATAAGTACATGGTTTTCTGGAAGAGAAAGAATGTGGTCCTTGTGAGATGATGCGGGGAATGTAAAAATTCTCATTCAGAACTGTTAGCAAATGATCTCATCCAAATGGTGAGTGGGAGGGGATGCTAAAGGTCCTTCACTCCCCTACCTATTAATGAATGTTTAGAGAATAAACAGTGAGAGTTAGAATTAAAACAAACTGCCCCAGTGGTGCTTTGATGATTGCCCACTCTCCTTGAGACAGGAGGAGGGAGGTGTGTTATGATGACAACAGGGCAGCAAGTCCTGTGGGCCTGGACTAAAGCCAACATGCCTGTAGTTAGCAAGTCATGAAGTTCCCAAGTTTGAAATGTATGGTGTTAGCAACAAGGATATAGAACTCTAGGTGGATGAAAAACATTACAGGTGTGTCTGATTGAGCAGCGCAGGTAGCTGTTCAAAACTAAAATTAAATGCAATACCTTGCTTATTGACAGTGAGCAGTTCTCTCCTTCCATACTCCCATCCTTTCCTCCCACTCCACCCTATCTGCTACTTTAAGGAGAAAGATCATTAGGTGTAAGGCTTAGGTTGACAGTTATTGAAATATTTTCAGTTACACTAGCTATAATGATACCATGCCATGCAGAAGCATGTTTTTACTATTGTTTTTATTTGGAAGTTATTTGTCGATAACAGTGGATGTCAAGTTAGGTTTGTTATGTGTCAATATAGCTCAGCTGGAATTATGTTTCCCAAAATTATCTTTCTCATGTGCTGTTTGCCTGGGATTGTCATGAGAAAAATCTGTGCAATATTTGGAAGGTGAAAAATGAAACAGCCGCTGTGTTTATACTGGGAAGTCCGTACAGGGCTAGACACTCTTGCAGCTCATGCAGGTTGTTTTCTATCAACTAGTTCATGTTGTTGGTATGTGGTAGCTGGTCCTCCAGCTTCTTCTGGGTCACTCTCTCCTGCTCCTTTGACTATTGGGACAGTTGAAAAGGCACCATCTTCTCCTACAGGTCACTCATATATAGAAATTAGAAGCTTAGATATGGCAAGAGACTAATTTGGTTTCAATTAATTTTTGTGGGTTCTAGCTTGTCTTCATGGACTCCGGTTTTTCCCGAGTCTTCTCTACCTTCTGATCATCTTCCTTCCTAACTGCCTGCACTCCTGATGCAGGTGCTTCCCAGTGCTGTACCAGACTCTGACTCAACAGAACTAATAAACTCCCTAACTACCACAATTATGTAAGATCAAAGCCACATAATAATTCTTTTATTTGACATCACTTCTAGTGATTCTGCTTCTCTGATAACATCACGTCTGGTGCAAATAAAAATACAATACTCAGGAGATACATTTTATTACTTGATAAATATATGAAGAAGCCTGTTAGTAAGCTAGAAATGGAAAACTACTTTCTTAATTTGCTAAAGATTATTTCTAAATTACTTCCACTATACATCATATTTAACAATGAAAAGTTGAAAAGGTTCATTGTGAGATCAAGAATAAAACAAGCATGCTTACTATTACCAACTTTATTAGTCATATTATTGGAAATCCTAGCTAGTATGATAAAAAAAGAAAATATAAATTATAAGAATTGAAGAAAAAGAAAATACTGACCATTTTGAGATGACTTAATGTGTACATAGATAATCTGAGATAATCTAGAGAGAAATTCTTTTAGTTTAAAAGATAAATTTGTCAGGGAACTATATACAGAAACAATTAAAAATATAATTATATTTTTATATGTTGAAAATGAAAATAAAAAGTAAAATTTAAAGACTGTTAGCATTTATAGTAGTTTGAGAAAACTTCAATTACCTAGGAATAAGACTGAAGAAAAATGTGCAAAATTTCTACCTTAAGTGAATACAAGGATTTTGTGATATTTACATATGGCAATGCATTAGTTTGCTTGTGCTGTCATCACAAAATCCCACAGACTGAGTGGCTTAAACAATGAAACATTTATTGTCTCACAGTTGTGGAGGCTAGAAGTTTAAGTTCAAGATACATGGCTGGTTTTTGGTGAGGCTTCTCTTTCTGGCATGTAGATAGCCACCGTCTCATTGTGCGTCACATAGTCTGTCCTCTGCTTTTGCAGAGAGAGAGAGAGAGATCTATCTGGTGTCTGTTCCTCTTCTTATAAGGCCACAAATGCTATTTAACTAAGGACCCACCCCAGTGACCTCATTTAACCTTAACTACCTCACTAAAGGCCCCACCTTTAAATACAGTGGCATTGAGGGTTAGGGCTTTAACATATAAATTTGAGGAAGGGTGAGGAAGAGTTCAGTTTATAACAGTGAGTGTTCATTCCTACACTATTCATAGTAGCCAAAAATGTGAGATAACATAAATATCCAATAGTAAAATGAATAATTATATTGTGATATTTTCTAAATATAGATTATGGGATACTATATGGCAATAAGAAAGTAAGAAATTTTGCTACATATAATGCATACATGAAAGAATGCTACCAGCCTCCTGTTAAGGTTAAAGAAGCCAGACACTAAATAGTAAATTTACATGTATGATTCCATTTATATAATGTTCATAAGTAGACAAACATAGTCTAAAATAATGACAGAAGTCAGTATATCGATAAACTTTGTAGGGGACACATTAACCAAAATGAAATGAGAATACTGGGTATTACTAATGTTCCACCTCTTCATCTGTACTGTGGTTACATAGATGTGCTCACTAGGTAAGCATTCATTTAGTTACACTCATGAGTTATTTATTTTTTGATATCCATATTTGATATCCATATTTGAAATGTATTTCAATAAAAAAAGTCACTTTAAAAGGAACAGGCTGGGTGCGGTGGCTCACGCCTTTAATCCCAGCACTTTGGGAAGTGGATCACCTGAGGTCAGGAGTTCAAGGCCAGCTTGGACAACATGACAAAACCCCGTCTCTACTAAAAACACAAAAAATTGGCCAGGCGTGGTGGCAGGCGCCTGTAATTCCAGTTACAAGGGAAGCTGAGACAGGAGAATTGCTTGAGGGGGAGGTTGCAGTGAGCCAAGATTGCCCTATTGCACTCCAGCCTGGGTGACACAGCGAGATTCTGTCTCAATAAATAAATAAATATAAAATGAACAGTAAAAATTAGGAAAATATCACTCACTTGAAAGCAACTAGTTCTGTTGTCATTGAAATTCTGGTTTCAATTGAGTCAAGTTAATAATAAAATAAAATCACTGCATAAGATTTAAAATACTAAGGGGGCATCAAATTGAAAATAAAATAGAACCAAATATCAACAAGAAAAATTTTAGTGTGCCATCCACTACTTTCCCTTTCAGGGGACACTTCTCAACACATTACCTTGGTACATGCACTTTCTTACAACACTTTTACAAAAAATATGTTTACTGTCTCCAAACTATACTGCTGCATTCTGTTCCTCAAGAGATGCTTAACATTTTTACATCATGTCTTTTTATTATTATTATTGAAAGTAGTCTTTCTCTCCATCTGTGTTTTCAGAAAGTTATCTAATCTTCAGAACTCAGATTCATAGCTTAATTCTCTCTAAAGCCTTCTGCCATCATTTCAGCCAGAAGACCACATTCACAGATCTCTGTGACACTTACTGGAATGAGCTTAGTAGTACAAGTGTTTTTAATTTGTCTAGCATATATTATTTTACTACATATAAAACTAATATGTTATATGTTTTTGAAGTCATTGTTGTTATCATTTACTATCATGACTACATAGTAATAATTGGAATAAACAATAGCTTTTCTATTTAAGTTGTTAACATGAATTAGTTACATCTTGAACATACAATAACTTTATAATTGAAACAGAAAATCTCTTAGGCAATGTCACAGAAAGTAGATACATTTTAATTGAATGTTTCCGTGTGTTGACAATTTTAAAATATGTAACAGCTACTTAAGAATGGTCTAGAGGACCTTAGATCTCTAAGAATAAAGGTTGCCAAAGGATATCAAATTAGAAATGAGAAAATACTGAGTGTAACTTGGCCACATAGATGTACATTTATTTCTGGAGCTTGCTGGTTTTGCTTAATGTTGAGATCAGGTAGCTCTGAATTTTCTGCCTTGTACATATGTCAAAAATAATTAAGTCAAATTTGCTTCTTGAGTCTTTTAAAGCATGTGCTAAATTTATTTTATTAGCTCACACACACTGTAAGATAGATTCAATGAGGTTCATGTGATATTACATTAGTACATAAAATTGTCTAGTTCTACAGACTGGTTATGCTAATATATAAAAGAAATCAGCTTTTTCAAATAGCATGCCTAAGTCAAATGAATAAAGAGAATGGTTTTGTGATCTTTCCTTACCAAGTTAGAAGAAATAGGATATTTACTTACTTCTAAGTACGTGAACACCAAATATACTTTTTTAAAAAGTGTTTCAAAATGGACCAGAGAAAGAATCTAATGCACTTAATAAATACTTTCAACTAATGAGGAAATTTCAAAACTGTTCAGTAATTTGTGCTCTGGCTTCTCACGTGATGAAAGCTGAGTATTCTGGAAAGTAGAACACTGGGACTCTAACATTCCACCCTAACACTCTAAATAAGCCTCTTAAATGATAAATTGACATAATATTTCTTATGAAAGAACTATCAAGGCCGGGCACGGTGGCTCACACCTGTAATCCCAGCACTTTGGGAGGCCGAGGCAGGCGGATCACGAGGTCAGGAGATCGAGACCATCCTGGCTGACACGGTGAAACCCCGTCTCTACTAAAAATACAAAAAATTAGCCGGGCGAGGTGGCGGGCGCCTGTGGTCCCAGCTACGCGGGAGGCTGAGGCAGGAGAATGGTGTGAACCCCGGGGGGTGGAGCCTGCAGTGAGCCGAGATCGCGTCACTGCACTCCAGGAAAGAGCGAGACTCCTTCTCAAAAAAAAAAAAAAAAAGGAACTATCAACTATTTTTTAAAGTCATTTGGAGTTTAAAAAGCTTGTTCCTTTCTCTAATTTGTAATTTATCATAAATTTTACAAAATTTGAAGTTATTTTATTTAATGTAATAAACAACTTCCTGCACACTACGTTTTCACCTTTATTGCCCATAACAATACTGAGATGTAATGTAATACTGAGATGTACAATTTTTAGACAGATAAATATGGATTTTTTACCAGGCACAGTGATTAACACCTGTAATCCCAGAGCTTTGGGAAGTCAAGTAAAGAGGATCACTGAGGCCAGAAGGAGTTCAGGAACAGCCTGGGCGAAATAGTGAGACCCTGTCTCTTCAGAAACATTTAAAAATTAGCCTGGTGTGGTGGCTTGTGCCTGTAGTCCCAACTACTCAGAAGGCTGAGACAAGAGGATTGCTTGAGCCCAATAGTTTGAGGCTGCAGTGAGCTAAGATCACACCACTGTATTTCAGCCTGGGTGACAGGGTGAGACCCGGTCTCTAAAAAATAAAAATTTATATAAATAAATAAATTTAGATTATTTAAAACTGGCAGGGACTGTTTTCTGTCAATAGAATCATTTTACTTTGCACATTCTGTGTCTTGTCTAATAATGCTGGCTACATCTGTGCTCACAGAATTGTATGTACAGACACGTGTGAAATAAAACAAAACAATTCAATAATTTAATTTGTGTAGACTTTTTATTACTACACTTCAAGTTTTGTATAGACTTTTATACATCAAATTTTATTTAAAGTTAGAGAAAACTTAGAGAAACAGCAGACGAAGTGCATGTATACTTGTCAAAGGAAACATCATTTAAGGCTGGGCACGGTGGCCCACACCTGTAATCCCAGCACTTTGGGAGGCTGAGGCGGGCGGATCACGAGGTCAGGAAATCGAGACCATCCTGGCTAACACGGTGAAACCCCATCTCTGTTAAAAATACAAAAAATTAGCCGGGAGTGGTGGCTGGCACCTGTAGTCCCTGTTACTCTGGAGGCTGAGAAGGGAGAATGGCGTGAACCCTGGGGGGCGGAGCTTGTAGTGAGCCGAGATGGCGCCACTGCACTCCAGCCTGGGTGACACAGCGAGACTCCGTCTCAAAAAAAAGAAAAATTCCAACTAGAGAAGAACCTAATTACCATTTAACAAGGTCTACAGAAAAGTCGTAAGATAAAATACAGCTGAATAGAAGAGAGAAGGAAAGGCAGGGGTGTTATGATAAAATACAGCTGAATAGAAGAGAGAAGGAAAGGCAGGGGTGTTATCTGTAAATTTCACTTATGAACATAGTGGTACTGGCAGGTCTTTTTTCTTAGAGCTCCCAAGATGGGGGCAGGCCGCTCCCAAGATGGCAGGAAGCCTTTTGTTCTCTGACCTGAGGTTCTTGGCCTCACAGATTCCGAAGAACGGAAGCTTGGGCCATGCTGTGAGTGTTATAGTTCTATTAGAAGCCGTGGGTCGGGTCACGGAAGAGAACCGTGGAACCCAGCAACTAGTGCTCAGCTCAATTAGGATGAACCTGGCCACTTAGCCGTGCAGGAACAATGGCAAGCCTCTAGCCGTGCAGGAACAATGGTGAGCCTCTAGCTCTTCGGCAGTGGCAATGGGCGCCTCCTGGATCAGAAGCCTAGCGGACACCCTGCTGGATCTGGTGGGGTGGAAGTCAGCGGTAAGTCTGCGAGGGCAGCTGTCAGCAGTGGAGGACGGCAAGTGAAAGCTCAGCTCGAGCCAGAACGAGTCTGAACAAACACGGACCAGAAGAGTGTGCAGTTTCAAGATTATTTAATAGAGTGAAAACAGAGCTCCCATACAATGGGAGGGGACCCACAGGGGGTTACTGCTACCAGATCGAATATCTGGGTTTATATCCCGATCATTGTCCATCCCCCTGTGCTCTCAGGCGGTAGATGATTTGATTATTTCTTTACCCCCTGCTTTTAGCCTAACCGGTATTTTAGTGAGCTTTCTTTTTTTCTTTCTTTTTTTTTGAGACGGAGTCTTGCTCTGTCACCCAGGCTGGAGTGCAGTGGCACAATCTCGGCTCACTGCAAGCTCCGCCTCCCGGGTTCACGCCATTCTCCTGCCTCAGCCTCTCCGAGTAGCTGGGACTACAGGCGCCTGCCGCCACGCCCCGCTAATTTTTTGCATTTTTAGTAGAGACGGGGTTTCACCGTGGTCTCGATTTCCTGACCTCGTGATCCGCCCGCCTCGGCCTCCCAAAGTGCTGGGATTACAAGTGTGAGCCACCGCGCCCGGCCGAGCTTTCTTTACTACCTGATAGGTTGGGTGTGAGCTGAGTTACAAGCCCCGTGTTTAAAGGTGGGTGCAGTCACCTTCCCCAGCTAGGCTTAGGAATTCTTAGTCGGCCTAGGAAATCCAGCTAGTCCTGTCTCTCAATAGGGTAACCTTTGATAAACAGGTGGACAATATTTTTAAAGACTTTATACAACTTTAATGGGGTTTGTTGACGAAAAGAGTCAAACTCTGCAAAATATTTTAAGAGATTTATTCTGAGCAAAATATGAGTGACCATGGACCGTGACACAGCCCTCAGGAGGTCCTGAGAACATGTGCCCAAGGTGGTCAGGGTACAGCTTTGTTTTACCTGTTTTAGGGAGGTATGAGACATCAATCAAATGTATTTAAGCAGTACATTGGTTTGGTTAAGAAAGGAGGGACAACTCAAAGACTTCCAGGCTATAGGTAAATTTAAACATTTTCTGGTTGTCAATTGGTGAGTTTGTCTAAAGACCTGGGATTGATAGAAAGTAATGTTCAGGTTAAAGATAAAGGATTGCTGAGACCAAGTTTTATTGTGCAGAAGAAGCTCTCAGATAGCAGACTTCAGAGAGAACAGGTTGTAAATTGTTTCTTATTGAACTTAAAAAGGTGCCTGGCTCTTAGTTGATTAGCTCCTGGATCTGGAAAGAAAGGAAGGAAGACAAAGGGGGAAAGGGATTCTCTATAGAATGTGGATTTTTTTTTTCCCCCAAGAGACTTTTCAGGGCAATTTCAAGGTATGGCAAGGAAGTATATTTTGGGGTTAAATATTTTTTTCTTGTCTCATAATGTTATGCCAGAGTCAGATTGAAAATTAAGTCACAATATATAGGGTCAAATAAAACCCATTTGATGAGAATTTATGGTTTGTAGGGCATGGCTCCCTAGACCCCTTAGGTAGGAATTTGGGTAAGATAAAAAAATCAGAGCTTAGTCCTCAGGTTATTCACACACAGGGACTATCAGGAGGTTGGAAGAGAAATTTATGAGTGTGGGAGTAGGAAGAAGAGCCCCCCTCTTTATTTTTATTTTTTTTCTCTGACTTATCCTCTTAATTGGGAGAGATGAGTCCTGGAGGCAAGCATATTTGGCAGCTCCAGAGTACAGGTGAAGAAAAATAAGGGTTGGCCGGGGGGTGGGGAGGGGAGGAAGAAGAAGAAAAAGGCCTATGCGTTGACAAATTTATCTTTAACCTTACTTCTCATCTAAGTGATTAACTCACCAAGAAGCAGGAAGAAATTGACATTCACATAATAGATATGGCACTGGGTGCCTAAATACATTTACACACCAAAATATTATCAGGTTATAGCTGTGTTGTCCCAGTTCCCTCTATTAACCCTCAGGGAATTGAATAATAAAACTAAATACCATCAGTGCACTACCTTTCAAACAAGTTAAAAAGGAACTATTCAATTAGAGCCTGGAGACAGTCAAGGGAGGAAATAGATTCTACCCACAAAGATAAAAGGGTATAGCAGATCCATAATTACCTGTAGAGTAAAATAGCTTTAATGAGACTTGGGGTAATCATACATTAACACAAACAGTTGTCTAGTTCTATAGATTGGTAATTAATTCAACTTTTAAAATTAGCATAATTTGCTGGGCGTGGTGGCTCACACCTGTAATCCCAGCACTTTCGGAAGCCAAGGTGGGCAGATCATCTGAGGTCAGGAGTTCAATACTAGCCAGGCCAACGTGGTGAAACCCGTCTCTTCTAAAAATACAAAAATTAGCTAGGAGTGGTGCCGGGCACTTGTTATCCCAGCTAATCAGGAGGCTGAGGCAGGAGAATCGCTTGAACCTAGGAGGCAGAGTTTGCAGTGAGCCGAGATCGTGCCACTGCACTCCAGCCTGGGCAACAGAAGTGAGATTCCATCTCAAAATATGTAGATAGCATAACTATGTTAAATGAATGAAGGGAATGTCTGGTGATCTCGTGGCAGAAAACATCACTTAGGGACACTGTGAAAATATAGATATTATACGCACATTAGAGATATAGTTACAATGCCAGTGATAAAAATGCATACAGTTTCTTAAACTCTTTTTTCTTTCTAACTTGAAAAAAAATCTAAATATTAAAATAATTGTAAAATATTCTAGGTACGTCGGACACACAGCCAGGTGGCACAGATTGAGTTTTCTCTTTTCTGCTTATAAATTCATTGTTATTTTACGAATGAACAGAAAAATATTATTGAAGGTGCTAGCATATATATGGTAATTAAACTGATTCACTGTTATGGTGATCCCATAGCTTCGATTTCATAAATGGACTACAGTAATTTAGATCAGAGATCGTCCAGATGAAAGCACGTATTATCCTATACTCTAGGCCACATAATCATTACTTTCTTTGCTACTATTCTGCTCTCTTCTCTTTTTTTTCTACATTTATTTGGCTCTGATCGTACTCTCCACACTACCCAGGTCTATATTCTTTGGTAAATGGAAATTTTCCTAGTTTTCTCCACAATCTCCCAAGGAAATAAGAGACATTAGAAATGTAGTATCAGGAGTTTGAACATCAGATATTGCTAGATGAGTCTTTAAGAGAAACAAAAAGCCAAACAGATTTACTAAAACTGCTGTCTATAGACTTGATGGGAACCTAGTAGAAGGCAATTAATTATTTCATTACAAATAAACAACACCCTTCCTAATTCCCTAGTTACCCATGGTTTAGGACCTTCATCTCAAATGTAATCTATTTAAAAGAATGTGTCTCACTTTCACTAATAAAAATTCATGCAGATAGTTAATTGAAAAAATAACCAATACACCAATTATAAAAATATAGTATTGTTTATTTTTATTCCATGTGGTGTATCAGTAAAGATAACTTTGCAGCGGCCCTCTAGTTTCTGTGGCAGTAAGCGATCTATACACAGTCACCTTGGTAAAAAAAAAAAAAAAAAAAAAAAAAACTGGTTATTTTTACGATATATTATGCAATTTCCAGTGCAGTTTGATAATACAGAGATATAAGAAATGAACAATAATATTTAAGACACTGCCTAATACTTAAAAAGATTAAATACTAGATGTTAAAAAGGTATCAAATTGAAAATAAAAGAAACTGATATGACCTCTATTGTTTAAGCAGTTCTATTGAATAAAAGCATAAAATGAGCATCACGGGCAATTGTTCCCAAGATTAGGTGTAAAATAAAAGGTAAAGTGAAATTTTAAAATCTTTTAACTTAAGTGAAAATCTTCCACTTTTCTAAATATCTAAAATGTTTAGTTTTTAAAAGTACACCATTGACAAATTCCTCAGAAGTTATTTTCTCTGGAATAAATTTTAATTGTCTAGGTCAGAGGTAAATATAAGATTTAAACAAGTTTATGAGCGGAACAATTGAAAGTTGAAAACAAAATGTAAATATAATAAAAACAGATTAAGGAAATTTAAAAAGAGAAAAGATGTGATAAAAGTACTCAGAAAATGTTTTTCTCTTTTTTTATGAGGAAGAGGCTTTTCCATTCTTGAGTATTACAATATTTAGGTGTAAAAATAATTTTTTTCTCATTAAATGTTACTTGATAGTTTTTTATAAAACTTTTTTTCTACTTATCCTGGTTAATACATGTAAATTGACGATTAACATATAAGTCCTAATTAGTTTACTATCTAATGAATGATAATGTATAGTTCAATGTTTAATGACATCTTACTTTGAAAGAATATATTAGAAGTTTTTAGGAAATTTTCTTTATGCTGTATATTTAAGTAAACCACTAAAAACATCAGTGACTTAGCAATCCGGAAAAATATGAAATGACGTGATACATCAATCATTCTTAGGCAAAACTAAATGAAAAGTTTGCAGCTAGTGGACAATTTCATTATTAAATGAAAATATTTAAATAACATTGCAATAAAAAATTATTGTATGCTAAATATTTTAAATACATGCTGTGTGAGGGATGTTTTCCTAATTATGTCATTACTGAAATTTCTCAGGTTGCAATATCTTATACATTAGCAGTAGTACTATATTTCATTTTATTTAAATTTTTAGCTGCCTTGCAGTTTAAGAAGCACAACTATCTTTGGACTAATGGGATTTAAACAATGAAATTAAATCCCTGACTCTAATGCTACTTTGCTTGAAATATTCTCTTTCAGATGATGGCTGAGTGCACCAACTCACTAGGTGCTATTTTTACTTCTATGATTCCATGGTAACAAATTATCTTCATCTTACCCAGGGGTTCTCACATAAAATCCTCTAAAGTAAGGTTTATCTATAGGTAATAACACAGAACAAAGTAAAATGATTTATTTTTAAGAACGAATTAAAATTAAACAACATGCGCTTTGCCCAGAACCCAAGTAGAAAAAAGAAATAACTCTAAGAGAAAAGTTCTAATACTAAATTTGGTTGGCTTGTATCTGAAGAAACCTAAACCAGAAAAATCAATGCTTCATTTTATATAAACAACTACTTGTTCCCTAAACAGTAAGTAAACATACTTATGTTTTTCAACATATTTGAATGATACAGGTAAATTATTTCACATAAAGACTATGCATTAAAAAGTAGGAAAAAATTCTAAATTTTGTACATGCCCCAAATTTAGCATATTTAGAATTACAGTACAATAAAATGTTTTATATGTAGACTTAACATGAAAATTCTTCAAGTTGAGTTCAAAATGAATTCAAATGTTTTATAACAATGGGACCCAAATTTTCTCTGTGAACTCAGTTTTATATCAAGATAAAGCAAAAAAACTATTCTTTATTTACACTGTATTTAATTTTGCTTTAATGCTTATTTTATAATTTCAGAGAGTTGAGGTAGTAATTTATAACTTCTTTTTACGTCAGAAATGTAAGATAAAGTTATAGTCTGTAATAGTATATTTTAATGTTTGTTATTTCTTGATATGTGTATACAAAATTTACTGAATTATTTCTCTTTCTTTGGATGTATAGGCTATTTCAGTATTTTTCACTTACCAGTAAGATTCTGATGGCTATCTTCTTGAGTATAACTTGAAATTATTATTGTAAGCTATTGTTCCTACTACAGTGAGATTCTAAGATGTGGGTTATCAGGGTTAACTAACTTGAACACTTAAAATATCTTTCCAGATAATGTTGTATTTATCTTCAGTGTTTAGAGTACAGGCTGTCTCACAAGTTTAGCCAAGCAAACAAGTTCATAGCAAAGTTTTTGTTCAATATGCTGAAGTCCAACTTCTTAATCTAGCTGGGTGCTGTACATTGTGATAAAACACAAAACAACTAAGATGAAGCAGGCTGTCACATTCCACCAGGCCTTCCCTTCAGTGTTAAAATACACTCATGTCTCATTCTGGCCACAGTTTAGATGGTGAATGTTCTTTAGGTGGCAGAAGGTTACTTTCCTGGATAAAATAATTCTTAAAAATTATATCCTGACTATAATAAAGCTGGAATTTTTATGACTTTCCTAATTGTACTCGAGACTAATCAGAAATATATTGGAGAAACTAGTTTGGCATTTTTCCCAGGAGGAATGATAATCATCCCAAAATGACATAAACAGTGATACATTGAGACAACAGCACACATGACATGGATTAGAATTTGATCATTTACAAGCAATTCCTAGTAATAGCTTTACAGAAAAAAATAGTTGACATATTCAAAGAACTACATATTATAATAGCTTTTCAGAGGAAAAAGTCTTGCTTTTTAAAAATGTTTTAATTTTGAAATACTTTTATATTTACAGAAGAGTTGCATAGAGAGTACAAAGAGATTCCATATACCTTTCACCTAGCATCACTTAGTGTTAATACCTTATATAATCATGGTACCTTTATTAGAACTAGGAAATTAACTAACACTAAGTAAATTACACTATATATTAGAGTTCACCAATTTTACCAAAATTCTTTTTCTTTTCTGGTATCAAACTCATGATACTGTGCTGCGTTTAGTTCTCATGTTTCAGTCTCTTCCAATCTGTGACCATTTTTCCATTTTTTCTCATTTTTCACAACTTACACTTTTGAAGAAAACGGGTCAGATATTTTTTCAGAAGTCCATCAATTTGTGTTTTTCGAATGTTTTCTCGTAATTATACTGAGGTTACGCATTTGGGGCTAGAAACCCACAGAGGTGATGTGATCTTCACATAGCATCTTAACTGGAGGTACATTTATTTTATAAAAATAATACAGAATAACAAGGAAGAATACACGAAAGATGAAGTTAACATTGTAGGGCAAAATTGTCTTTCTTAAATATGATTATTATATTTGAAACCAAAGAATAAGTGGAACTAGACAATAAAATAACAAAGGAAAGAATCTGAGTTATTTGTGCTGATGTATAATCCTGATCACTTGGTTAAGGGGCTCTTTTTTTAAAAAAATATAATTCTGTTCCAATAGAAAGATTTTATAGTTTATAATAGAGACAGATAATTCAATGATATAAACAACATTTTGACTAAAATCATCATGAAAATTTCAGATAATGGTAGTTCTTTACTGTTAATGTACAGTTACACTGTAAATACTGAAAAAAATTAGGGTAGTGTCTACTAAAGGCTGACACATTTGTATAACTACCTATGATACATTTTTCATAGGTAGTTACATACATATACATAAAGAATTTGAAAATTCTTTTTGGTTTATTGCATAAAATATCTTCTAAGGGAAAACAGTAGAAATTTGTTAACTGACTTGAAATTAATTAAATTCGCAGATTAACCATTATACTTCACAGTCTGTAAAACCTATGGATTTCCAGAGTGTGATGTACATGCTGAGCTGGTGGTAACAGTAAACTCTACACACACGTTTCTACTTGTTGAGTTAAATGTTTACTGGTTCGCAAATGACTTCATATAATTGAATATGCTATGGCATTTTATAAATTAATTAAATATTATGTACATCTAAGATTTGCAATGAAGGTGATAAGAATACAAGGAAGCCACTGAAAATAATTTCAAATTCAATGTGGATACAATAACTGTAAGTGAGAAAATGCCTCATAAATACTTTAATAATTGTGTTATAATAAGAAGAAAATATATTTAAATTATAGATCTAACTTTTGTTGTTTGTTTTGATCTAACTTTTGAAAAAAACAAGCTGAGAAATCATTTGTGGGGTAAAAAAGATATGGACAGCAATAAGTACTTACCTCTATATTGAATGATAGGTAAGTGAAAATACATTAAAGTAGTATAAGTTTAAATTGTAGAGAAATTGTTAAAAATTCTTGCCTTGCTTAAACAAAAGTTAAATTTAGAGACATGCTTGAAATACTCTATTACTTACATATTCTCTTGTTTATTTACCTGCTCACTCATTTAATAAATGTTTACTATTTATCTATTACATGACATTTTCAATATTAGAAAAATTGTATTAGCATAGCCAACATTTGTGTGAAACACAAAATTTAATTTAGAAAATATTAAATTATATAAAAACAAGTCACATTAAAGTTTTATAAAAATAACGCAGAGTAACCAGTGAGAATATAATGAATGATGAAATTAACATTATGGGGTTAAAATGGTTTTTGTTAAATATGATTATTACATTTGAAACCAAAGAATAACTGGGTTAGACAATACAATGATAAAGGAAAATAGCTGAGAAAATAACAGAAGGAAAGGTTCTGATTAGGGAGAGAACTTGGATCCTTTGTGGAACTGGAAGCAGACCTTTGTGTGAGGAGTAGTGCTGAGATGAAGACTGGAAGAGCACTATCTACAGAGCAGCGCCTGCGGTGGCCAATGGGAGACCATTGAGATAGAGCCTGCCATAGGAGTGAAAGGGTAAATGGAGTGAGCAGCACATATGGAAATAAATGGAAAAACACTGTAGATGAAATATCTTGTGGTGAAGAATGGAAGCGCACTATGTGTGAGGCTTTGGTGAAGATTGGAAGAGCATTGTGAATAGGTCACGCTCCTTCTTGTTAAAAATAATAAATTTACTTACACTGAGCTTAAGAATTTCTATGCATTAAAACGTACTAAATGAATGAAGCAGTAGGTCAAAACTTATTAATACATAATTAGAGCAAATATTTGTAAACTTTTCAAAAACTGAGAGTCAGTATTAGGCAAACCAGTAGTCGTTTCTAGAATGCTTTTAAAATATCTCAAATCACTATTAAAAGCACAAGTGACCTAATAGAATAAAAGGCAAAAAAAAAAAAAAAAATACAGGCACTTTACCAAGGAGAAAATACACATGGCCAAGAAACACATTTTTAAAAATTCAGTTTTGTTAATAATCAGGAAATAAAAATTTCAATGGTATACCTCAAGCACACATCAGATGGACAAAAACTGCAATGACTTCATATACTAAACTGTTTTGGGGATAGAGCTACATCCTGAAATCCCTTGAACACTGCTAGTGAAAGTGTATTTAAAAAACAAGTTTGCATTAGATAATAACAGCTGGTTATTCTCATTCAGTGTAATCCAGCTATTTCATTCTTAGACATATAACCTGAAAAAAGTCTCATAATTGTCCGTGAAGAGATAGTTACAATAATACTCACGGCAGCATTTCTTCTGTTATAAAATGCTGTAAAAGTTTATCACTTTAGATTGGAAAAAGGAATTGTGGTATAGTCATAAAGTAGAATAATTAAAGCAATGACAATTAATGAGTACTGCATACCACACTACGTACCACTGTGTTTTACACATATTCCACAATATATCAGTATAGGTGATTACAAACACTGTTGAGGAAAGGAAGAAAATCACAAAAGAAAGCTTACAGATGAAAAATTTCCTAAACGGCATTTTGAGGAACGCCAAGTTAGGGACTCTCTTCCTGGCAAAATAACCATAGTTGGTGAAAATTAAACACACCAACAAATAGTGATCTATAGTCTCTGGAAACAGTAATATGGGCATACAACAAATGGAGAAATATACATTCAAGAGCATCTACTCACTCTCAGGAAGAACATAGCCACTCTCACTCTGCATACCACCATCCCATCTCAGCATAACGGAAGCTCCCCTCTGGACTGCTGTGTCCGTCGTCAATGTCTATGGTATCTTCCCAGGAGAGGCATGCTGTCTGCATTTTTTATTCACCGCCAGCGCTGAGAATGTAGGTATGTTTTTTATCTACAGAGCCCACACTAGTAGGTTGGAAGTTTCATCTCAGGCCTGGAAGATGGAACATACTGAGATGTCAATTGCCCTTGCCCCAGCTTGCTTGCATACCAGGGTCCCACACAAGAAGAGACAAGTTAGGAAACTAGAAGCCACCACCTATGCCTCCACCCAACAACAAGCTCTTTTTTAATTAATTAATTAATTAATTAATATATTTATTTATTTTTATTATTCTAATTATTCTACTTTAAGTTCTAGGGTACATGTGCACAACATGCAAGTTGGTTACATATATATACATGTGCCATGTTGGTGTGCTGCACCCATAAGCTCGTCATTTACATTAGGTATATCTCCTATGCTATCCCTTCCCCCTCTCCCCACCCCACAACAGGCCCTGGTGTGTGATGTTCCCCTTCCTGTGTCCAAGTGTTCTCATTGTTCAGTTCCCATCTATGATTGGGAACACACGATGTTTGGTTTTTTGTCCTTGTGATAGATTGCTGAGAATGATGGTTTCCAGCTTCATCCATGTCCCTACAAAGGACATGAACTCATTTTTTATGACTGCATAGTATTCCATGGTGTATATGTGCCACATTTTCTTCTTTCTTTTGTTTATCATTTTTTTTTGAGACGGAGTCTCGCTCTATCGCCCAGGCTGGAGTGCAGTGGCGCAATCTCGGCTCACTGCAACCTCCGCCTCCTGGGTTCACGCCATTCTCCTGCCTCAGCCTCTCCGAGTAGCTGGGACTACAGGCGCCCGCCACCACGCCCGGCTAATTTTTTGTATTTTTAGTAGAGACGGGGTTTCACTGTGGTCTCGATCTCCTGACCTCGTGATCCGCCCGCCTCGGCCTCCCAAAGTGCTGGGATTACAAGCGTGAGCCACCGCGCCCGGCCATGTGCCACATTTTCTTAATCCAGTCTATCATTGTTGGACATTTGGGTTGGTTCCAGGTCTTTGCTATTGTGAATAGTGCCACAATAAACATACGTGTGCGTGTGTCTTTATAGCAGCATGATTTATGATCCTTTGGGTATGTAATAATGGGATGGCTGGGTCAAATGGTATTTCTAGTTCTAGATCCCTGAGGAATCGCCACACTGTCTTCCACAATGGTTGAAGCAGTTTACAGTCCCATCAACAGTGTCAAAGTGTTCCTATTTCTCCACATCCTCTCCAGCACCTGTTGTTTCCTGACGTTTTAATGATCGCCATTCTAACTGGTGTGAGATGATATCTCATTGTGGTGTTGATTTGCATTTTTCTGATGGCCAGTAATGATGAGCATTTTTTCATGTGTCTGTTGGCTGCATAAATGTCTTCTTTTGAGAAGTGTCTGTTCATATCCTTCGCCCACTTGTTGATGGGGTTGTTTTGTTTTTCTTGTAAATTTGTTTGAGTTCTTTGTAGATTCTGGATATTAGCCCTTTGATCAGATGAGTAGATTGCAAAAATTTTCTCCCATTCTGTAGGTTGCCTGTTCACTCCGATAGTGTTGGAAGTTCTGGCCAGGGCAATCAAGCAAGAGAAAGAAATAAGGGATATTTAATTAGGAAAAGAGGAAGTCAAATTGTCCCTGTTTGCAGATGACGTGATTGTATATCTAGAAAACCCCATTGTCTCAGCCCAAAATCTTCTTAAGCTGATAAGCAACTTCAGCAAAGTCTCAGGATACAAAATCAATGTACAAAAATCACAAGCATTCTTATACACCAATAACAGACAAACAGGGAGCCAAATCATGAGTGAACTCCCATTCACAATTGCTTCAAAGAGAATAAAATACCTAGGAATCCAACTTATAAGGGATGTGAAGGACCTCTTCAAGGAGAACTACAAACCACTGCTCAATGAAATAAAAGAGGATACAAACAAATGGAAGAACATTCCATGCTCATGGATAGGAAGAATCAATATCATGAAAATGGCCATACTGCCCAAGGTAATTTATAGATGCAATGCCGTCCCCATCAAGCTACCAATGACTTTCTTCACAGAATTGGAAAAAACTACTTTAAAGTTCATATGGAACCAAAAAAGAGACTGCATTGCCTAGTCAATCCTAAGCCCAAAGAACAAAGCTGGAGGCATCATGCTACCTGACTTCAAACTATACTACAAGGCTACAGTAATCAAAACAGCATGGTACTGGTACCAAAACAGAGATAGAGACCAATGGAACAGAACAGAGACCTCAGAAATAATACCACACATCTACAACTATCTGATCTTTAACAAGCTCTTAAAGCAGGAGTATCACTCAAAGAGAAGCAGTGGACTGTCCTCACCTCCAGCTCTGGAGCAGTGAAGCACAAATTTAGCACAGGATGACAGGTGAGCTGTAAGAACAGAGCTCTGGAGCTCTCTCCAGAGTAAATAAATTTACTTGTTAAGCCATTGACATGAGACTGATAGTTTCAAGAGAGCAAAAAGCTAAACTTTCTACCAATTTATATATATTGCAAAACGGCAGTTACTTTTGCACCAACCAAATTGGTGCAATGGAATTATACAGCCAAGAAGAACCTTCGTATGGTTACAGCAAACTTCAAAGATTTATCTCAGGAAGTACTCCTGAAAAGGAAACTTAATTTAATTTAATTGGATCATAACATGTAGATGTATGCCCTAAGACTTTGTCAAAAACAATAGAGAAATCAGCCAGCAATTGGTGAAGCCTAAGTTTGATGTGTTACCATGAGAGGTCAACAAATTAACAGGGAAGTCAGAGAAAAAGACAAAGACAGCCCTGCTAAAACCACTGTCATCCTTGATTGACTCACATGCTCAAGATTATACCGTGGAAGGAATGAGATGAGAGAGAGAAAGGAACAGAAAAAAGAATTGAAAAAATAATGACTGAAAACTTTCAATATTTGAAGAAAAATCTTAATCTATACATCTAAGATTCTCAACAAACCCTTAGAAAGAGAAAAGAAAATAAATTCACACCCTGACACATCATAGTAAAATGCTGAGAAACAAAGATTTTCAAGAAAATCTTGAAAGCAGTAACTTCTTTTACTTATTAGGTACAAGGGAACTCTAATAAGATTAACAACTGACTTCTCATCAGAAAACATGGAGGCAAGAAGGGGTGTGATGACTTATCCAAAGTACTGAAAACAAAGAAACAGATAAAAAAGAGTCCAAAGGGACTTTTTGATCAAGCAAAATTTCATTCAAAAATGAACATGAAATAAAAACATTTCCAGATGAACAAAAACTCATAGATTTTATAGCTAGCAAGTAATACTCATAAGAAATACTAGAAAAAGTTCCTTGGGATTAAGAATAATTTACCTGAGAGAGTAATTCAAACACATGTTAGAAATTAAGAGCACCGATAATGCTAATTACAAAAATTTAACACCTAGCAAAAATGCATCTTCATTTTCCTGTCTTAAATGATTTAAAAAGCAATTTTATATAACAATACACATATAATTGCATTGTGGGTCCTATAGAATTAGAATATACTTAGCAACAACAGGACAAAGGATGTGAGTAGGAGAAAAATTGCAGTGAAGTAAAAATTAACACTAGATGGTAACTTGAATTCAGAAAAACAAATGCAGGAAACCAGAAATGGTAAATTAGAAAGACAATATAAAAAATTCTGTTAATATGTACTTGTCTTCCTTATTTTTTCCTTCCACCTTCTTCAAAAGATATAATATTATCTAAAGCTATAGATATAACAGTATATTTTTGGATTTTCATATATATATATAAATGTGTGTGTGTTTGTGTGTGTGTAAAACATGAATAACAATAGGACAAATGAGAAAAAGGAAATTACACTATATAGAACTAATGCTTCCATTTCTTGCTGGAATTAAACCAGTACACACTAAAGTCAGTTCTGATAAGTTAACAATTATAAGCCCTAGAATAGTCTCTCTCTGTCTCTCTCTCTCTGTCTCTCTCTCTCTCACACACACACAGTATTATATATATTATACATATATATGATATTATAAATATATATATATATATATACACACACAATGGAAAAGTCATTAAAGGAATCCAAATATCATAGTATAAAATACCTGCTTGATTCTCAAGAAAGCAATAAAGGAAGGATATACAAGTAAACATAAGGAGAAATATAGGAAATAAAATTTAAAATAGAAGACTAAGTCTAACTATATCATTACAAACATTAAATTAGAATAAGTTAATACAATAAAAAAGCAAAGATAGTTAGACCAGGTTTTTTAAAGGTATATTCTATACTGTCTTCAGGAGATGCACTTGAGACTTGAAGGTACAAATAGGTTAAAGATATAAAGATTTAAAAATATATAAAGATTTAAAAAGATATATCATGCAAAAGCAGTTATGAGAAAGTCAGAGTGGCTATATTAATACCAGATGAATTCAACTTCAAAACAAAAAGTATTACTATAGATAAAGAGAAATAGTGACTGCAGGTTCAATCTATCAGAAAGATACAGTAATTATAATATACATACTCCTAATAACCCAAACATGTATAAAGCAAAATGTGACAGAATTGAAGGTAGATATAGATAATGCAACAATGATTTTGTTTGAAACATCAATGCCTCATGTTCACTAAAGGGTAGAACAAGTAGGCAGAAGATGAATAAGGAAACAGAAGACTTGAACAACACTATAAACCAAGTAGACCTAACAGAAATCTCTGTAACATTCCATCCAAAAGGAATGAAATGTACATTCCTCTCATGTGCACATGGGTCGTTCTGCAGTGTAGATCATATTGATAGGCCTTTAAGCAAGTCTAAATAAATATACAAAGATTGGAATTATAAAAATGATGTCCTCTGAGAACAATAGAAGGAAATGAAATAACAGAAGGAAATTCGAAAAATAAAGAAATATGTGAAAATTAAGCAACACACTCCTCCATAACCAACGAGTCAGATATTAAATCACAAATTAGAAATTACTTTGATATGAATTAACATACCAAAACCTGTAGGGATTCATATAGTTCAATGCATATAGGGAAATTTATACCTTCACATCTTTATTAAAAAAGAAGAAAGATTTCAAATCAGGAATCCAACCATCCACCTTAAGATACCAAAAGAAAAAAAAAATGAGCAAACTAAATTTTAAAAAGCAGAGAAAGAATACAACAAAGACTAAAGTGGAAAGCTATAAAGTGCAGAACAGAGAAACAATAGAGAGAATCATGAAAGTAAATGTGGTTTTATTAAAAGATTCAAAAAATTAACAAACATTAGCTAGACTGACCAAGAAAGAGTAAGAAAGTTCAAATCTTTAAAATCATAACTAAAACAGGGCATATTATTCTTAATCTTATAGAAATAAAAATAAAGGAATAGTATAATGTATGCTAATAAAATATATAAGCTAGTTTAAATAAAATAACTCTTGAAAATACACGAGTTAATAAAACTGACTAGAAGCATTAGAAATTTTGAAGAGACCTCTATCAATAAAATAGACTGAATCTGTAATTTCTTAGATGTCCCTCAAATAAAGCTCAGGGCCACATGGTTTCCTGAGGGAAACTGATGAATTCTCCAAGAGCTAGCATTACCATCTGGACCTACGTTTTCATTTCTCTTAACTAGTTATCCAATCTTAGATAGCAACAAAAAACTGTTATGAATAACATTATTTATAATAGCCAAAAACTGTAAACAACCCAAATGCCTGCCATCTGATGATGGACAAATTGTGGAGTGTCCATACAATGGAATATTATTTGTTTGTAAAAAAGGATGAAATGCTTATACATGCTACAACATGAATGAAACTTGGAAACACCATGGTAAGTGAAAAAAAAAAAAGAAAACCACAAAACATCACGTGTTGTGTGATATAATTTCTATAGAATTTCCTGAAGAGGCAGCTCTACAGACAAGAACAATTCAGAATAGTATGATACTGATTGCAAGGCGATAGGGGGAAGAGAATTGGGTGAAAATGATGAGTGACTGTTAGTGAATATGGATGTTTTCTTGGAAGGATATGAAAATGTTCTAAAATTGATTGTGATCATGGCTGTACTACTCAATGAATATATTAAAAACAAAGGAAATTTAAAGTATAAATTGTATTGTGATTGACTGAATTTTTCTATGGTCCCAAAGGTCAGATGTTGAAGTGGTAACTTCCAGTGTGGTTTTATTTGGAACTGGGACCTCTGAGAAAGCAATTAAGGTTAAATGAGGTTGTTCTGATCTGACAGTATTAGTGCATTTATAAGAAGAGAAATTAGGGAGTTATCCAGCCCCAGCAAGAAAGAAGAGGTCACATAAGCACACAGCAAGAAGGCTGCTGTCTACATGTCTAGAGAAGAGGCCTCAGAAAGAAGCCAGCTTTGCCAGCAATTTGATCTTGGACATTTTAGCCTTGAGAACTGTGAAAATAAATTTCTGTTGTTTAAGTTACCCAATCTGTAGTATTTTGTTATGGCAGCTACAGCAGACAAGTGTGGTATACTAACTAAATAAAACTTTTTTTAAAAAAATGGGCAAAGAATTTGAATTGACACTTTTCCAAAAATGTTATACAATATGCAGTATGTACATGAAAAGAGAGTCAGTATCATTAGCCATTAGGTAAATACCAATGAAAACCATGAGACACCACTCACATCCACTAGAAATTGTATATAATATTCCCACAAAAATTGTATGTAAATTTGTACAGCAGCATTATTCATAGTAGCCAAAAAGTGAAAATAATTCAACTGTCCATCATTCAATGAATGGGTTAAAACAATTTAATGTGTCGATAAAATGGAATATAATTTGCCACAAAAAGTAATAAAATGCTAATATATACAACATGGATGAATCTTGCAAAAATTATGTTAAGTGGAAGAAGCTAGACCCAAAAGGACACATATAGTATAATCCTATTTATGTGAAGTTTCCTAAATAGGCAAACTCATAGAGACAGAAAGTAGATTCGTGGTTGTCAGTATCTAAGGAAAAGTGGGAATGAAAAATGATTGCTCATGGACATGGCATTTCTTTTTGACATAATAAAAATATTCTAAAATTAGAGGTGTTGATATCAAAAATGCATATACTAAAATCCACTGAATTACAAATTTTAAAAGGGTGAATTTTATAAATTATATTTCAATAAAGATGTTATGAAAACTCAAGACAAATAATAAAAACAGTATTTTCTATTGCTATGAAGTTTCAATATAGTCAGTGGGGTACACATAGGTGGTAGTAAAAGTAAAAAGAGAGCAAAGATATATTTGCCAGAAAGTTAGGAGAACGAGTATTTTCAAGAACAAGGAAAGGGTGTATGATGAGGGAAGGACACAAAAGAGGCTTCTGTAGCAACCATATTAAAATATCTACTTTTCTGTCACATCTGGATGGCTAATCAGTATTCACTATTGCAGCTCTAATGAGAAATAATTTAGACTATAAATACAACAGGATCATATAGTTATTGAGACCCCCAAAGTGACTCATCCATCTGCTGAGTTTTTTCTTGCTGGGTAAGTCTTGTTTATTATTTATGTTAATAAATCAGATCTTCTACAGTGCATTATATTGGCTATTCTCTATTCCTACCCACTCCCCCATCTCATTTACTCTCCCATGTGCCCTGACAGATTTTTCCTTATGGAGAGTACGTCCCCAGGCTTTCTGGCATAATGGTTCCTGCCTATGTTTGGCCAATGGGAGTCATCCGCAAGAGACCAGAGCATGGGAGGAGAGAAGACAGGGTAATTACTCCTTTTATTCCTTCCCTGCTGCTTCACAGTTTTTGCAGAAATTTTCTTTTGTCTACAGCTCTTGTCAGGTTGTCCTTCTTCCTAGGTTGCAGCTCTCAATAAAATTCTAACAGTTTCCTTTACCTGTCCATAGGACCGACATATGATATTGTCTTTCTGCTGTTATTAGTCAGTGGGTGCCTCAATATTGCTTGTTGGTTCCCTTAGTCTTTAGTCTTGCTCACAGTTCTGTAAATAGTTTCTTTATTAAAAAATCTTAAAAAAAAAACAGCTGAATGTGTGGCTGGCTTTTGCTTGGTCCTTAATTGCTATGAGGTTAATCAAAACTTCCAAATGTCCATTCTGACCTTTATTAAATTTGACAGTTAATTCTACACAATCAGTGCAGAGGATTGAGAAATAATCCACGTGTCACGTAGTAAAATTATGCATTATAAATAATTCACATTCCCCAAGTGAAGTATTGCTATTCTTTTTTCTTCATATTAACAACACAACTGTGTAAATCTCTGCATTCTTTTAGTTTTGAAAAAATTTTATACTTAAATGATAGTCATTATTTAGCTCCTATAGCAGTCTTGCTACAATAACTAAATCATGAGCAGAGTCTCTGAAATCTGATGATAGTTCTTGGCCCCAAATGAGTCTCTGGAAAATGGTAAATACAGTTTAAATAAAATTACTATCAGTCACAGATTTAACAACATATATTTTTCCATCTGTGTCATCTCTGATTTCTTTGAGCAGTGATTTCATGTTTTGTAGTTCTCCTTATAGAGATCTTTCACTTCCCTTGTTAGCTGTATTCCTAGGTATTTTATTTTTGTGTGTGGCAATTGTTAATGAGATTGAATTCCTGATTTGGCTCTTGGCTTGACTCTTATTAGTACATAGGAATGTTAGTGATCTTTGCACACTGATTTTGCATCCTGAGACTGCTGAAGTTGCTAGTCAGTGTAAAGAGCTTTTGGGCAGAGACTATGTGGTTTTGTAGATATAGGATCATGTTGTCTATAAACAGAGATAGTTTGACTTTCTCTCTTCCCATTCAGATACCCTTTATTTCTTTCTCTTGTCTGATTGCTGGGGAGAGGACTTCCAATACTATGTTGACTAGAAGTGATGAGAGAGGGCATTCCTGTCTTGTGCAAGTTTTCAAGGGGAATGCTTCCACCTTTTGCCCATTCAGTATAGTGTTGGCTGTGGGTTTATCATAGTGGCTCTTATTATTTTGAGGTATGTTTCTTCAAAACTTAGTTTATTGAGAATTTTTAACATGAAGAGATGTTGAATGTCATCAAAAGCTTTTTCTGCATCTATTGAGGTCGATAATCATGTGTTTTTTGTCTTTAGTTCTGTTTATGTAATGAATTACATTTATTGATTTGCATATGTTGAACCAATCTTGAGTCTCAGGGATAAAGCCTACTTGATCATGGTGGATAAGCTTTTTCATGTGCTGCTGTATTCAGTTTGCCAGTATTTTGCTGAGGATTTTTGCATCAACATTCATAAAGGATATTGGCCTGAAGTTTTATGTTGTTGTGGTACCTCTGACAGGTTTTAGTATCAGGATAATGCTGGCCTCATAGAATGAGTTACAGAGGAGTCCCTCCTCCTCCATTTTTTGGAATAGTTTCAGCAGGATTGATGCCAGCTCTTCTTTACATCCCATGCTCATGGAGAGGAAGAATCAATACCATTAAAATGGCCATATTCCCCAATGAAATGTGTATAGACCATCCTGGCTAACACAGTGAAACCCCGTCACTACTAAAAATACAAAAAATTAGCCAGGCGAGGTGGCGGGCGCCTGTAGTCCCAGCTACACAGGAGGCTGAGGCAGGAGAAATGCGTGAACCCCGGTGGGTGGAGCCTGCGGTGAGCCGAGATCGCGCCACTGCACTCCAGCCTGGGCGACAGCGAGACTCCGTCTCAAAAAAAAAAAAGAAAAAAGAAAAAACAACTACAATTGATATTGTTCACAGAACTAGAAAAAAATTCTAAAATTTATATGAAATCAAAAAAGAGACTGAATAGCCAAATAGCCATGATGATACTAATCAGAAAGAACAAACCTGGCAGCATCATGTTACCAGACTTCAAACTATACTACTGGGCTACAGTAACCAAAGCAGCATGGTAGTGGTACAAAAACAGAAACACAGACCAATGGAACAAAACAGAGAACTCAGAAATAAGACCACACACCTACAACTATCTGATCTTTGACAAACCTGACAAAAACAAGCAATGGGAAAAAGAGTCTATTCACTAAATAATGCTGGGACAATTGGGTAGCCACATGCAGAAGACTAAAACTGGACCCTTTCCTCACACCATGTATAAAAATCAACTCCAGATGGATTAAATACCTAAATGTAAAACACAAAACTATAAAAACCCTGAAAGACAACTTAGGCAATACTGTTCTGGCCTAGGAATGGGCAAAGCTTTCATGATGAAGACACAAAAAGCAATTGCAATAAAAACAAAAATTGACAAATGGGATCTAATTAAACTAAAGAAAGTCTGTACAGCAAAGGAAACTATCGACAGAGTGGACAGACAATCTACAGAACGGGAGAAAATTTTTGCAAACTATGCCTCTGACAAAAGTAACACCCAGCATCTACAAAAAACTTTAAAAAATTACAAGAAAAAAACAAACAACCCGATTAAAAAGTGGGCAAAGAACATGAACAGACATTTTTCAAAAGAAGACATATTTGTGGCCAAGAATCATGTGAAAAAAAGCTGAACATCATTAATTATTAGAAAAATGCCAATCAAAATGTCAATGAGATACCATATCTCACCTGTCACAATGGCTATTACTAAAAAGTAAAAAAAATAACAAATGCTGGTGAGGTTGCAGAGAAAAAGAAATGCTTATACACTGTTGGTGGGAGTGTAATTAGTTCACCCATTGTGGAAGACAATGAGATGATTCCTCAAAGACCTAAATATAGAAGTGCCATTCGACCCAGCAATTCCATTGCTGGGTATATACTCAAAGGAATAGAAGTCATTCTATTATAAAGACACACGCATGTGTATGTTCTCTGCAGCACTATTCACAATAGCAAAGACATGGAATCAACCTAAATGCCCAGCAATGGTACACTGGATAAAGAAAATATGGTGTATATACACCAGGGAATATTATGCAGGCACAAACAGAACAAGATCTTGTCCTTTGCAGGAACATGGATTGGGCTGGAGGCCATTATTCTTAGCAAACTAAAGCAGGGACAGAAAACCCAATACAGCATGTTCTCACTTATAAGTGGGAGCTAAATGATGAGAACACATGGAACCATAGAGAGGAACAATATGCAATGGGGCCTATTGGAGGATGGAGGTTGGGAGGAGGGAGAACATCAGGAAAAATAACTAATGGGTACTGGCCTTAACACCTGGGTGACAAAAGAATCTGTACAACAAACCCCCATGACACAAATTTACCTATATAACAAATCTGCACATGTACCCCTGAACTTAAAATGACAGTTAAAAAAATCATTTATTCTTTGGTCTTGCTATCTTTTGGACACTAAAAGCACATTTGCAATGCAATATACAATAACCAATTAAACTGGCAAGGCAGGGAACTGTGCAGTACTCCAGTATAAGAACAATTAATGCAAGTTGTCAGTAAAAAAGCAAATGTTGTCATAGAAAATAAAATACAAATTATAAGTATATGTAGTATGGGAAATCTCTTGTACTCCCAGAAAAATTCTCCATGGAACCAAGGATCACAATAGAATAGATAGTATAGAAAGAGCACACTAACCATGTTTATAAAAACGTATTATTATTTAAATACTGTATTATTATATAACATATGGTTTACCATACTTATACATAACTATTTTTGAATTATAACCAAGCGATTAGTATAAAAATGAAATAATATTAAACAGTATAAATTACATATTCAATGCATGTAATCCAATCTCAAAATATTTTGAAATAACAGCCTATTGAGTAGAATTCAGAACCAATTAGAAGGCGGATGGAAGCACTGGTTTTTTCCAGAGTTCAATATGCATTATGTTGGCAGCCAAACCAATAAAAGGTAAAGATCATTATTGTGACAATTCTGGAATCTCGTTATTTCTGATAAATAATCAAATTAACTCTTGCTTGGGATGCTAGGAGTTAACTAAGAAATAACTTATAAAAAGTGACACATAAAACTTTTAGATAATTGTGTTTTTAAATACACATATTCTGATATATCAACACTCCACTTAAATATAGCTTTTGAGATCTATGGATTAAAGGGGAATTTGGATTAATCACATTAAAGAAATAAACTGGATTTGGGGGTTATTATTTATAAAACTGTATCAGAAATTATCTGCTGAAGCTTAGCTGAAAAGTCTTATAATTTTGTTCTGAGCAGGGTAGTGGATAATTGAGGCAAATGGCTGATCAGTGCAGTCTCAAAGAACATGCTTTTGCTGTCTTGCAAGGTGTGTTGGATTAATATGATACATTTGAATTTAGACAATTACTTCAATTACCTGTGTTCCAGAAGTGCATTTATATTTATTTGTGAGCTATTTGGTAGTTATCAATAAATTTGTAAAGATTCTAGGGCATATCTCTGTTAATATCTGATAATTAAATATACATTTTCAAAATTTACTACACGATCTTATGAAAAATGATATCAGAAAGTTAAATATATTTTTTATTAAAAATGACAATAACATAATATGATCTTTTGTTTCAGTCAGCTCCACATTGACTTTTCTTTTAGTTTATTCTTATACTATAGCCTTAAATGATACCCCCATGAGCATAGCCTAAAAATACACTTATGAAATAATTTTAAGAATTTTTCTGACATTGTTCCAAATTTAATGATGATATACTAGATCGTCTAAAATTTAGAAGACATTTCTCAGCTTTATTTATAAAGTATGAATTCCATGACATATGGCTGTTATTTTAGAACCCACAGCGAAATTTTCTCAATGAATTAGGTGATCAAAATGACTTTTAAGTTTTATGAAAAAGGAGCTTTGTATCACTTATTGATATGTCTTCAGTATTCTCAGCTATGTCTGTCATAGAGTAGGTGCTTAAAAATAGTTTTTCAATGAAAGAATGAATACTTCTTCACATTTGCTAGATCCTTCTATTAAAGCTATGTGCAAATTGTTTCTGATTTGTTGTAAATAAAGATGAACAACGCAAAATACTATAATAATATATGCAATTTTATTTTTGCCTATTTCATATCTCTCAGAGAACCAGGGACATAACTCAGATAGGCATAATGTCTACCATTAGAGTTTATTTTGCCTTCGGAAATTTTTACAAATATATAAAATACAAAATAAATTAAAAAGTTAAATCTTTATGAATATTATGTTTAGGGAAGTCATCTGAGCAGAATCTCTTAAAGTTTAACTATTATCTTTGATAATATCTTTGTTATTATCTTTGATATTCCACAGAGAATGCAAACCCTAGTCATAACCTTGGCATATCACATTTTGTAAGAAAACTATCTTGATTAATACATAGCTAGCAACTAGCTGTTTCAATTATAATATTGCAAATACAGCTTTAAAAAATAAATACAACTTCATTTTATAGACATTGTCAGAGTCTTTATATGGTGTGATTTACATTTCCAGAAAATGTAGTTCACTTAAAGAGGAATGAGATGTATGAGTTAAAGTGAGTGTATGTTTATATCTTTGTGTGTTGGGGCATCAGAATTGGTTTAACACTGATTTGAGGACAATTGGATCAATACAGAATGAAAACATTCTTGACAAAAGAAAGCAAAATGAGTGGTGTGTTCTTTAGCTTTAAATCAAGTTAGATCTTTAGTCCTATATTCAATTTTAATGTGATTGCTCAACCATATATGATGATTTAGATTGAAGGACTGAAGATATGAACATTTCTGTAGAGAAAGTATTTATGAAGAAGCCGAAGGGGAGGTGCAGCATGGATCATAAACCTTTTCAGTGTGTTACAGAGAATAAACTAGCTTTCATCATAGATATTTATCACTTGCTTGTTTGGTAGTGTCAAATACCTATTTAATTTTTTTCTCTATTAGCTCTTTTCTCCCCTATCATCGTCTGTCTTCATATTAATATTTTGCCCATGGCCCCTTACTTAATATATAAATGATATTTCTTTGAAAAAATAAAAAGAGCATTTATTATTTTTTGAATTGGGCAACAATACAAACAACAAACAACCATTTTAACTATTCCAGTTACGATTTGTCTATTATCAATAGGCCTCATTGGAATATTCAGAGTGGATAAAAGAGTACGTGCTTGATTAGGCATATTGGGAATTGCTAAACCAGAGAAGAGATGCTAAAATACATACTTCTGGTTCCTTTTTTCAATTACTGACTATGGCTCACTACATTCTGTAATAAAATTTTTCTTGAAAAAACACAAAATGGAAACAAAAAAGATAAATTAGTGACGTTTTCGTAATAGTAGATGTATTCAATTTAAATGACTGTTTTATTGTGAGATTATTTCTTACATTTTTAATATTAAGAGTTTTTTCTTACGTGACTACATAGTGATAATTTGTTGTTTTTATATCCATGATGGCAAATATTTTTAAAGCTAACCCTGTATGTCCTATTGATATATGGGGGTATGTGTAAAATTGACTTGCTTTTGAAATCTAAACTCGCAGGAGCAATGTCATCATTGATGAGCCTATTTTTTAGGCTAATTTAAAAATGATTGTATTCCTTTGTCCCACATATTGCATAATGATTATTCCTAATTTCTTTAGACTTAGAACATCTGTCACAAATTAATAAAAATTACGCTCCAAAATTTTTCTGCACAGATTCACTTTTAAATCAGTGTATTTGACTTTTTGTTCCTAGGTTGCTCTATAGATATGTATCTCTCTGTGATATTAACTGATTGGGCATAAGTGTAAGAGAAAGCACCTTGTCTTTAATAGTTGATTATTGCCTCATGAGAAAACGTCCACTAATGCTGCTACATCTTGGTCAGAGTCCAAGAATACTTTGATAAACTGCTTGTATTCTCTATCAGGTTATGTAAAACAAAGAAGTCAGGGTTTCAGAAATAATACCTCATGATTTTTCTATTATCTCCAGTATTCACTGTGGCTTCCTTAGCCTTGTTTATATAAAATAAAGCATTTGGGTTTCATTTACTCATTCACTTGATTCAGTGATTTATTGAAGATCTGACCTTTGTAAGCACAATCCAGGCAATGAGAATACAGGTTAACCAGGCAGAAAAGATCTCCATACTCCCGGTAAATATTAGCATCATCATAATCCTATGATATTCTTAATTCCAGATTTAGCCTTAAAACAAATATCCTTGAGGGCTTATCACTGGCCAGACATTGTTTTAGTTCCCGAAGAATTAATAGTGAACCTAACAGACTGTTCTTCTGCTATTGGAGTTTAGATTCTAGTAGGGATGCGAAACAAGAGCAAATATACCAATAAATGCATGCCAGATGGGAGAAACTGAAATGAATAAATATTCAAGGTAGAAAGTAAGGGTTGGGGGGAGACAAAACTTCTCTGATTAGTTAATACTTAAAAAGAAACTAGAATACTATACCCAGTGAAATAATCCAAAAATAACCACTTTTTTTCATTCCTCTTTGAAAATCAAAATTTTCGTGTGATTACTTTAATTGTTTAAATGAATTTTATAAGAATACCCTTTATAAGGGTGTGCTGGTGTTAAACTATTTTATGTATTTCATGAAATGTTATTTTTGGATTATTTCACTGTATATATTATTCTATTCAGTTGCTCTATTTTTATTAAAAAAGTATATCATATAAAAGTTCATAGAAACATTGGAAGAAAATATACAGCCATATTTGGATATTTTACTTAACTATCTTGGCAATGGATAGATCAAACTGGTCAAACAACAGTAAGAATGTTACAGATTTGACCAACACAATGAATGATGGAAATATAAAAGATATTCACCCAAACAGTAGAGATCCAGTAATTTTCTTTTCAATCATACATGAAACTTTACAAAAATGAACTTCATCCTATGCTCTAAAAGAAGGCTTACCAATGTTAAAGATAAGTATTATACAGTCGGCACTGTCTGACAATGATTCTGTTACATTAGAAAGCTAGCCACAAAAAAGATAAGCAAGGAACTTCCATGAATTTAGAAATGTAAAAGCACTGTTCTAAGTAATTGACAGGTCAAAAAAAATCAAAATAGGTATTAGAAAATAGTACCGATTTTTAAAGTTATTATGTATCCAAACTTGTGTAATGTAAATGAAATAAAACTCAGGTGGGAATATATAGGCTTAAATTTTATATTAGAAAAAAAGAAAGGCAAAGTTTAATGAGCTAAGCATCCAATTTTAAAAGTTAAATGACAAAAACTATAGAATAAACCCAAAGAAAACTGAAAGTAGACCTTAATAAAGAGGCACTGTCTCTGAAGCCAGACTGTCTGCATGTGAATCTGTAATCCCCTTTCCTAGTGTTTTGACCTTCAGTAAGTAACTTAAGCTCTCCATTTTCTTCATTTATAATGTATAGGGGATAGTAATAGGACCTGCCTCACAAAGCTGTGGTGAGGATCAAATGAGCAAATACATAAAGGATACAGGGTGTCAGGATTTTACTCAGTAACTTGTGGTTAGCCCTCATTATTAAAAGAGCAGAAATTAATTAAGTTGAGACAAAACAGGTCTTAAACAAAGTCAAAACTGATTATCTAAAAAGAGTAATAACATGGACATGCCCCTTTCAATCCTTGTTAGGAAAATACAGAAATGGCCCAAATCAACAATCTTTATGAACAGCAGACAGGCCATGAGGAAGAAGCAACCACATATGACTCTTTCAATAGCTTTACTGTGAGGGGTATCATACAAAACAGGGTGGTATCTGGAGACATGTTGGAGACAAGTGAGATTTTAAAAATTAGATTTTTAAAAATGATGGGCTAAGTTAAGGGAAGCTTGTATGCAGATGGCAAAGATTCCGCTGAACAGGAACATGTTAAATCTCTTGAGAGGTCAGCAATTCATAGGATGGTAGACAAAGGCCATGAAAAATAAATTATTTATAAGTGAGGCTAAGTTTAAATATAAAATATACAATGAGACTTTTTTCAAATTTTATTTTTTAAAGACAGCACTGATTTTGCTGGAGAAAGAGATCTTAATTTGGGAGCAACTGAATATTGAGAGCCAAATCTCTGCTAGGCATCCTGTTAAGAGGAAAACCTCTTGTTAACAAGACAGGCATGACTGTTATTTGTTTAATGTATTTACAGTTTTGAGAGAAGAAAAAGAAAAACTTCAGTCAGGAATTAAAGCCAGATACACTAGTTTAAGTGAATCCATAATCTTTGGACCCCCCACAAGACTTTCATATTTGCCCTCTTGCCTGAAACATTACTACCCCTAAGTATCATACCAATGTCTGCCTGGCTCACTCATGCACATCATGTCAGTCTCTTCTGCGGTGTCCCCTCCTCAGTGAAGCCATTTCTTACCACACAATCTAAATAGCACCCTCCTCATCCTTATTGTGACGCTACCTCATATTTCTCCCGTAGTTCTTACCATTTCCTTACATTGAACATTTTTCTATTTTTTAAAATTTTTTCTGCCTCATTGAAAAGCTAAATTATTTGAGGAATTTTATTGTGTTTACTGCTATATCTTCAAGACCTAAGATAGTACCTGACATTTACATGGTCCTTGAAAAATTGCTAATGGAAGGAAGGAAAGAAGGAAGGAAGGAAGGAAGGAAGGAAGGAAGGAAGGAAGGAAGGAAGGAAGGAAGGAAGGAAGGCAGGCAGGCAGGCAGGCAGGCAGGCGGAGGGAGGGTAAGAGGGAGGAAGAAATGAACGAACGAATGAAGGAAGGCAAAGAATGAATGAACGCAGTTGATTTTGCCTTCAATCTAGGCATAGATTTTTGTTTTCTTTCACTTGCCACCCACACTGAACCCCAATCCTGATAATGCTACCTCTAAATACATTTGGATTCTTTCATTGCCATTACCCTGCTTCAATATACATCCATCTATTTTCCAGAGCTTAGTAATAGCCTCCTAAATTCTATTTCTTCCCTATTTCTTTGCTTTTACTTAGTCTCTTGAAATCTATTTACTTCCTAGAACTCAAGTCCTGTTTTTAAAACAGAAATCAAATATCATTACTTCTTATGACTTACCTTCTCTTAAAAGGAAAAATCCAGGTTGGGTGTAGTGGCTCATGCTTGTAATCCCAGCACTTTGAGAATCCCAGGTGGGCAGATCACTTGAGACTAGGAGTTCGAGACCTGCTGGACAACATGGTGAAACCCCGTCTCTACTAAAAATACAAAAATCAGCCTGGCATGGCGGTGGTGCATTCTGTAATCCCAGCTACTCGGGAGGCTGAGGCAAGAGAGACACTTGAACCCGGGAGGCAGAGGTTGCAGTGATGCAAGATTGTGCCACTGCACTCCAACCTGGCTAACAGAGCAAAACTTTTTTCTCAAAAATAAATACATACATACATACATACATACATACATACATACATACATACATAAAATCCAACTTTACTTAGAATACTCTGATTTTTTACTGGATCCTTCAAGAGCCGGTTGTATGATTTGACCATTAACTCATAATCTCCTCCATAATTTCCATACCCTTTACTCTTGTTCTCTCTTCACTCTAACCATACTGGTCTTCGATATTCAAGCTTCTTTTCATCTCAGAACCCTTGGCTTTGATATATTTTATTTCTAGCACTCCTTTCTTATATTTATTGTGGAAGACTCATAATTTATGGCCCAGTTTAAATAACGTGTATTCAGATATATCTTTTCCTTACTATCCCACTTTCTGTATCTGCAATTATTCCCTCTTTCAGCTCTCTGTTGACTTTCATTATAGCACTTGTATGGAAATATGGCTATCATGGTCTTTTTTATTTAAATGGGTTTTAGTTTCTCTTTCTCTATAAAATGCAAAATTCATTAGGGCAGGGTCATAGTGGCCACTCATTATTACATATATAGTACCTGGAATCATATTGGATATGTAATTGTCAGGAACTTTGAAGAGTCAGAGATTTTACTCTCCTTGAAAGCTAACAAGTTAGTCTGTCCCCCAGGCCATAGATGCTGGAAGGAGACATATTTCTGGCACAGAGACAAAGGAATTGATTACACACACCATAACAGGCAGCACGTGCTTCTAGTGTGCCTTAATACCCCCATAACTCACCAGATATCCTTAAGAGAGTGTGGAGCAGCCTAGGTGAACTGCATACATACAGTGGGTCTGTGTTACAGCTGAGAAACTCCTATTTTTGGAAATCACAGCATTTAAAGGGCTTCAATCAAACCTACTCAACCTTTGTCTTGGAGGGAGACATTTTCATTATTTTTCTAGACAGCTAACAAATATATTCTATTCTCCTGAGTGAGACACCGTCCCTAACGGCAATCTTGTTTTCTATATAAACATCCTTTAAAGGACAGTCCAGAGCAAAATCTGGCAATGTCACTGTTCAAAAGACATGGAGAAATACGAGATCCGTGTCAACAATAATGAGGATTCAATAAATGTTACTCATTTGATAAAAAATCAACCTAACTATATTTCAGGGTAGGGGTGATAGTAAAATTTAGATGAGTACTGGGGAGTTCAGGCAAGCTGAAGGAATTTGTGGGTGATCCTTTGTAAAGTAACTATACATGTGAGCTTGCCAATGTAATATTCTAAGGTGATAGGACAATAGGAATATACTAGTGAACAGTTCAGGCAGACATGCCTGGTAGAAATGGTTCTGATTGTGGTCTATGTCTCAGGTTTCTTTTTTCCCCGATACTACATTATTCTCTAATGCATTTCTTTGTACATGATAATTTTCACCAAGCTGATGATTCTATTACAGCGGGGATAATATTCTAACAACATAAAAGTTTCAATATCTAATTTCTCACATTTCAATCTTTGTCAATTATTTTAATATTGCAGCATTTATTTTGCTCCCTATTCCTACTGCACATTGTCCGGAAAATGTTAATGAGATTTGGCTTTCCTTCTTCTTGGGTTCGCATATTCCTGTCTGGTTGAAAAGAAAGCTGCCTTTCTTTGAAAGCTTGGAAAAAATAGCTTTTGTATATTACACAGGCCTGTAAAAGAACAAGAATGTTATTGAATCTAAGTACTGCCTCATAATGTCTATACTACTTTTTATGTCATTCAACTAAAAGCTCTCCTTGTCCAGTGAAGTACGAAATTTTGTATTCAACCCATCACACTTGGTGACATATGCTCCTCTCTTAATCGGCCAGTGAAGATTCCTTGTATGTCTTCTGTGTCACAGAAACTCTGTTAGGCCCAGGGCTTCAACTGTAAATAAGATATTATTTCTAGCCTAGCGTATCTCACAGAGACAAATTTAAATAAATAATTGGAATAGACTTAAATGTTTTACATTAAAATTATTGGCATATTAGTGCCCATATGTGTAATGGTAACAATGAGTAGGTACAGGGTTGGTACAGGAAATGTCCTTTACACCTCAAAAAAGTGACATTTTATTTGCATATTGGGTGATTAAAAGGAATCCACCAGGCAGAATAACAACAAGCAGAAGTAGGGCAGCAGGAGAACAAAAAACCTTACAGTCAAAGGAGATATTGAAATTTAGGTGTCATTTGAGAACATGAATTCTGATTTATGTCATTAATAAGCTTTCTGGCCTCACTATCTCAATTTCCTTGTTTGTGGAATGAGGCTATTAAGATAGGTGATTACTAAAATCCAATTGCAGCAGTTTCACTCTTATGAAGTTTAGATATTGTTATTTTGTGTTCTGAAATGGTCATGCCTTCATTTGTTTACTATTATGACAAGGTAACTGTTGATAGAACTCTGGTTACTGAAGAAATTCCTTCTTAAGGTATAGACCACGACCAATAGCTGTTAACCTTTGCTTATAAAAGCAGCGTGATTTCACCATATCAAAACATTTGATAAATTTGATTTTAATTTCCATTGTATATTTGAGGTAATATACTTGAAATAAGTCAATCATCAAAAAAGGTTTAAGTTATGGGTGAGCTGAGACTGTCAGAGACAAACTGCTCAGTCAACATTTATTCAGAACCTTTTCCTTACTATGAATGTTCAATAAGAAAAAACGTATTCATTCTGTACCTATTAGTGCAGAATTAATACAAAATATTTCAGATAATTATCTAAACTGCTGATACCTCAAGAGCATGAAAATTGCTCAGACTGGTTATAAATAAAAATTCATTCAGTCATCTTCTAACATTTTCATGTTTTTTTCAGCTAAGTCTTTTGCCATTTCATTAGCCATGCAATGTAGTATTCATTAAGGAAATTATAATGCAAAACACATAGAGAATTTATTGGCCTGAACACATTAGCAGGGGTAATATTAAAGGCAAGATGATGTGTTTTATAGTTCATCTTTTGTCCTATATATTTATTTTCTTTTTTATGTCATCTTGTTTCAGAAAATCTCTCATTCAGATAGAAACCTTTATATCTATAAAATGATATGAGGTTTCTAACAGTTTATTTAAGATTTGACTTAAATAGCTTTCATCTTGTAAACTTCTCTTGACCTTTCATTATTTTTAAGCTTAGAACTCTTAGTTTCCTTACTCAAAAATATTATTAGTAGTACCAATGATTTGCCAGACAATTTTGATAGGAACATCACAATGCTAGGTCATTTGCTTCATAGGTGCACATTTGTTAGCATCTTATATTATGTGCAGATAATTATAACCCATATTATTACCACAGATATATGTTAACGTCTAGTTGTCACAAAGCAGAAATGTTAGTTGAGCATAAAAAATTAATGTCAGGATGAAGGGGATTATGCTGTGTCAGCCCTCTTTTACCTTCCACTTCCCAACTGAGCTGCAGGGATGATCAATGCTGCCATGGACTTAACACATCCAGGAACATGGGTCTTACATTTTGTCTTATCAGGGTGGTGAAAACCAAAATTTAGGAGAACTTTCTGGGAAAGGAGCAATCTCATCTACTTTTAGTCTTTGTTCTGCCTCTTTTCTGCATACTCACTGATGAAGCCAAATGTAGTAAGCACTAGACGAGCATTCAGGGCAAAAACACTAGAAGCAAAGTATGATCTTTTTCCTTGCCTTGTTTATTGCACATAAATTTCCTTAGGAACTTTTCTGTGTGACAGCTGGATGATGGGTAAACAATAATCAGTATTTTGAGTCCAATGGCTCAGAAATTCATGTTGGTTGATATAGAATATTATCAAGAATATAAAATCCTTAATACATAAATCAATTATAATGATTGATTGATGAACTGATCATAAATCAGTTCACACTGGAACTCAAAGATGTCAATTTAGGTAAAAGCTTTAACATTTCTGCATTAAATGCGTGAATAACTAAGTAATTTTAACTTATGCTAAATGCAAATAAATTCAGAAAACCTGTATTTTGCATAGCAGATTTATTAAAATGAAGTAAGAAAGGGTAATTCCTTATTCCTTGTATTTCTATCAGACTTTATGATTTCCAGTATATTCTGATATAAAGAATCTTATTTAATCCTCAAAAAATATTATGAGGCTGGTAAGAGAGTGATAGTATCTAAATTTTGCAGATGAAAAAACTGAAGCTAAAAGATTAACTAAAGACACATAGCAACTCAGTGAAAGGACTATTATTTCAAATCAATTAGCATTTATTGAGTGCTTACCACATACAAGGTTTTGTGTGGAGCACTGAGACTAAAGCAGGGAACCAAATAGACAAAAATCCTTGTCCTGATAGAGCTTAAATTATAGGAGTAAAATACAGGAAATTGATAATATAATATCTGTCTTAGCTCAGGCTGCTATAACAAATTACCATAGACTGTCTGGGATAGACAACGAACATTTATTTCTCACAATTCTCAAGGTTATAAGTCCAAGATCAAGGTGCCAGCCAATTAGCTTACCGATGAGGACCCCATTTCCAAATTGCAGTTAGTCAGCTTCTTGCTGTCTCTTCAGATGGCCAAGAGAGGAAGCCCTAGCTCTTTCTAAGAATACTAATTCTGTTGCTATCATGGGGGCTGCATCTTCATGACCTAACCTAATTACATCTCTCAAACCTAATTACATCCCTCAAACTGCACCTACTAATACCATCCCATTGACAATTCGGATTTCAACATATGAATTTTGGGGAAATAAAAACATGCAATATAATATATAATATAATATCTCTTTATACTGTTAATAATATACTACTTATATTAGTAAGCTCCCTATCCAATCCCCTTCATTCCTCATCTAAAACAAGAGTCAAGATTCAATCACTTTACTTCTTCACAGGAATAATATCTGTCTATATCAGCTATACCTCAGTAAGTAATAGTTTCATATTTATATCTCCTTTCCCAATATTCAAGATGAGAGATAAGAACGTTTTTATCTTGCCCTCACCTAAGAGATCTTATTCTCAAACTTTTGATCTTCTATGTCTTATTTCATATTAATTTTCTGGAAATTATTCTTTCCAATTTGTACCAAACTTTAAAGATTGTGATAATAAATAAATGTTCAGTATGAATAGCCTTTCAAGTCCACCCCTCTGTATGATAAAAATTATCCAAATCATTATTACTTCAAGAGAGAAACTGAGAAGTCTAATGTTTTGAAATCCAATTTAAGCTGTATTGAAAAAACTGATTCCTTAAATAATATTTTATATTTTATTATATATAAATTAATTTGTACAAGTATAAGCCCAAATCATTTAGAATGTGGAGTGCTATGGTTTGAATAAGACCCCCAAAGTTCATAGGTTGAAAACTTGATCCCTAATGTATAACTGTTAAGAGATGGGACCTTTAACAGATGATTAGACCATGAAGGCTCTGCCCTCATTAATGGATAAACACCATTATTGTGGGAGTGGGTTTGTTGTTATAAGAGTGAGTTCCTTATAAAATAATGAGCTTGGATTATTTCTCTTTCTCTTTCACCCTCTCTTGCCCTTCTGCCTTTTGCCATGGGATGATGCGGCAAGAAGTCTTGCAAAATGCTGGCCTCTTGATCTTGGTCTTCCCAGTCTCCAGAACTGTGAGAAAATAAATTTCTTCTTATTACAAATTACCTACTCTGTAGTATTCTGTTATAGCAGCAAAAAACAGGCTGAGAGAGGAAGCAACAATGATGGTTAAGTTTGTTGAATATTTTTGTCTTTTTTATTTTATGTGTACGTCTGTGAGTGTGTGTGTGTGCGCGTGTGTTTCAAAATTTTTGTGTTTCGGTTTATGAACTTGGTAACTTCTGTTTTTAAAAAATCTGTTATATAATAACTATCTCATAATGATAATGTGATAATTTCATTTACTAGTAACTCTAAATTATAGCCCTCACTATCTTCACCTGTGATGGAAATAAAAATATAGCCTGGGATGTCAAATCTATCATGAAAACTTTCAAATATATGGTAAACTAACACAGAAACTTTCAAATACATGGACTTTAAGTTTTAATTACACACAAAAGATATCGTGTGTAATTGGCATACTGCTATTCACACTGCTATGCGTTATTTGTCTATTAAATAAACCTGTATTAAAAATCCAAACCTTTGTTCCAATGTATTATTTTTTCTAGGAAAAAAAGAGGAGTTCAGATTAAGATCCCATTCACATGACAATCTAAAGAAAACATGTAACTATTACTTCCACGGTAGCCTTTCAAACTTCTGTGTTTGCAAAATTCTTTTCCAGAATTTGAGCATTACTTTCTTTCCTAGCATACATTCTATCAAAGACAATTTCTTTAATTTGTAGTAGCAGGGTAATGTTATCCTGAATTTGCTATTCATCAGAATATTGCATAATAGAAATGATACATGATAATCAGAGTTTCTAAATTACAGTTAGAATCCCATTCTATCCTATTTTCTTTGAAAAGGCATATGCATCCTTTTTGTCTTCCTATTGATTTCATTCTCTCCAAGAAGACATAAAAGAAGTTGAGGTTATCATGCTTCACCTCTTTTAGCTGTTATGCTGGCTTCTTTTGCAACCAGAGAAATTTGGGTGATTGTACCTTACTACAATTAGATGAATAAATAAGCATCTTTACTATCCTAAGTCTCCTCATAAAAGTTTAAAATAAAAATTGTAGTATACTCATTACTATAGTATTCAATGGAGAGCTTCTGTAGAAAATATTACTAACATCTAATTAAGTAAAAATATAACCAAAAGAAAAAATGCACCAGTACTTCTCTGAAAGTCAAGCAGTTGTTATAGTGAACACTGTCCGTTGAATGCAATCTCTGTATAAACTAAAGTTTTATAGTCACGTTGTTTAGTTATTCATAAACAAAATGGAGACATCTCTCTCTCTCTCACTTAAACGTTCAGTAGGTATGTTTCTTCTATCCTGTGGATTTCTCCCTTTGTGGAGTGTCTCCCTTTTATGCATGATCTGAAGAGTTGCTAGCCTAATAACCCTGCAGTCTAACCAGCATAGAAGAGAAAAGAGGTCGTAGAAGAACATTCACCCTCTGTTTATGGCCCTGACCCAGAAGTTGCATATGTCACATTCTTTCACATTTCATTGGCTGGAACATCTCCCTGTGGTCATAGCTAGAACAAAGGTCCAAAAATGTCATAATTTCCTCTGTTTTTCCTCCTCCTCTGCCTTCTCTTCCTATTTTATCTTTTACTCTTTTACTGGGGATAGATGGCTGAAAAAAAATTAGAGTGTTTACTACAATGAAATAGAATGGAAAATAAATATTGGGAGATAATGAAACAATCACTACTGTAGTCTTATTAAAAATGTATTAACTATTCTGTTCTGAAAAGCTGTGTATATTGAATTTCCAGTAAATTTTCAATTAACTAAAATAAATGGATACCAAAGGAAAATATAAATATAAATGGAGACACATAAATTTTCCAGTGTATATGTTTAAGAGGAATCACTTGCATCTTATTTTCTGAAAATTGCTGTCCAGTTATTTAGATGATTTGATATTTGAAGTGTTTATTGGATTCTTCTGTAAGAAGTCCATTCTTATCCCAAGATAATAAAGATATTATTCCATTCTTTTTCCTTCTTTGATATTTAAGTCATCAATCATCTATAATTTATTTTAGAGAACAAATTATGTACCTGGTTTTATGTTTTCTTCATACAGTGAGTAGCTTCTCTAAAATCTAATGGTTTAATTTCTGTCATATACATTTAAGTATCTTTTTTCATTCATTAAATACTTTTTATCATTAAATACTTATTAAGCACTGTTATATGTGGTGAGCATACCACAAGGGTTAAAATATCTGTTTTAAAAGCACAAACACTTTAAGGAGGTCAACTTTTAAAAATATCAGATAATTAAAAGTGCAATAATAATAAAACAGTTCAAGTATTTCTGTACTTCATATTTTTATCAATTAACTTACTTGCCTTTTCTTGTGTATATAATATTGCCATACCTTTGCAGAGCAAAATGCAGAATATATAGGGCATTTACTTTCTTTTTCTTTTTAAATTTTTCTTTGGTATTTGTTGATATTTATTCTTTTGCATAAGGTATTCATTTTCATAAAATATGAAAATAAATATTTAAAACTAAGATCTGAGTTAAACTAAATTTTAGTTTAGTGGGAAATATGTACAGATTTTTAAAAGTTAAGTTTTTCCATTTATAAACATGACATCTTATTCACTTAAAATTGACAATTAATAGTTTAGAAATTTTATACAAATGGTCTCTTTTTTTAATTAGTTGTTGTCTAAAATCATTTCTATATTTTCTAGTAATTATTTTGATGTGCCAAGACTATGTTATTTTTTAGAGACAATCTTATATCTGGCAAATTTTATGAAGTCTCTTATTAGTTCTAATGATTTCTTAACTCAAATGGAATATTCTAACTAAATGAGTAGCTATCATATTGTGTTGGTCAACCATTTAGGTAATGAGTTTTCTTTGAGACTTAGCAGTACAATTAAAGGAAGATACAATGATTGTGTTTTTTATTGTGTCTCAGATGTTCAATTATGGCTATTCAGAATTTTCTAATATTTCTCCTATTAGTTTTGATAACTTATGGTTTCAAGTTGCTATTTTATTGAGTTTGTCAAATTTATAGGCAGAAATATTATCTTTCTATTATTCTTTTGATAGTTATTGGATCTTTACAAATGCCTTCGATAATTTTCTTAGTTTTGGTAATTTGTATTTTCTCCCTTTTTATTTCGATTAGTCAGGCTAAAGGTTCAAAAATTTTATTATTCTTTTCAATGAAGCCAGTTTAGTTTTGTTGATTTTCTCTATTGACTGTACACTTTCTATTTAATTAATTTCTGCTCTTGACTTTTTTTTTTTTTTTTTGAGATGGAGTCTTGCTCTCATTGTCCAGGCTGGAGTGCAATGGTATGATCTCCGCTCACTGCAACCTCCACCTCCCGGGTTCAAGCAATTCTCCTGCCTCAGCTCCTGAGTATCTGGGATTACAGGCATCTGCTACCACGCCCAGCTAATTTTTTTGTATTTTTAGTAAAGACGGGGTTTCACCATTTTGGCCAGGCTGGTCTTGAACTCCTGACCTCTGGTGATCTGCCCACCTCAGCCTCCCAAAGTGCTGGGATTACAGGCTTGAGCTACTGTGCCCTATCTCATGTTTTTAATATTTTCTTTGTTTTATTCAGTTTGAGAATAATTTTCTCTTGCTTTTCTAAGTTTTTATGGTGGAGGCTTCTATTACTGATTTTAGTCTTTTTTCTTATTTTCTAATATAAACATCTCAAAGTTATAAGTCTCCCTCTAGATATGCTTTAGCTACACCCCAGAGATTTTTATAAACAGATGGTCCTCAGCTTACAATTGTTCTACTTACAATTTTCCAACCTTACAATGGCAAGAAAACAATAGTATCTACTGCATTCAGCAGATACTGTACTTCAAGTACCCATACAACCATTTTCTTTTCACTTTCACTATAGTATTCAATAAATTACATGAGATTTTGATAATTTATTATGCAATAGGCTTTGTGTTAAATGATTTTGTACAACCGTGTGCTAATGTATGTATTCTAAGCATGTGTGATGTAGGCTAGACTAAGCTATGATGCTCAGTAGGTTATGTGTATTAAATGCATTTGAACTTACAATGAGTTTATCAGGGTATAACCCCGTCATAAGTCAAGGATCATCTAAACTGAGTTTTAATAATCATGTGATACAAATATGTTCTTATTTCTAGATTTAAATCTTCTTCAACTACATATTATTTATACAAACATTTTTATATTTCTGAACATATCAATACAGAATTTATATATATTTCTATTGATTATTAATATAATTCCACTGTGATTGGATAATAAATTATGTATATCTGATATTGTTTACATTTATTGAGATTTGTTTCAAGGCCTATCACAATGTCTTCATTGGTAATTACTCCATGTTCCTTTACAAATGTGTTTACATTTAGCATAATTACAGATATGGTTGTGAGATTTAGTTATAACATCTTGAGAGCTGTTTTTAATTTATCTCATCAGTTCTTTGTTATTTTTTCTATTATCTTGCCATATTTATACTATTTACTAATATTCCACTTTGTCATCTATTTATTATAAATTTTTTTTGGTTTTTGTTTTCTTAATGAATTCTCTAGGTTAGTGCTATCTATTAGATTATTTGCTAGTATTCCATTTTATCATCTATTTATTTATTATAAATATCTTCTTGGTTTTTGTTTTCTTAGTGAATTATCTAGGGTAGTGCTTTCTACTAGACCATTCAATGATGGTAGAAATGTTTCATATCACCTTTACCCAATTTGGTAGTCAGTAGCCACATGTGACCATTGAGCACATGTGCAACAGAGAATCTAAAATTATAATTTAATTTGTTAATTAATTTAAATTAAATTCACTTAACTACATGTGGGTAGTGGCTACCGTATAAATTGTGCAGCTCTAGGATATGCAATCTCATCTTTTAACTTATTACAGTCTTCCACAAAATAATATCATACTATTTGCATATCATTTAAGATTACTGCAATAGTATAACTCCATTTTTCTCATGTTCCATTTTTTTGTGCTGTTATTTTAATATATTTTATTCTGCATATCTTAAAATATATAATATATTGCTATTTTTTTTGTTTGTTTTCAATATTAATTATCTGGCCGGGCACGATGGCTTATGCCTGTAACCCCAGCACTTTGGGAGGCCGAGTCAGGCAGATGACTTGAGGTCAGAAGTTCAAGACCAGCCTGGCCAACATGGTGAAACCCCTTCTTTACAAAAAATACAAAAATCAGCCAGGAGAGGTGGCACATGCCTGTGATTCTAGCTACTCAGGAGGCTGACGTATGAGAATTGGTTGAACCTGGGAGGAGGAGGTTGCTGTGAGCAGAGATTGTGCCACTGCACTCCAGCATGGGTGACAAAGCAAGACTCTGTCTCAAAATATATATATATATGTTCAATTATCTGTTACAGAAATTAATGAAAGAAACAAAAACATTTTTATATTCACAGATAAATGGCATTTCTATTCTTGAAGAATGTTATCTATTAATTTAAATTCTAATTAGAGGTTTTCTTTTATTTTCACACAATAATGTCAGCAGTGTGGGTTTGGCACAGGTTACAGGTACAAGTAATATAGGTAGATTCGATTTTAGTAGAGCCTTGAAAACCTGAAAAGCCTTAACACATGGTTATTTAAGGAAAGAAGGTTCCAGACAGTGGGCATATTTAGAAAGAATATTTAGGAGAAGAACGTCCTAGGCAGAGGAAATATCTAAGTCCTTTAGCCAGGAGCATGAGTGACTCTTTCACGGAATAGCAAGGATGACTGTTCTGCTAAAACCAAATGGATGAAGCAAAGTTAGGAGTGGAAGTCAAGGTGTTGGGATCATTCAGGACCCTGTAGGCTTTTAAAAAACACTGGCTTTTATTCTGAGTAAAATAGGGAGCTGTTTCAGACATTGAAGAGCAGAGCGACATAAAACGGTTTAAGTTTTAAAAGTACACATTTCTTGGAATAAACGGCTCTGAGTAGAGGACAGAAAGCCATTAGGACAACAGATGTTTGTGGCATCGACAAAGGTGATGGCAGTAACATGGTGAGAAGTGGTTAGATTTTAGATATATGCTGCAGAATTTCTTGGTGGATTGTATGTGTCTTATGGAAATAGAGATAAGTCACTGGAAGGATGGTATATCCATCAATTAGTTGGGTAAGTTAAGAGAACAAGGAGTTTTGAGGAAATCAGGTGTGCCGTTTGAGACATAATAAATTTGAGAAGTCTACTTATATCTTAGTAAAGATATCAAGTAAATAAATATCTGGAATTTGGGAGAGAGATGTGGTCTGATGGAGTGAATATGAGGGTTCTTACCAGATAGAGGATATTTAGCTACCAAGATGAATTAGTTGCCATGGAAGTGAGTATAGACCAAAAAACAAAAAAATATTAAAGGCTATTACCTGTGGACAGTCTAATATTAAAATATGTTGATGAAAAAGTGGGAAGCAGCAAAGAGGTTTGAGGAGAGACCAGGGAATTAGGAGGACAACCACAAACTGCAGCTGGGTCAAATGGTGGCTGTCAGGTCAAGGACTGACAACAAACTGTTGGGTTTGGCAACAAAAGAGAGCATTGCTGAATTGGTGAAATTCATCAGAGCAACTATAGGAAGTGGTAAGGGTGAAACCTGGACTTAAGAGAGAATAGGAGAAGAGATAGTGTAGTTCATGAAAATGACAACTATTTCTAGGAATTTTGCTCTAATGGGGAAGAGTTTTCGCTCCGAAATTCAAATGGACTTGGTGAGAAAGATGCTGTTAATAAGATTGTTTTTAAGTAGTGAAAAACATAAGTGTTTTGAATATTTATGATAATGTTTCTACTGGGAGCAAAAAAAAATTAAAAAAATTAGTAATTTTTGGAGGTATGTCTTCAGGTAGTGAAGAAGGAATTTGATGAATTTGATTTAATGTACAAGTGGCATAATTTGGGAGAAGTTTAAAAGCCCACCCTTTAACTTCTGTCTTTAATTTGAATTCTGCATGTTTTATTGGGGTGGCATCTCAGGTCGAAGATTTTCAATTGCTATAATCTCTCCCTGTTTGATTTCGTCCCCACAGGGTATTCTTGGCCCTTGGGGAATTTTCTGTTACTACTGATTCCTAAGAGATACTTTTTATATTTTATCACTTTTGTTTAAATCACCTATCAGTATGTATATGATGAGATGATTGGTCAAGAGATTGGGCTGATCCATTTGACTGGACCTAATAACTGTTGTTCACTGCCCCCAGTCCAAGCAGGGCTCTGGCGGGACCTTGCATTATGTTCACGCTGTGATGTGGGTGGATTGTTTTATTTTGTTTTGTTTTTATCTGACTTGAAGTAGAAATAGGATAATAATCATCTACTTAGGGCAATGTAGAAAAAAATAAAATAAGCACATTAAGAAATTTCTCCTCATGCCTATCATTAGCCTGCTAATCAGCCTCACTTTAGGATAACTGCAACTTAAGTCACTAGCAATTTATCAGTTTTTATCCTTATTATTCAGATTCTTCAACCTTCTTATAACTTTTGAGGCACCTCTCATGCTGTTATGGAGATATCAGCCATAGCCTGTGTTGTTTCATCATCTTGTTTCATTACAAATATTTTAATAATCAGAGAGTAATCTTTACATTCTTTACATTTTTAGCCACCGCATTCAGATATTCATAATCAGTTATATTTCCATATTAAATATAAAAAACAAGCAAAATCTTATTGCAATTTAATATGAATTTATAATAACAAATAATCCTTGATATGCAATAACTTTATCCCATTTGTTTCATTCAGGCTGACACAAGTGCTGTTCAGATGCAAATACACAGTCTTAAACCTTTGGGAAGTATGCAGCCACACAGACAACCATTTGGACATGTGTTATAGTGAACAACTTTAATGAAAATGCTAGTTTTTTGGAGTATTGCGAATTCCTTTTCTTGTAAAAATTCTTTGTTAAATTAATAGTGCTTCTGAGGGATACAACTTTTAAATTATTTTCTTGGAACTTGAGCTTGGCTGAATGATAAAGAATTGACTGCTGAGTATAACTGTTCAAAGTAGACTTTTGGTGCTTTCATTTGGGTTTACTATGAAACCAAACCAAGAAAAAAATTTGTGAAACAATGTGCCAAAATTAAAGGAAATGTGATGGGAGCAGCTCCACGATTCCTCCCTAGAGATGCACAGAGGCACTTACAGTGTAACCATCACAGCAATAAAATATCCTGCATTCCCTTTCTTACACTATGCCAGCCATTGTTGGAGGTGTTCCTCCACCATGGTAACTGTTGCCATGGAGACCACCAGCATTACTGATGGAGCCTCCACCTGCCAAGCACCATTTCTCCAGTGTGACCCCTCTTAGAAGCTCACTTTTGAGGGAGGAGAAATTGCCTAGTCATCATTGTAAACTATTTTAGGGAACTATAAAGAGAATAGGACTAGGTTATCCTGGAACTTAAGACCTTGATTCGCAGGTTCCAGCTATTTTACATTGGTTTGTTATCAGGAGCTTTTTGTTTTGTTTTTTCAAATTCCTATGTCCGTGCTTCAGATAAGACCGAGTAAATCTCAGCTTCCTGGTGTCAGTTTAAGAATTGCTTTTATTTATTTACCTTGTAAATCTGTATATTGGTCTGGAGTACCTAAGTGAAATGAACAAACAAATGACCTTGGTTACATTAAAAACTCATGAGAACTCTGCTTCTTAAACTATCCCTTGTGAGGTATCAGTTTTCCCCATTCATCACAAACTAAAACTTTTGTAAAATACAAAGAAAAAATGACCAGAAAAATGAAACAAACAAAAAGGCATAGAAAATACAAACCACATTTTCATTATAAGATTAAGTAGATATGAAATTACTCTGACAAGTTGTTCTAAAGTTTTAAAAAAAGTTACTCTCAATTACTGCACTATCTCCATTTAGACTGTTAAACATCAGTTTAGGGATGAAAACTGGCCCCCTGCCTTCATTTTGAGTAGTTCTAAAGTGCTAAGTTTGCTCATCCATCAAGTGCATAAAATACTACCTATTGCTCCTTATTCAGAGGGTCGAGAGAGAATAAGTTAGAGAGAAATGAAAAACCATTAATTTTAAGATAAATGTAAGAATTTATCTTTACATTGTTTTTAGTGGTTAGTGTAATACCATGTAATGAGACCAACACAATTTTGAAACATAAACTAAAACAAAATGTTCAGAGAGTGTACTGGTACATTTTGTTTGTCTGTGTAAATAATTTTCAGTGTTTTTTTCCTCAAACTGTCAGATGTCACACTGTTATTCCGCCATCAACATGTGACACTCAGCCAGCTAGCGGTGACAATCCAAGATGTTAACCACAAAGCTGACCTGACTAGCATAAAAATCTTGGCTTCACAGTATACTTTCTAAGAAGAAAGAACAGAATTTTCCCAAATTGCTTTGTTACATCATCTATAGTACACTGGATGGGAGGCCGGGAAATATAATTTTTAAGTGATTCTTTGCTAAAAGAAGAAAACGAATTTATTTTTACATAAGAGGGAAAGAGAGCTGTTATTAATGGAAGCTGTTATTAATGGAAGACTAATACAGAAAAATGCTGAAATCATTTTTCATTCTGGATGGAAATTTACTTGAGAAACCTTTGCAAATGAAACAAACCTTCAGAAAGCTGAAATATGCTGGGCGTGGTGGCTCACGCCTGTAATCCCATCACTTTGGGAGGCTGAGACTGGTGCATCACTTGAGGTCAGGAGTTCGAGACAAGCCTCACCAACATGGTGAAACCCTACCTCTAGTAAAAACACAAAAATTAGCCAGCTGTGGTGGTGCGCACCTGTAATGCTGGCTACTTGGGAGGCTGAGGAATGAGAATCACTTGAACCTGGGAGACAGAGGTTGCAGTGAGCCAAGATCCTACCTCTGCACTCCAGCCTGGGCTACAGAGTGAGACTCCGTCTCAAAAAAAACAAAAAAAAAAGCAAAAAAAGAAAGCTGAAATATAGGTAGTGGTTTAATTAACTAATTAATTAACTCTTTTTGAGACAAGATCTTGCTTTGTGACACAGGCTGGAGTGCAGTGGCGTGATCATAGCTTACTGCAGACTTGAACTCCTAGGCTCAAGTGATCCTGCCTCATCCTCCTGAGTAGCTAAGACTATAGTTGTGTGCCACCAGGCTGGGCTTAATTTTTGATACTCAAGTATTCTAAAATCAAAAATAAAATAAAGATAATTTTAAATAAATTTAGTTTTTTGTGCACTTGAAAAAATTACCTAGAAATTCAAAAGATTTCCTTTAGCTTAAAATTTATATAGTTTAAAGCACCTAAAGTTGCATTAAATCAGAATTATAAATTGCTATACGAATCTTTTGATATGACACTTAAGGGTTTCTTCCTAAATTCAATAAGTTAAAATAAATTTTAGAAATTTTGGTGAAAATAATGAAGCATAAGTAAATAATTCAAAATTCCCTTTATTATTTTTAATTTTTAAATTTTAGATTCCAGAGGTACATGTGCTTGTTTGTTATATGGGCATATTGCATACTAGTGAAGATCGGCCTTCTAGTATCCCATTACCCAGATAGCGAACATTGTACCCAATATGTAATTTTCAACCCTCTCCCCTCTCCCGCCTTTTTGGAATCCCCAGTATCTATTTTCATTGTCATGTCCATATGTACACATTCTTTAGCTCCTACTTATAGTCCCTTCTTATAAGTGAGAACATGTAGTATTTGGTTTTCTATTTTTGAGTTTGTTCATTTAAGTTAATGGTCTCCAGCTCTATCCATCTTGCTGCAAAGGACATAATTTTATCTTTTTCATGGCTGTGTAGTATTCATAGTGTGTGTATACACACATATATGCATATACACACATTGTGTATATATATATGTTTGTGTACATATATATATATCACATGTGATATAATATATATATATAGATATGACATTTTCTTTTTCTAGTTAACCGTTGATGGACACTTAGGTTGGTTCCATGACTTTGCTATTGTGAATAGTACTGCGATGAACATATGAGTACAAGTATCCTTTGACATAATGATGTCTTTGAGTAAATGATTTTCCTTTGAGTAAAAGGAGTATAAGTCATACCAAAAGGACACCTAGGATTTCTGTGTTGAATGGCAGATCTATTTTTAGTTCTTTGAGAAATCACTATACTATTTTTTGAGAAATCACTATACTATTTTTTGAGAAATCACTATACTATAAAGTTGAACAAATTTACATTCCCACCAACAATGCATGAGCATTCCCTTTTCTCTGCATCCATGCCAACATCTATTGTTCTTTTACTTTTCAGTAAAAGCCATTCTGACTGGTGTAAGATGATATCTCATTGTGCCTTTAATTTGTCTTTCTCTGATGATTCATGATATTGAGCATCTTTTTTTAGTATGTTTGTTGGCTCCTGCTTATATTTCTTCTTTTGAGAAATTTCTATTTGGGTACTTTGTACTGCTTTTAATGGGGTTGTTTGCTTTTTTCTTGTTGAGTTGTTTTCCTTCCTTATAGATTCTGGATATTAGTCCTTTGTCAGAGGCATAATTTACAAATATTTTCTCCCATTCTGTAGGTTGTTTATTCTGTTGATTATTTATTTTGCGTGCAGAAGCTTTTTAGTTTAACTCACAATTGCCTATTTTGTTTTTGTTGCATTTGCTTTTGGGGTTTAGGAATCATAAATTCCTTGCCTAGGCCAATGAACAGAAGAATGTTTCCCAGGTTTTCTTCTAGGAATTTTATAGTTTCGAGTCTTACATTTAAGTTTTTTAATGCATCTCGAGTTCATTTTTGTACATGGTGAAAAACAAGGGTCATTTCATTCTTTTGCATATGGCTACCTAATTTTCCTGGTGCCATTTATTGAATAGGGTGTCCTTGCCCCATCGTTTATTTTTTGTCAATTTAATTGCAGATCAGTTGGTTACAAGTAAATGGATACACAGACGAATGGAATTGAACAAACTTATTTTTAATCTGATGGAAAACCTGAAATTTCTCATCAGGAGTGAATGTGTCAAAATCAATATGGGCATGTTAATGAAGTAAAAGTGTTCAGAGAGAAAGTTTTACTGTTTTTATTAACATGGAATAAAGAACTGTCACATTGAAGCAAACAGTCTTACATATAATATACATAAGAAAATGGAGAGGAAAGATCTGATGATAATGAGAGTATTACTAGAGCATATATGGATGGAGAATACAAGGGAAGTTGTTGCCCAAAAGACCACCAGGATGGCTATATAGTAGAAAAGGGAGCTTTATTGCTATATAGGTTGCAAGCCTGGAAGAAAAAGTTTCCACTGTGCACCATAGGTGTTCTCTCTTTGAAGAATGGAAAGAAAAGTTGGGTTTTATGTCGCACAGGGCCTGCATCATATATTTTCAGAAGGTTTTGGGGAAAAGCTATACATATTTATGAGAGGAGCAGTGTGCATGCATAATGGATGAGCACGCATGTTACATACATCTCATTTTCACTTTAGAGTTGGTTCAGCAATAAAATGACGTGGAATATGGCTCTTTACGTCAAAAGGTGAACTATAAAATACAATGATGGTTTGCGTGCAGCCTCTATAAACTCGCTGACACTGGCTTAAGGTCCAAATTACTTATCAGGGAAGAATATTTGCGGGGCCGGTTTTCTGTCAAATCAGAGTTTTAGTGGTCCAGGTTGTAAATCACACTTAGGATAATTAGTCTGATCTCTCCTATTGTTAGGGAGTTTAGTGAGAATTTAGAAATTTGCCATGCCTGCGAGGCCTTGAACCCTTGACCCATAGGTAATTTTAACCTTAGGGTCTATTTTAGTTAATAAAGTTCTCCCATATCACAAGAAAATAACACTACACACATTTAATTTTTTTTTTTTTTTTTTTTTTTTTTTTTTGCTAAGGACCAAATGTTTGTGTCTCCCCAAAATTTACACGTTGATATGCTAACCCTTTAATGTGATGGTATCAGAAGATGGGAGCATTGGGAGATAATTAGGTCATAAAAATACAATCTTTCATGAAAGAGAATAGTGCCCTTGTAAAGGAGACCCAAGAGAGCTCCCCTATTCCTACCTTCTGCCATGTGGGAACACAGATAGAAGATGGTCATCTATGAACCAGGAAGTTGGCCCTTACCAGAACTCGACCACAGTGGCATCCTGACCTTAAATTTCCAGGCTTCAAAATTGTGAGAAATAAATTTCTGTTGTTAGAAGCCACACAGTCTAAGGTACTTTGTTGTAGCAACACAAATTGACTAAGGTAATATTAAACTTCTGCTTATGGTCTACTTTTAGCAACCAAAACTCAAAAGCAATCTATTAAAAAAGTGATTTTTAGTTTAACATTGTTTCTCTTCCTTCTGATACACCATTAATAGTTTGATTGAGTGTTAATTCCTTTAACTTATATTTAATAAGCTAAAATCAGTTTAGCACAAAATAATTTTTGCATGAATAAAGCAATGCTTATTGAAAGCTTGCTTTCCATAAGACTTGATATCAGCCCTTTCATTCTCAAATATGAGATACTGCCACACTGGATAATGAAAAGAAAGGAGCTTTGAAATTCATTATTTCACACTATCAAAAATTGCATGTAACTTCTACATTAGCCCATGACTAATGCATCTGAGAAGGCCTTTGTGTACTGGAGAGTCTAATGTTAGTCTTTTTACTACCTGATATTTGTAGCTAAAAATTTTTTTTCCAAGTAGAATTTTTTTGGAGATATATATCAACTGATAGAAGTATGCAAAGTTGCTGACCTTCTAAAATTGTAAGACAGGACTTAATAAAATATCTTAACAATATTGTTTAATTCAACACTAAATTAATTAATTTAAAATATTGAACTTTTAAATAAATAAATATATACGTATTATATATTATTAGATTACATATAATAAACTATATTTTATATACTATTTATTATTGCATATATAATAACAATTTCAAGCATTGCTCTTCAAATGACACCAATAGACTTTTGAAAGCATTAAAAATGTATCATAAACTTGAAATACATGTGTCAACATTATAGGTAATATAGTTTTAGGCATTTTAACATTTGGCACAATACAAAACAGAAACAAGGCTTAATGAAATAAGATTCTTTAGAATATCTTTCTAATCTGAGTTAAAGTCATCAAATAAGATGCCCCTGGGCCTAATCTCTCAGTGTAACAACACTTGAAAGATTCTTTAATTCAGAATTTTATGAACTCACAGGATATTTAAAAGAAAATAACTAAATAATTGTTTTGCAATTTTTGTTATGTTATTTTTAACACAGAATTTACTTAAAATAAACACGTATAATCTTTAAAAGATGTAAAGTATATTTCTAAGACCTTTATATCTTCCATCTTTAGAGAAATATTGAAAATGCGGCTAACTGAAAAGCTTATTTTACTTTCTATTTTTCTTTTTTGTTTGTTTTGTTTAGCAGCTGCTTACTTTTCTTATGTTCTGCACAACTGTCAAGCAAAATGATGTTTTTAGTTTTTTTATTATCAAGTTCACTTTCTAGATTTCTGTTGACCCATGTGTCAAAGTTTAGTATATTTTTTATCATTTGTATGAGCAGAGCAAGTTTGATTTTGGCAATGAATCTGACAAAATGCCAAACATTATTTATTTATTCATAAGGAATGACTTTTCCTTCATTCATATTACTATGTACCTGTCTCTAATCTCAGTTCTACAGTTACATATATAGGGTGATTTATTTCATAACATTGAGTATATTTTCTTCCACTTCTTTCTGTAAGAAGAATAGCTTCCTGATTGGGGAAGATAATTTTTTTTTAGCAGAAATACAAGATTCAGAAACATTCTACATCACAACATTAATCATTCTTAATCCCAGCACTTTGGGAGGCCTAGGTGGGCAGATCACGAGGTCAGGAGATAGAGACCATCCTGGCCCCTGTAGTCCCAGCTACGCAGGAGGCTGAGGCAGGAGAATGGCGTGAACTCCGGGGGGCGGAGCCTGCAGTGAGCCGACATCGCGCCACTGCACTCCAGACTCTGTCTCAAAAAAAAAAAAAAAAAAAAATTAGAAATTTATTTTGGATGTGGTAGCTCATAATTGTTCATCGTCAGCCACTTCATACTCAAATTTCTGTTTGCTACATGCATCAGGCCATTTTTGAATTGCTTAAAGAAATAGCTGAGGCTGGGTAATTTATTTAAAACAGGTTTAATTGGCTCATGGTTCTGAAGGCTGTACAGGAAGCATTGCACTAGCATCTGTTTGACTTCTGATAAGGCCTCAGGGAGTTTTTGCTTTCAAGATAGAAGGCAAAGAGGAGCAGGCATGTCACATAGCAAGAGAGTAAGAGAAAGAAAGGGAGGTGCTAGGCTCCTTTGTAAACAACCAATCTCACATGAACTAATTACTGTGGGGAGGGCACCAAGCCATTCATGAGGGTTGTGCCCCTATGACCGAAACACCTCCCACTAGGCCCCACCTCCAACACTGGAGATTACATTTCACCATACAATTTGGAGAGGACAAACATCCAAACTATATTATTCCGCCCTATCCCCCTGAATCTCGTGTTCTTCTCACCTTGCAAAATACAATCATGCCTTCCCAACAGTCCCTGAAAGTCTTAACTCTTCCCAGCATTGCTCAGAAGTACCTGACAGAGCAGGAGCATCACCATCTCGGACAAGCCCCTCATTCTAAAGTTCACCTTAATAAAAAACTGCCTAAATCCAAAGGGCAGTAGCCTAATGGCTAAGGTCAGCATGACCATTAACCAAAAATAACATCTCCAACCAGAAACATTCCAAACTCCTCCCCGACCAGCGACATGCTAGCCCTGAGATAAATCCCCCTCAGGCAGGGAAGATGCTAGCCGGGAGACAACCCCCATCCAAGCCCCTCTCTAGGCCGGAAAGATGTCTGCCCCAAGATAACCTCCCCTCGTCCCAGAAAGATTCCAACCCCACCATAAATTTCTCCACACACATAAACATTCCAAGCTTCTGATAAGTCCCCTCACCCTAAAACTAATATATACTCTTAGTCTGTAAAAGAAAGTGCACCTGACCCAAATCAGCCAGAAGCACCTCTCAGGTTTTATCTAAAGAAAACCTGTCTGTAATTGCCAGCTTCATTTCATGTTTATTTTCTCATTCTTTAAGTCTTACAGTACAAAGTTCAAAGTCATCTGATAATCACATCAAGTTCCTTCTGCCTATGAGCATGTAAAATAAAAAGCAAGTTATTTATTTCCAAGATGCAATAGTGATACAAGCATTGGGTAAACATTTCCATTCCAAAAGGGGATATTGGACAGAAAGAAGGGGCAATAGGCCCCACACACGTCTGAAACCCAGCAAGGCAGACATTAAATCTTAAAGTTCCAAAATAATCTCCTTTGACGCCAAGTCCCACATCTAGGGCACACTGGTGTGAGGGGTAGGCTCCCCAGGCCCTTGGGCAGCTCTGCCCGTAAGGCTTTGCATGGTGCAGCCCCTGCCCCAGCCTGTTCTTATGGGTCGGAGTTGAGTGCCTGTGGTTTTTCCAGGCTTAGGGTGCAAGCTGCCAGTGGCTCTACCCTTCTTGGGTCAGATGTGTAGTGGCTGTCTTCCTCCAGCTCCACTAGCAGTGTCCTGGTGGGAACTCTCTGTGGGGGCTCCAAACCCTCATTTTCCCTAGGCACTGCCCTGGAAAAATTTCTCTGAGGGAGCTCCATCCTTATGGCAGTCTTGTCCCCAGGCACACAGGCTTTTCCATACTTCCTCTGAAATCTGGGGAGAAGCTGCCAAGGCTTCTTCACTTTGGCACACCGTCAGGCTTAACACTGTGTGAAAACTGCCAAGGCTTACAGTAGCTTGGCTCTCTAAAGCAGCAGCTTGAGCTATACCTGAGGACCTCTGAGCCATGGCTGGAGTTGGAGCATCTGGAACGTGAGGATCAGTGCGCTGAGGCTAAGCAGGCAGTGACGCCCTGGGCCTGGCCCTTGAAACCATTCTTCCTTCCTAGGCTTCTGGGCCTGTGATTGGAGGGGCTGCATCAATGATCTCTGGTGAAAAACCTGAAACGCCTTTACGTTTTTCTCCATTGTCCTAAGTGTCAGCCTTTGGCTCCCTTTTAGTCAGGCTAATTTCTCTAGCAAGTGGTTGCTCCCAGCCTGCCTGTATTTCTCTCCTGAAAATGCTTTTTTTTTTTTTTTTTTTTCTGCCACATAACTCTGCTGCAAAATTTCTCAAACACTTAAGCTCTACTTCTCCTTTAAATATAAGTTCCAACTTTAAGTCATTTCTTTGCTGTCATATCTGATTGTAGCCTATTAGAAGTAGCCAGATAACATCTTGAATGCTTTGCCGCTAAGAAATTTCTTTAGCCAGATACCCTAGGTCATCAATTTTAAGTTCAAACTTCCACAGGTTCCCTAGGGAACAAATACAATGCAGCCAAGTTCTTTGCAAGGGCATAATGAGGGTGACCCCAGTTCCCAATAACTTCCTTATTTCCATCTGAGACCTCATCAGTTTAGCATTCACTGTCCATATTTCTGTCAGCATTTTGGCCACAACCATGTATTTATTCACTAAGAACTTTCCCTCATCCTTCTATTTTCTTCTGATTCCTCAAAATTCTTCAAACCTCTGCCTGTTACCCAGTTCCAAAGCCACATCTACACCTTTAGGTATTTGTATAGCAACACTGAGCTTACAGGTAGCAATTTTCCTTATTAGAATACTTTATTGCTATGAAGAAATACTTCAGGCTGGGTAATTTATAAAGAAAGAAGGTTTAATTGGCTTGTGGTTCTACAGGCTATACAGGAAGAATGGTGTCTGCATCTGCTCAGCTTCTGATGAGTCCTCGGGGAGTTTTACTTATGGCAGAAGGAAGCAGCCCTGTCAAATGGCAAGAGAGGAGTAAGAGAGGGCCAGGGATACTTTTTAAACAACCAGATCTGGCATGAATTCATTACTGTGAGATGGATAAGCCATTCATGAGGGAATCTACCCCAGTGACCAAAACACCTCACAGCAGGCCCTACCTCCAACATTGGGGATTACATTCCAACATGAGATTTGGAGGGGACATACATCCAAGCTATATCAGTACAATCTGATGAAAATCATGATGTAGAAACATTTATTTAAATGTATGTTTAACTATTGAAAAATGTATTACATATCAATTATATTGCTAAGTATTTAACTTGTTACTAGTATACTTCCCATTTTATTTAGATTGGTATATTAATTTCCCTGTTGTCAAGATATTATGAAGTTCAGGGATTTATTATTAAGAGGTCATAAAGTAAGTGTATTTCTTTTCTGTTGCTGCTGTAATCAATTTTCACAAACTTTGTCACTTAAAACAACATGCATTTATTTTCTTACCGTTTCATAGGTAAGAAGTAGGGTTGCAGAGAGACTTGCTGGACTGTCTACTTAGAGCCTCACAAAATTGTGTTTCCTTCTGAAAGCCCTACTGCCAAATCTGCTTCGTTTCTATTGTTGGCCAGATTCAGTTCCATGTGCAGTTGTGGAACTTTGGTTCCATTTCCTCGATGATTGCCAGCTGGAGCCTTTCTTAAACTCTTAAGACATTTTTGCCCCATCCATTTTAAAATCAGTAGTAATGGGCTGACTCCTTCTCATTCCAAATTTCTTTGACTTTTCTTTCTGCTGCATCTCTCTGACCAGCCAAGAAAGTTATCTGCTTTTGAGAAACCATTTGATTAGCTTGGGCTAGCATGAATGATGGATAATCCAGGATAATCTCCCCATTTTTAAGTCTACAAATCTAATCGTATTTTCCAAGATTCCAGGGATTAGCATGTAGCTTTTTTCTTGGAGTCATTCTGCCTACCAGAATTAGTACATAACCTAGCTGGAATTTTATCTTGCTTTCTGATGAAAAAGCACTGGCCTCACTAGGAAGGGAATATTTTCTGAAATTTTAGGAGCCATCTAGTTTTGCTCATTATCATGAAGAAATTAATCCTTCACCTTAAATTTCTGGAACTGAGAAGAGCAGCAATGTTGCAAAATGGCTTTGGGGCTAACTACATTTATCTACCTTTCATTCTCCTTGGCTCACTTTTGTGTTTCAAGCAAATTACCCTGGCACTGAGAGAGTGCAAGAAGCCAACTGGACAAATATGAGGGAGGGAAAAAAGATGAAAACGGAAACAGAGACCAAATTTTACGATTTCTCACAACCTTTGATTTAGAATAATTTTTTTATCTTAAGAGAATTATTTTCTTATATTATATAATGTATAATGATTAGGACTATGCAATCAGATTGCAGAGGTGAAATAAACTCCAGTCTCCCATAGCGCTCCCAGGCTTATTAGGAAGAGGAAATTCCCACCTAATAGATTTTGGTCAGACCGGTTGATCTCAAAACTCTGTATCCTGATAAGATGTTATCAATGACAGTGGTGCCCAAAACTTCATTAGCAATTTTAATTTCGCCTCGGTCCTGTGGTCCTGTGATCTCGCCCTGCTTCCACTTGCCTTGTGATATTCTATTACCCTGTTAAGTACTTGATGTGTGTCACCCATACCTATTCGTATACTCCCTCCCCTTTTGAAACTCCCTAATAAAAACTTGCCGGTTTTTGTGGCTTGTGGGGCATCACGGATCCTACCAATGTGTGATGTCTCCCCCGGACGCCCAAGAGAGTACAAATTTCTCTCTTTTGTATTCTGTCCTTTTATTTCTCAAGCCAGCCGACGCTTAGGAAAATAGAAAAGAACCTACGTGATTATCGGGGGAGGTCCCCCGATACTTTTCTTTATAAATTACTCAGCCTCAGGTAGTTCATTATAGCAATGTGAGAACAGACTAACAAAATAAACTTTAGTAGAATCTTTTTAATCAATAGAAAAGTATATTTTGTTTATTACATGTGTAAAACAAAACATATACACTATCTAATCTCTTATTACTAATATATCTTTTGTTTATGTTTTACACATAGGAAATACTATAACAATGTTTGACAGGGACAAATTTCAATTTATACCAGAGTTACTTTTTTATGGTTAAACTTCCAAATTTAGATGAACTTTAAAACTATGTTATAAAATGCAGCTTTCAATCTATAATATAATCTCAAAGCCAGCACTAAAACACACATTATCACATACAGAAATTAACTAAAGAAAAAATACACTTTTAAAAAGTTGTATTTTTAATCGGCAAAAAATTGTACATATTAATGGTATACAATTTGATGTTTCAATACATGTATACATTTTGTAACTACCAAATCAAGATAATTGGCATATTCATCACCTTAAACATTTGAGACAAAATAATTTTTTTTAAAAATCATATTGCAAAATTTCTGTTCCAAATCTAGCTATATCACTTTTGTAACATATGAAAAATCTTAGTACTTCAATAAAAAGAAAGTATAAAAGAGATCTAAATTACTTTCAAACCCATGTATATACAGCAAAAATGTGGAAAATACATACTATTTAAACAGTAGGCATAAAAGAGCTAGAGTATATTGATGACAGACAAAACGAATTTTAAAATATGAAATATTAATTTAAAAAGAAAATTCTTAATGGTAAATGAATACATATTGAAAGATGATATAACATTTATAAATGCATATGCAACTAATTACAGCATGCCAAAATTCTTGAAGTAAACCTCATAGAGTAGAAAAGAGAATTATAGATAATTATAAAATCATATTTCAATAGCTTTATTTTGTAACTAAAAGAACAAGAAGATAATATATTTCTAAGAGCATAAAAGAGCAACATTTATAACTAAACTGATCTAATTAACAACCATAAAATATTCTAACAACTTCAGGATGCATATTTGTTCAAGTGAGCATGGTCCATTAACAAATATAAACCACATGCTGTCATAAAATAAGTTCTATTAAATTTGAAAGATTTAAATTTTATGATCTCTGACCACAATGGATTTGAATTACAAATTAATAACAGGAAGAAATTTAGGAAATCCACAGATATATGGAAATTAAAACATTTATAAATAAACTACAGGTAAAAAAAATAGAAGAAATTAGAAAAATATGTTGAATTAAGTAAGTAAAGACAACTTGGAAACTTATAGTATTTATTTGATGTTTCTATTATGAATAACAGTAACTTGAAGTCAGTACTCTAAGCTTCATCATAAAAATTTTAAGAAAGAAGAATAAATTAAACCCTAAGATAAGCGGATAGAAAAAAGGAAATAATAAAAATCAAGTTAGAAATTGATAAAAAAGAAAAAGAAGCAATTAATAAGACAAACACATACCAGTGAAACTCAAAATGGTTCTTTAAGAAACATCAATAAATTAAACAAAAGTTTGACTAAATGATCAGTTATTTTACTGATATCAGAATAAAAGCGAGGACCTCACTACAGAGCCAATGGCCATTAGTTGGTAAATAAATATGGTAAAAAAAAAAAAAAATTATGTTAGTTAACATTGCAACAACTGCTTCAAGAAGAGAGAGAAGACATAAATAGTCCTATTTCAATTAAATCAATTTAATCACTCAACTCAAAAGCACCCCACAAACTAAAATCTAGTTCTAACTGTATCTCTGGTGAATTTTTCAAATCTTTTATATATGAATTTTTTCCAATCTTCCTTAATTACTATTTTCAAATACTAATGGAGAAAGAAGCTTCTCAGCTTAAGAGAAAAATGTTACCCTGATATCAAACCCAGTGAATGACATCACACAAAAAGAAAATAGAGTCTAATATCTTCCGTGAAGATGAAAAATCATTAACAAACTACTAGGCAATAAAATTCACTCATACATACAGAAGAAAAATAGAACATAATCAAGTGGCATAGGGTAACATTTGGGGAGGAGAAATGTTCTAAAAACTAATTTTGGTGTTGTTGCATCACTGTACACATTTGCAAAATGCACAGGATTGTTTCATTAGAATATGTGGTTTTGGTTTTATATAAATCACACTTCAAACTAATAAAAATCTTTATAACTACCTAATCAGTAATTATAATATTTTTATTTATATATTTTATGTATTTATTGAGACCAGATCTTGCTCTGTCGCTCAGGCTGGAGTGCAATGCGGTGCTTATAGTTCACTACAGCCTTGAATTCCTAGGCTCAAGCAATGGTCCCACCTTAGCCTCCCAAATAGCTAAGACTACAGGTGCATGCCGCCATGCCAAGGTAATTTTTATTTATTTTTATTTTTTGGTAGAGGTGAGTGTCTCACTATACTGCTCACGCTGATCTCAAACTCCTGGCCTCAGGTGATCTTTCCCTCTTGGCATCCCAAAGCACTGGAGTTACAGGTGTGAGCCACAGTGCCCAGCCCTAATAATTTAAATAGTTTTGAATTTATCATTTTGTTGAGAATTATGGTTAATACCCAGGATGCTTAATGTCATAATTTGTCCAACCTTATAAAATGTACAACTTCTATAACATGGTAATACATACATTTATCATTTAATGAAACTGATACTTCAATTAAAAGAAATGATTTTTTCAAACAAAGCAAAATAAAAGATATGCTGATAACAAGAGAAAAACTTATAAGACACAAAAAAATTAAAAGAATGATGATGTAGATTATAATATTTTTAGCAAATATTTATACTCCTTTTCCTTAAGCTTTATGATGATATTATACTTCTTATCTCCATGATGTTGATCTTGCCATATTAGTTGTCATGGTCAATGCAATGTGCATGAATATGACTTTTGCTCCATCCAAGCAGTGGCTTTAAATACTTTTGACAAATTTAAGTAAATTTCAGGCAAAGCAGGTTTTAAGTTATAATTATTAGAAACAAAAATAGATAATTTACAATGATTAGAATACCATTACACAGAAAGTCATAAAATTCAAGATTTGTAAAATCTAATAACATGGTTTCACTAGATATGAACAGATTCAGCAAAGTTCAAATCTAGGCCTACTCTACATTCATAATGGATGATATTAGCACCTACCTTTCAGTTAATGATTGAAAGAGCAGGAAAATTTAAGTAAGGATATAAAAGTTGTCACAAACTTGATTAAGAATATTTATGTCATTGATATAGATTAATAAAACAGAGCATTCAGCAATGACTAAAATACATCTTTCTTTCATCTAGTCAAAGATCGTTTAACAAAACTGATCTTTTCTGGATCACAAAGCAGGACCTGGCATTTCTCAAAGGATGTACATAATTCAGAGTAGATTTTCTGACTACAGTTGAAATCAATAGTACATAAATAACAAGAACAATGATAAGTAAATACTCAATTTCAGTTAAGATACACACTCTTAAATAATTCATTGGTCAAAGTAGAAATACAATGGAAATTAGAACATTTTAAAACTGAATAAACATAAAAGATGCACAGACTTGGGAAATATGATTAAAACTGTGTTAATGGAGTGGTTAGAGAGAAAATTATGGTCTTAAGTGGATATATTAGAGGTAGGATGCATGAATATTCATCTCAAGACATTAGAACACAAATAGTATGTTAAACTAAATAAATAAGAATAAAGAACATGCTGAAGATAAAAGCACAAATAAATGAAAAAATTAAACAATGTTGAAATAAACCAACAAAGCTAGAAGCAGTTCTTTGAAACAATAAAATGTTTGTACCTCTAAGATGAGTAAAGGAAAAATGTAGACAAAATATGCACTACCTGTGTTACAAAAAGAGGGGCTCATCATTACAAATCATTCAGATATTAAGAATATATTAAAGTATACCATTAACAACTTTATGTCAACTAATTTGACAATGATTGAAATGGACAACTTCCTAGAAACATACAGATTACCAAAAGTGACACAAGATGAAACTAAAATCTAATCACTATTAAATATATTAATTAGATTTATAATGAATATATTTACCCATATAAACTTCCAGAATCAATGAGATTTAATTACTGAACAATCCAAAATATTCTAGGAAAAAAATACAACAAAACTTTGAACAACTCTTCCAGATATTCAAAAAAAAGAACACTACAAACTGTTTAATGATGCCAGTATAAAACTTAACAAGGAAGCATTATAATAGAAGGAAGATTACAGCACAATATCTCTCATTATTATAAATGCAAAAAAACTAAACAAAAATTATTAACCCAATCCAGTAATATATGAAAGTACAATACATCATATAAAGTTGGATTCATCCTTGAAGTGTAAAGTTGGTTTATATATAATTCATCACATTATTAATCCTATCACTTTGGGAGGCTGAGGTGGGAGGATTGCTTGAGACTAAGAGTTTGAGACCACCTGGGCAACATAGTGAGATCCCCATCTCTACCAAAAAAAAAATTTAGCTACTCAATAGGCTGATATGGGACGATTACTTGAGCCCAGGAATTTAAGGCTGCATGGGCTATGATGGTGCCACCACACTCCAGCCTGGGCAACAGAGCAAGAGTCTGCCTGGAAAAGAAAAAGTACATGAGCAGGAAAGAGAGAGACAGAGAGAGATCATATAAATATGTAGTGCCCCAAAATTAAAGTTCCAAAAGGTATCCATGCAAGATTCACAAAATCTGTGAATATTACTGGATACAGGAAAATAAATGATTAAGTTCAGGATGGTGAGAGGAACTAACTGGATTATCTAGGTGGGCTCTAAATCGAATGACATGTACCTTGTAAGAGATAAGCAGAGAGAGATTTAAGAAAGAAACACAGAGGAAAAAGTCATGTGAAGATGAAGGCAGAAATTGGAGTTATAAAGCCAGAAGTCAAGGAATACTAGGAGACACCCAAAACTGTAAGAGGCAAGGAAGGATTCTCCTCTAGACCTTTTGAGGATATACCGCCCTAATTATACCTTGATTTTGGAATCTTTTGGACCCTAGAATTATGAAATAATAAACTTCTATTGTTTTAAGCCACCAAGTTGGTGATAATTTGTTATGGAAGCTCTAGAAAGATAATATAATACAGAGTATCTTGTAGACACAAAAACATTTGCTGATAAAATTTAGCACCCATTCTTTACAAAAATGCTGAGAAGACTAGAGAAAAAGTCAACCTCCTTTTTATGAGTACCTAAGAAAAACCCTTGACCAAGCAATGTATTTAATAATAAAATACTGAAAGTGTTTTCAAGATTAGTGTTAGTGTAAATTGCCTATTATAACAATTCTCATCATCCAACATTTTTATCCTACATTAAATTAGCTGTTCTAACCAGTGCAATAAGAATCAAGTAGAGAGCAGATCCCACTGATTTTCTGCTCCATATCGTACTGGCCCACCTAAGTTTGTCCAGAACTAATGGCTGCTCATAACAAGGGCATCTGGGTGTTTTTCTTCTCTGCCTAAGAACTTTCTCTAGTAGAGAGTGGGATAAACACAGGCATACTCAAGAGGCAGAAAAAGGTGACACCTCTGAGGTGACCCTCACTTATGGGATGGAATCAGTGAATAAATGACTCAGCCTTCCATTAGCATTAGGCTCATTCTAAGACATGTTTTACATGCTATCTCTGAGAGTCACTAATTAATATAGAGCCTCAATTTTCCTCATTGGAAAATGGATCATTACCATACACCTTACAGTTTAGCTTACTTTTACTAATTCATTATTTATATTTCTCAGGATCTCAATAAACTCTCTTGACTTAAGTCTTGTCTCAGAAAATACTTTAAGAAGTGATCCAACTAAGGTAGTAGATATGATGGTATTCAAACAGAGAAACTCATTACTATCATCCCACTTCTGATGCTATTATCATCATAGTCCTTCTGATACTAGAAGCAAGCATCAGAGTACCAGTTATAAACAGGGAAAAAAAGGGGAGAGGGACGTGTACAATAACATAAAATGGGTAATTCGATAAGGCAAAATGAGACAGACTTCTTATATTGCCAATTGTGCTCAGGACAAAAGAAGAAATTTACAGTGAATAAAATGGAAAGATAAAGGAATGCATGACAAAGAAAGTTGCTTTAAAGTTTGCTTTTAAGGAATCCTCCCTGTTTTAGTTGTGACAATTTTTGTGTGACATCTGTTAAAAATGTTTGCTGATAGAATGCTTAGTAATAATCAACAACTTTCCTTTTCTCTAGATTTGCTCTTTGTCTCTTTTTCCTGGAGGAATGAGAGAGGAGGAGAAAAGAGAAAAAAATGTTTACATTTCAGCGGTTTTCTGAATCAGTACATTATAATACATTTGTAGCAGTAGATGTTAGCTAATTGCATATTGAGGTTATTAGTTTTAACTTGGATAATTTTAATTGTAATATTGCCATGGTAACGCTAGCAAAGGTGACATATTAACTTAATCATGATGGTTGGCATCCAAATATGAATATTTAATCTAGGCACAGCTATGATTATGCAGGCTCCTAATTACTCACAAAAATTAGTTAGTTTGGTGGTTCCTTAAATCTGACTGTGCAATCTGAAAATTACTTGGACTCCTTGAAAAAGTGATAGTGGTGGGGGATTAATTTTACTAAATCAAAAATTATGTTCCTCACAGACAAAAAATGTTAATGACTGTGAGGAGTTGCTTAATCCTCTGTTGAAAAAGTGACTGTTTTTAATAATCATTTATCTTTTTTTTCTTACCATTTAACTAGGAGACTGAAAAAAGTAAACTGCTAAAGATAATTTTTTTGAAAATCATCAACATATTTTACTGAAATATGACAATTTTGCTGGTTTCAAAATGTGCTAAACTTACAAGCTGTTGTTTGTCTCTCACAGAAGAACAACAAAATTTTCCACATTTTAGTTAATTATTCTTGCATTTGGAGAAAACTGATTAAATGCTTAAAACAATTGATTCAATAACTTTAAAATTTATAAACAAAATCTATTAAAATGCATAATGATATTTAATTCAGTGTTTGATTATCGTATTCTAGTAAGTTGAAATTTAAAATATGGTACATTTTTATTGCTATTTTTATTACAGATAGAAGTTCAATGATACTCTGAGCAGTTAACTGCACAACATAATCTGGGAGAAATTTCAAGACCTGCTCCAATATCTGATCATTGGAATATATAATAGGTACAGAAAAATATATATAGATGTTAAAATATTCTTATTCTTCTACCGTCTGTCTACCTCAAAAAAAAATCAAACAGAAAAACTAGATTCCAATCTTTTGTTGTAGTGATGCAACTGACTATGAACTTACTGTCTAACTTATCAAATAATACATTATTTGTTTTATATGTTCTTATTTCTCATTTTGTTTAAGGCATTACTGGAAATTTAGTTTTCTCTAAAATCTTCAATGTTTAGGTAGAAGGTAAATTAGTCATAAAATTTATCAAAACCATATTAAAACTAGAGTTATCAAATTATCAAGGCAAGAACACAACAGGTTTAAATTTGTTGCTCTTTTATTTATTCTAGTCTTCAACGTTGCTTTTTTTCAAATTCTTTTCTTTTATTTGTTTTAATAATATAGGCCAAGTTTAAAAATATTTTAAAAATTTTATTCTGATATCTAAAGAAATCAAATAATAAATATTTGAGATTATACCCATATCAAATTGTTTTCACTGTCATCAGGCTTATTATGCACAAATTTTCAATGTTGTGTTCTTATATGTTCTCAATTTTGAATTTTGTTCTCCAACCATTTTCTAGATTGGACTTATAAGTGTTTATTTCACAAAACTCTTGTTTCGTTGAATTGTTTCAATTTTCAATACTTACATATTTGTGACTTTTTCAGAACTCACATAATGACAACTTACTGGAATACAAACTAGGTCTAAAGTTTACTTTCAAATCTCCTCAGAAGTTGTTCAATTATTACATGATTCTTTATATAAAAGAAAAGGCTAAAACAAACCTGAAATTAATGTACTTACTTTTAGGTTTGCCTTTTTATGTTTGTTCTTAGGATTAGATTCAAATATATATATTTGAAATAAACCACAAAAATGTGTGTCAATATAAATATTTTATTCTACTATGGAACTTGGTAAGAAATTTTATTCCTAGTATGTGGGATTTTTTTGGTTTTAGATTTGATATATTTTCTTCTATTATATCTGCACTTTTTAAAATGAACTACAGTGTGGAAGACTCAATGTTGTTAAATAGAAATAGTATGGACTTTTAACACCTACACACAAATTATTAACCATACGAATTTGAACAACAACTTAACCTTCCTGAAGCTCAATGTGCTTCGAAGTTATGATATATAGGGATAATATACTTTAAGCAGTGCCTGACCCTGCATGTGTGTGTATGTTTGTGTATATATATGCATTATATATTATATACTTTGACACATGGCTGTATATATGCACTGTATGTGAATACATGACTGTTATATATAAGTGTACATATAGATATACATAAAGTTATGTGTTACTTAAGGAGAATACATTCTGAGAGATTCATCTTTAGGTGATTTGGTCATTGTGTAAACATCATAGAGTATACTTATCACAAAGCTGTTTGATACAGCCTACTACACATCTAAGCTAGATGGTATAGCCTCTTGCTCCTAGACTACAAACCTGTATAGCATATCACTGCACTGAATACTGTAGGCATTTGTAACATGATGTAAGCATTTGTGTATCTGAGCATATCTATACATACAAAGGTACAATAAAATTATAGTATAAAATCTTTTTTAAATGGCACACCAGTATAGGATGCTTACCATGAAGGGAGCTGGACTGGAAGTTGCTGTGAGTGAGTCAGTGAGTGAGTGGTGAGTGAATTTGAAGGCCCAGGACATTACTGTCCAGTACTGTAGATTTTATTAACATTATACACTTAGGCTACACTAATTTTACTTAAAAATTATTTCATCAATGATAAATTAACCTTAGCTTACTGTAACATTTTTACTTTAAAAACTTTTTATTTTTTTTAATTTTGACTCTGTTCTAATAACATTGCCTAAAACACAAACATTGTATAGCTGTACAAAATTTTTTTAAATTTCCTTATTCTATAAGCATTTTGTATTTTCAATTTTTTTTCACGTTTAAAACTTTTCCTTTTCAAACTAAAACATAAACACATGTATTAGCCTAGGCCTATGCAGGGTCAGGATCATCAGTATCACTGCTTTCCACTTCCACATCTTTTCCCACTGAAGGGTCTTCAGGGGCAATAACACACATGGAGCTGTCATCTGCTATGATAACAATGCCTTCTTCTGGAACTCCTCCTAAAGAACCTGGACCTGCCTCAAGCTTCTCTTGAGAGATATCAACTCTTTTCAGAAATATGTCTACGGTAGTTTGTTCAGTTTAATTTTTTTATCATATATTTGCCTGCAAGTAGATAATACACCAGGAACATTCCTCTCTATTAATGAAAACCTTTCAGAATTAAGGCTCATGCTTTCAAATCTTTCAAGGATCTTGTTGAGGTCTGTGAAAGCTTCTACTAATTCACTGTGAATTTTCTTTAGGGCTCTTATTTTTCTTCTCTTGCAATTTCATTTTTTCTTGACTTTTCTTCAGCTATTTGTTTCTATCCCAGTTCCACCAACTCCTCCTTAGTTAATTCCTCAGGAACCACATTCAGAAGCTCCTTGATGTCATCCTCAGGCACACTCAAGTTGAAATTGTTTGCCATCTCAAGGACAGCCTTGTTGATTTTTTGCAATCTCCTTATCTTTGGCAAATCCTTTGTACTTGTGGACAAACATCTTGCATGTCTTCTTCTGGATGCCATTAGTAAACTCCTTGGCGACATCACCCCAAGCACAAGTAAGTTTCCTGATGCAGTCATAGATGTTGTAGTCTTTTCAGAATTGCTTCAGTGTCTTCTTCCTCAGTGGCAGCAACAGTCTGAGAAAAGGTCCTCCTGAGGTTGTAGGCCTTAAAACAGCTGCTACAACTCCTTGTTCCGTAGGTTGGATCAAAGAAGTGATGTTTTGGGGGAGAACCACCACTTTGATATTGGAATGAAGATCACCAATAAAAGGAGGATGTACGGGAGCAACATCAGCAATAAGCAAAATATTAAAAGGTAATTTTTTCTCCAAACAGAACTTCTCCATTTGGTTGGCATAGCAATTCAGGAGGGCATCTTGAAAGAGAAACCCAGTCATCCATGACTTTTTTTTTAATTTTTTAAAATTATACTTTAAGTTCTAGCATACATGTGCACAATGTGCAGGTTTGATACATAGGTACACATGTGTCATGTTGGTTTGCTCTACCCATCAACTCATCATTTACATTAGGTATTTCTCCTAAAGTTATATCTCTCCCAGCTCCCACCATGCCCTGACAAGCCCTGGTGTGTGATGTTCCCCGCCCTGTGTCCATGTGTTCTCATTATTCAATTCCCACCTATGAGTGAGAACACGTGGTGTTTGGTTTTCTGTCTTTGTGATAGTTTGCTGAGAATGATGGTTTCCAACTTCATCCATGTCCCTGCAAAGGGCATGAACTCATCTTTTTTAATGGCTGCATAGTATTCCATGGTGTATATGTGCCAAATTTTCTTAATCCAGTCTATCATTGATGGGCATTTAGGTTGGTTCCAAGTCTTTGCTATTGTGAATAGTGCCACAATAAACGTAGGTGTGCATGTGTCTTTATAATAGCATGATTTATACTCCTTTGGGTATATACCCAGTAATGGGATTGCTGGGTCAAATGGTATTTCTTATACTAGATCCTTGAGGAATTGCCATACTGCCTTCCACAATGGTTGAACTAGTTTACACTCCCACCAACAGTGTAAAAGTGTTCCTATTTCTCCACATCCCCTCCAGCGTCTGTTGTTTCTTGATATTTTAATTTTCACCCTTCTAACTGGCATGAGATGGTATCTCATTGTGGTTTTGATTTGCATTTCTCTGATGGCCAGTGATGATGAGCATTTTTTCATGTGTCTGTTGGCTGCATAAATGTCTTCTTTTGAGAAGTTTCTGTTCATATCCTTTGCCCACTTTTTAATGGGGTTGTTTGTTTTTTTCTTGGAAATTTGTTTAAGTTCTTTGTAGATTCTGGATATTAGCCCTTTATCAGATGGGTAGATTGCAAAAATTTTCTCCCATTCTGTAGGTTGCCTGTTCACTCTGATGGTAATTTCTTTTGCTGTGAAGAAGCTCTTTAGTTTAATTAGATCCCATTTGTCTATTTTAGCTTTTGTTTCCATTGCTTTTGGTGTTTTAGTCACGAAGTACTTGCCCATGCCTATGTCCTGAATGGTATTGCCTAGGTTTTCTTCGAGGAATTTTGTGGTTTTAGGTCTAACATTTAAGTCTTTAATCCATCTTGAATTAATTTTTGTATAAGATGTAAGGAAGGGTTCCAGTTTCAGCTTTCTACATATGGCTAGGCAATTTTCCAAGTACCATTTATTAAATAGGGAATCCTTTCCCCATTTCTTGTTTTTGTCAGGTTTGGCAAAGATCAGATGGTTGTAAATGTGTGGTGTTATTTCTGAAGCCTCTGTTCTGTTCCATTGGTATATATATATATATATATATATATATATATATATATCTGTTTTGGTACCAGTACCATGCTGTTTGGGTTATTGTAGCCTTGTAGTATAGTTTGAAGTCAGGTAGCGTGCTGCCTCCAGCTTTGTTCTTTTTGCTTAGGATTGACTTGGTAATGCAGGCTCTTTTTCAGTTCCATATGAACTTTAAAGTAGTTTTTTTCCAATTCTGTGAAGAAAGTCATTGGTAGCTTGATGGGGATGGCATTGAATCTATAAATTACCTTGGGCAATATGGCCATTTTCACGATGTTGATTCTTCCTATCCATGAGCATGTTCTTCCATTTGTGTCTTCTTTTATTTCGTTGAACAGTGGTTTGTAGTTCTCCTTGAAGAGGTCCTCCACATCCCTTCTAAGTTGGATTCCTAGGTATTTTATCCTCTTTGTAACAATTGTGAATGACAGTTCACTCATGATTTGGCTCTCTGTTTGTCTGTTATTGGTTTATAAGAATGCTTGTGATTTTTGTATATTGATTTTGTATCCTGAGACTTTGCTGAAGTTGCTTATCAGATTAAGGAGATTTTGGGCTGAGGCAGTGGGGTTTTCTAGATATACAATCCTGTCATCTGCAAACAGAAACAATTTGACTTCCTCTTTTCTTAATTGAATACCCTTTATTTCCTTCTCCTGCCTAATTGCCCTGGCCAGAACTTCCAACTGTGTGTTGAAGAGGACTGGTGAGACAGGGCATCCCTCTCTTGTGCCAGTTTTGAAAGGGAATGCTTCCAGTTTCTGCCCATTCAATATGATACTGGCTGTGGGTTTGTCATAAATAGCTCTTATTATTTTGAGATACATTCTATCAATACGTAGTTTATTGAGAGTTTTTAGCATGAAGAGCTGTTGAATTTTTTTCAAAGGCATTTTCTGCATCTATTGAGATAATCATGTGGTTTTCGTCATTGGTCTTGTTTATATGATGGATTATGTTTATTGTCTTGCATATGTTGAACCAGCCTTGCATCCCACAGATGAAGCAGACTTGATTGTGGTATATAAGCTTTTTGATATGCTGCTGGATTCAGTTTGCCAGTATTTTATTGAGGATTTTCACGTCAATGTTCACCAGGGATATTGGTCTAAAATTCTCTTTTTTTGTTGTGTCTCTGCCAGGCTTTGATATCAGGATGATGCTGGTCTCATCAAATGAGTTAAGGAGGATTCCCTCTTTTTCTATTGATTGGAATAGTTTCGGAAATAATGGTACCAGCTCCTCTACTTGCTGTTTTGGTTATTGTAGCCTTGTAGTACAGTTTGAAGTCAGGTAGCATGATGCCTCCAGCTCTGTTGTTTTTGCTTAGGATTGACTTGGTAATACGGGCTCTTTTTCAGTTCCATATGAACTTTAAAGTAGTTTTTTTCCAATTCTGTGAAGAAAGTCATTGGTAGTTTGATGGGGATGGCATTGAATCTATAAATTTGGGCAGTATGGCCATTTTCACGATGTTGATTCTTCCTATCCATGAGCAAGGCAGGCAGATCACTTGAGGTCAGGAGTTCAAGACCAGCCTGACCAATATGGTAAAACCCCATCTCTACTAAAAATACAAAAAAATTAGCCAGGCATGGTGGCATGTGCCTGTAGTCCCAGCTGTTTGGGAGGCTGAGACAGGAGAATTGTTTGAACCTGGGAGGCAGAGGTTGCAGTGAGCTGAGATCGTGCCACTGCACTCCAGCCTGGGTGACAGAGTGAGACTCTGTCTCAAAAGAAAAAAAAAAGTAGTACACTCTAAAATAATGATAAAGAGTATATGATAAGGAGTACATAATCCAGTAAAATAGTCACTTATTATCATTATCAAGTATTAGGTACTGTACATGATCATATGTGTTATATTTTGTTTTTGTTTTTGAGACAGGGTCTCACTCTGTTGCCCAGGCTGAGAGTGCAGTGGCATAATCATAGCTCACTGCGGCCTCAATCTCCCGGACTTAAGCAATCTTCCTACCTTTGCCTCTCTCCCAAGTAGCTGAGACTACAGGCATGTGCCACCAGGCCCGGCTAATTTTTAAACAGTTTTTATAGAGATGAGGTTTTGCTATGTTTCCTAGGTTGATCTCAAATCCCTAGCCTCAAGTAATCCTCTGGCCTTGAACTCCCAAAGTGCTGGGACACAGGCATGAGCCACTGCACAAACAAATGAATAATATGTTGCACTATGAAGTTATCACACCTGTGATGTTCCTAAGTGACAGGAAATTTTCAGCTCCATTATTATCTTAGGCAGTGCATCATTGACCAAGATGTCATTATGTGGCACATAACATGTATGTGTTTGTATGTGTGTGTGTGTGTGTGTATTTACAAGACATAGTGTAGGTCTTTTAATATACAGTAAAGACTGTTAAGTACTACACTGCATCATTACATTAGGGGGGTCACAATAGCTTAAGATTTGTTTTGTTACATTATGATATATCACTCTGTTCAGCTTAATAGTGACAAACGAATTCAAATCTGGGCATCCTCTCTTTGCCTTAGTTATGGTGGTGAGAGGAGATTTTGGAGATTTATTTTAATCTTCGACCCTTGATACTGCAACCCAAACCTTTCTTTTACTGGCTATTTAAAGGGTATCTAGGACAATGCATACTCCTAGTTTCCACAAACTATTAAGAGTGAGGCAATTTTTTTTTGGATTTGAAAAACCAAATTGTGAAATATTTGATTTCTTGAAGCTTGGTGGTTCGAATGGAAGGGAGGAAGAGAGGCAAGCATCTTGTAGCATGATCCTGGAGATTCAGGCAAAAATCTTTCTCCATTCTTGGCCATATTCCTGTCCACATCTTCATTTCCTTCATTAAATTCCTCATCATTTTCCAAGAAAGCATTAAAACTACTTCAAAACTAGCTTTACAGAATTAAGTCTTAAACATTTAACAGTCTATTTTTTCAGAATGCTTGTGAGAATCTTTGATTTTTTAAAAAAAATTCTGGGTGTTTTCTTAAATAGGCCCCATACTTCATTATTTCATTCTTACTGGTATTAATACATTTTCTGTCAGTTATTATTTTTCTCATTTTTTTGTATTTCTTCTTTTAAGTTTTTTTTTTCTCATTATAGCATCTATTTTTTGCAGGAAATATAGATCAGGTATTTTTTCCCCTTTACTTTCTACTGCAGAAAAACTCATACTTCATAAGAAGATAAGAATACAGCAAGAGAAAAGATCATAAAGTTTCTTTATTTTTATTAAAGAAAATATTTTATAATGTACCCATAATTGAAGGCTATGTCTTTATATAATATAGGGGTTACCTGGAACATGGTCACTTTCTAAATATAATTTTTTTCTCAGGTTTGTAAATCCATCAAGACATGCATGATTTACATTTTGCAGAGTAAAGAAAGAACTTTTTTTTCAGTTTCCAAAGGAACCATTGAGTATGTTTAACTTGAAGTAGTTAACAAGCCATTCCTATATTACAACTGCTCAAAAGTCTTCATCCTGCTTTTATATTATTTCAGATCCTGAAGAACATAGAAACATATTTTGAGTGTTTATTATTTTACACCAATATAATTTTATTATATATTTGTGTATAATACTGCATTCTCTACATGCTACTCAAGTTATGCAAAGCTCTGGCCAGCGAAACATGGAAAACAAAAATATAAAAATATTTTAAAAAGGACAAAGAAATCATCACAGATAAATCAAAGAGTATATAATTATTCTGGAGAAAAATGCATTTTATATTATTATCTTTTCCTGGCCATCTAATATGTTTAGGTAATCAAATGCTGAGCTTCAATGGATTGGACGGGGTAGAGCTTTGTTAAGAATGGATATATAGCCGGGCATGGTGGCTCACGCCTGTAATCCCAGCACTTTGGGAGGCAGAGGCGGGTGGATCACCTGAGGTAGGGAGTTCGAGACCAGCCTGACCAACATGGAGAAACCCCGTCTCTACTAAAAATACAAAATTAGCCAGGCATGGTGGCACATGCCTGTAATCCTAGCTACCAGGGAGGCTGAGTTAGGAGAATCACGTGAACCTGGGAGGTGGAGGTTGCAGTAAGCCAAGATTGTGCCATTGCACTCCTGGGCAACAAGAGTGAAACTTCATCTAAAAAAAAAAAAGAAAAAAAAAATGGATATAAAACTTAATGGTAGAGGAGAGGAGAACTGGTGTGAAGGGTTTGAAGATGTTTACCAAATATTAGCATTCACTCATGTGTTCTGCCATGTGAAAATAAGAGAACAACAACAACAAAAACGTGTTTCCAGACTGCCTGTTAGCTAGTATTCTATGTGGCAAATAGTTTCTGCAAATTGGGTGCACTTATATTAAGATTTATGTGGTGGAAGTGAATCACAGCCCAATTTTCTGTGATTATTTTTTTTTCTAGCAGTTAAGCTTGTGATGATATAAAGTTTTACATCAAAAATATTTCAGTGTCTAGTCTCCTGTTTTGTGGCTGTCTTAGATTCTTATTTTTGAATTGTTGATTGTTCCATTTGTGATTATGGGGTTTTAAATATTCATCTTTATAATTTTATATTGAATACACACAAGATATATTCTGAATCAGAGCCATATTTCTTATTAACCTTCATACTAAATAATAAGTGTACTGGTTTCCTCATTGTGCCATTGCTTACCCCTAGCATGATGCAATGGAGTCAGTGAAAACCTTTCCTACCCCAGTATCTAGACACTCCATAGGTGGAGGGTAAAGAAATATTATTTGTCACTCCTTACAAAGGAAGAGGAGGCAGCTGTCCCCCTCTCTTCCTAAAAGGATCTCCTTGGAAATGGAATGGGGCTAAACTGTAACTCCACCTCTTTCGTCCCTCTACTTTTATGACTTAGTGTTCTGGACTCTCAACCCTTTTGAAATATAAATACATAGAGAGAAAACACTTCAATCTTTCTGGCAACCTGGGGTTTAACCTAGGGACCTATTCTGAGCTGCAACCAACTGATCCCTTCAGGGAACTGAAAGTTTTAGTATCTTTTGTAGCTGATCTATTAACCAGACAAATGACTATAGATCTAATTCTTACAGCCCATGAAGAATCTCAGGAGGCTAGGGCTTTTAAAAAGGGGACACTTGAAAATTTCTGCACAGTGGTTGATTTTGTTGTTTAATCACCATTTTATTTATTATATTATTTTAGTTTAATTCCAGCCTTCTTATTTCCCTTTTTGATTGTGCCAGTGGTATTAGCTCCTTGGAAGTTTATTTCTGCTATGGTCTGAATGTTACGTCAGGAGTTCCAGTCTAAAGACTTTTTTTTTTCCTGTAGCTCATACAATGATTTTTATAATCCCACACTCTCCTATATTAAATTCTGATTAAAATATCTAGAGTGGTTTTGGGTTTTTCACTAAACTAGATTTTTTTTTTGTTTCTTAATAAAATAAATTAAATTTATTGTAGAAACATGTCTCAACGTGTTGCCCAGGCTGATCTCCCACTCCTGGGCTCAAGCAATCTTCCTGCCTTGGCCTCCCAAAGTGGTGGGATTACAGACGTGAGCCACCACACCTGGCCTAACTTGCATGTTTTTGAGTGATGACGTTTGGTCTGCTAAGAACTTCAGTCTTTCTTTTCCTGTTTCTCTCTCTCTTTCTAATTGAGTGAGGCTTTTCTTTGAGTTACATTTAAACCCAGAGAGGTGGAGAACCAGGACAGGACCCAAAGGAGAGAGAACATTGAACTCAATTGCCATCAACATACTTCAGGAGAGCTCTAGGTTAAAGGGACAGAGAACAGAAGACTTGAAGATTTTATTGCAGGCCTCTACCTACCTTTAAAAAATGGGGAAGGGGGCAGAATGATATGACAGAAGTATTTGTCAATGAATGCTTTGATTTTTGCGGAAGCATTCAGGTTCACATATGCACAGAACCAGAGCATGGCACAGAGACAAGTAATATGGAACCTTCCTGCAAATGCTTTCCCCTACACTACCAAATGCAAATTAACTGATTATTGATTTTTTAAATACTATTTATAATATTGGAGTTGGCTTATTTAAAAATTTATGATTTATCATTTTTTCTCTCTTTTTCTCCTCTCTTATTCTTTTCTTCAAGCTAAGTGTGATTAGGCGGCTTCTTTTATTGTTTTTCTGAGTATAAAAAATAGGATAGAATGCTTAGAAAATACAAAATATGTCAACAAAAGCTATTTTTAAAAATGACAAGGAATGTAACATCCAAATGAAAACTACCATGAGTCTTTGGTATTCATTGTCTTTCCTTTGACCTTTTTTTTCTTACATTTTCTGTATGCCAAACATGCACAAGCATTGAAAATTATTCTTGCAAAATTAAATTTGTATACTGAATTTTTAACTTAATAACGTTACATAAGCATTTTCTTATATCATTTTCTTCAAACATATGTTCTCTAACAGCTAAATAATATTGAACTTTGTGTAATGAATATTACCCGTCTAATAGATTTCACAGAGAAGAATATTTAGGCTCATTTTTTCTTCATAAAAACAGGATAGCAGATTTTATAGTACATAAAAGTCTGATCTCATCTCTAAATGTTCCTTTAGGAAAATGTTTCAAGTTGAGTTACCAAATTAAAATGTATAAAATTTAAAATGTTTAATTTATAGTGCTAAATTTTCTTCAGAAATGTCATAATATTTTACATAAATAGCTAAGAAAAATAGTACAATATAAAAGCACACATTTTGTCAAATCCTCCACAATCATGGGCATTATAATTCTTTATTAATATAATGAATTTATATGTAAAAATGTTGTCACATAGTTTTATTATTTCATATTTTCTGGATTTTTAGTGCAGTTAAATTTTATGAATTTAAATTTTGCCTCTGAGATTTGGCTATTTAAATCATATGCCCATTTTTATTGGTATTTTTTCTTATTCCTTGAAAATACTGGTGTTCTTTATATAGGCAGGTTATTTAAGCTGATATTTTTATACACGTGAAAATATTTCTCCTGATTTCTACTTTAATTTTCTTATATAATGATTATCTGTATATAGGCTATTTTAATTTTTATTATATGTGGTCTATCAGTTTTATTTATAACTTCTAAATTTACTTTAATGTAAACATTTAAAATTGAAGAAGAGTTAAACATTTGCTTATCTATTCAACTAGCATATTCAAGGTTTTACTTACCTTTTAAATCCATCTAGCATTTATTTTATTGTATGTTGACAGGTAAATGACCTACTCTAAGCATTATGTTTTGAATATTTTATCCCTTGTTTTAAAATTTGAGCTGTCTGAAATTTTTTTCTCATATATTTTCCTGTTTATCTATGATTCCACTGATATCTTGCCATTTTAAATTTTGTCCTTCAAAAAATGTTTTGAATGGTTATTTTTACAAGCTCTTATTTGTCTTCTTTTTCCCCACTATTTTGTTTTTATCAAATGTCTATTCAACAGAAAGAAATTTAAATTCATATATAATTTGAGAATTTGCATTAAAATCGGAATTTGATATTGTGTTAATTACCAATTTTATGATAAAATACTTTGCATCCAATAAGATTATTTTGTTACTTCTCATACTGGAAATAATTGGATTGTTCTTCCACCTCCACCCCTCTTCCTTTTTTATCTATAAATATATTGGACTCTGATCTATTGTCAAACCAACAATTTCATGTTTTCATTAACAGTAAGTGTTGATGAAATGCTGATTTACAGGCTTATATCTTGACAGCTAGTTTTGTGTCCATTAATAAAGGCAACATGCTTCAGATACCTGTAACTATATTATATCATAAAACAAGATTATGCGTAGACCTGAGAATTCTGAGTTGAAAAAAGCAGAAAGAATTCTGATTCTAACCACTTTGTGACAAATTTGAATGCATTAAAGAAGAGCAATAGGATCTCAGGACACCCAAGAGTACTGGAAAATCCAGTCTAAAAGCTGCTTTACCAGAAATCCTATCTTAATCACATCATTGTTCTGCTCCGTCAGGAATTATTGTGGCCATTGTTGGGCCTCGACTTCCTTCTCTTCAGTTTCCATAAAAAATCTTTAATTCAATCACTTATTCATTTTTTCATTAAATATTTATGAAGGCCTACTATTCTAAACATAGAAGATACATTATATGAGACAAAGTCCTAACTTCCTATTGAGTGGTCAGAGAACTTTTCCGTGAGGAGAACAAAACCAAAACGTCATGGAGAAAGAACATTCATAACTGAGGGGAAAGCAGTACAAAGCTCTAGGGCAGAAACACACTGAGAGCATTTACTTAACAGAAAGAAGACCAGTGTTAATAGAATATAATTAGAGATGGCAAACATGACATGAGAAAAGGTGAAGGAGAAATATATCACAGCATATCATATTATGTAAGTGTTAGGGGAGGGATTGTAGGTTTTCTAAACCCAGAAGTGACAAGATCTAAATTATGGTCTCCTAAATGTCCTCAGCCTTACTAGATAAGGTCTCTTATTTTAGTAATATATATTTTTAATGTTCCTTTACTACCTGCCATGCAATTCATAAATTTTATAATCTATGCACAAGTATAATATTCAAAATAAATTAATACAGTGCCTCTGCTGCTAAATAAGGAAGGAATGAAATTTAAAATAATATATACCCAAACGTGAAAATAATATCATGAAATCACTAGTCAGGTGCTTGCATATACCTATATTAATCTGTCCAAATTTAAAAGAGCAAAGAAGATTAGGTACCACTACATTAAAGAATTAATGAAAAATAGAATAAGTAGAGTTGTGGGAGCTAGGATGAGCAATAACAGGCTAAAGTGATTTTTATATAAAAAGAGAAAGTGAGACATTTGTGGGGGGATATGAATAATCTTGAGATAGAAATAACATTATAAGGTAAAATATAATGTTTTGAAATGAAAAAAAGATTTGTCTTGCAAATGAGTAGTATAATTCTGTCGAACAAAATTAAAGCTGTTGAAGCAGAAATAATTTGGCAAAGGTTTATTGGAAGCCAAATGTGAGGATCAACCTGAGAAGACACACCAACACAGTTGAGCATGCTCCAAATTCTGTTACAAGTTGGAATGCTTTTATAGGAAAGTTTAGGAGAAAAGAAGGGGACTCATTTCAAAGGTTTTTTTTTTTTTTGTTTTTTTTTTTTTTTTTTTTTTTTTTCATTTGAGAATACAATACAGAGGCTACAGTCATTGGCTTCAGATGACAACATACAGGCTAAAATGTTTTACCTGCAAGAAAATTAGTAAAACTTCATGATTCAAAAATATATCAGTGTCCTTTTCAACATCAGTGGTTATATGTTAATCAGTACATCAACAGTTTGAGGAACTCATAGTAAGATTCCAGGGACTCATTCACAATAAGACTCTTACTTGGGGACAGGCTATAAGCCATGAATCATAAGACCTTCCCCAGGCAGTTATTTTGGAAGTCTGATAGATGTGAACTGTAGATGATCAGTTTCAAAACATATTTATATGTTGTCATTTATCAGGTACATGTTTTGCAAATACAGTTGGCCTCTGCATCTGCAGATGCTGAAGCTGTCATTTTATGTACAGAACTTGAGCATCAACTGAGTTTGGTGTCCTTGGGGATCATGGAAACAATCTCCTACAGTTATACAAAAATAACTGTATTTTCTCCCAGTTTGTGGCTTCTCATTCTTTCTTATTTTCTCAACAGCCTCATTCTAGAACATTAATGAGTTTTGTGTTTTACATTAGGGTCTATGATCCTATTTTGATTAACTTTTTGTGAAAGGAGTAAGATCAGTTCCTAGATTTCTGTGTGCGTGTGTGTGTGTGTGTGTGTGTGCACGTGCGCACACAGTGGACATTATGTTGTTCCATCAGTATTTGTTTAAAAGATTATACTCTCTCCATTTAATTGTCTTTGCTCCTTTTTCAGTAATCAGTTGACTATATTTGTGTGGATATATTTCTGTCCTCCAGTTTTTTTCTGCGGATCTATTTGTCCATTATTTTATCAACTCCCACTGACTTGACTACTGCAGCTTTATAGTAAGACTTGAAGTTGTGTGGTGTCAATTCTCTAACATTTTTTTTCTCCTTTAATACTGTGTTGGCTATTCTGGATTTTTTGTTTTTGCATAAAATTTTAAAATCATCATGTCAATATCTTAAAAAATAGTAATTTGCTGAAATTTTGACTGGCGTTTCGCTGAATCTATAGATCAATTTGAAAAGAACTGACATCTAAACAAGATAGAGTCTTCCTATCCAAGAACATGGTCTATTTCTTTATTCATTTAGATTTTATTTTCTTACTTTCATTAGAGTTTTGTGGTTTTCATATATATTTTAAGGTATTTTGTTAGGTTTATTCCTAAGTAATTGATTTTTTGTGCTAATGTAAATAGTATGGTACTTTAAATTTTAAACTCCAATAAGATTGTAATTGACTTGTGTATATTAATCTTGTATTTTGCAAACTTGTTATAATTGCTTATTAGATCCAGGAGATTCTTTTTGATCATGCCTTTGGAATAGTCTATATAGACAATCACGTCTTCTATTTTTTATTTCTTCCTAATGTGTCTGTTTTTGGTCTTATTGCATTAGCTAGGATGTCCAGCATAATGTTAAATAAGAATGGTAAGGCAGGAGCTTTGCCTTGTTACTGATCTTACTGGGAAAACGTCTAGTTTCCCTTCATTAAATATATTACTTTAGGTTTGTTTGCAGATGTTCTTTATCATGTTAAGAAAGTGCCTTTCTTCCTACATTGCTGAGATTTGTAATTATGAATAGTTGTTACATTTGGTCAAATACTTGTTCTGTATCAATTGATATGATCATATCATGTTTTTTTTCTTTAGCTACTGACATGAATTATGTTGATTTCTGAATGTGGAACTAACCATGCATATGAATATAAATCCCATTTTGCTATGGCATATGATTATTTTTAAACATTGTTAGATGTGATTTACTAATATTTTGTTCAGAATTTAGCATCTATGTTCATGAGAGATATTAATCTATAGTTTTCTTGTAATATATTTATCTGGTTTTGGTGTTAGTGCAATGCCAGTCATATAAAATGAGTTAGAAAATGTTCTATTTTCTGGAAGAGATTGTAAATAATTGGTATCATTTTTATAAGATTATTCCTTATTTGTATAAATCTATGGGATACAAGTGTAATTTTGTTATGTGGATAAATGGCATAGTGGTGAAGTCAAGGCTCTCAGGGTGTCATACCTAGTATCATATACTGTATCCATTAAATAATTTCTCATCATCCACTCCCATCCTGCTCCACTCCCTTCTGAGTCTCCAGTATCATTCCACATGCTACATCCATGTGTACACATTATTTAGCTCCCACTTATAAGTAAGAATATTCTTTGTCTTCTTGTGTCTGAGTTGTTTACTTAAGATAATGGCCTCTAGTTCCATCCATGTTGCTGCAAAAGACATGATTGCATTCTTTTTATGGCTGCATAGTATTCCATTATATGTGTGTACTACATTTTATTTGTCCAATCATCCATTGATGGCAACTGAAGTTGATTCCATATCTCTGCTATTGTGAATAGTTACGTGATAAACCTACAAGTGCAGGTATCTTTTTAATATAATGATGTCTTTTATTTGGGTATATACCTAGTAGTAGGATTGCTGGATCAAATGGTAGTTCTATTTTTAGTTCTTTGGGAAATCTCCATATTGTTTTCCATAGAGGATGGACTAATTTATATTTCTACCAACAGTATATAAGCATTCTCTTTTTTCCATGTCCTCACCGTTTGTTATTGTTTGACTTTTTAATAATATTAATTTTGACTGGTATAGGATGGTTAAAAGATACAAAGTTACCATTAGACAAATATAATAAGTTTTGGTTCTCTATTATACAGTAGGGTAGCAAATAATCTAGTGTACATTTTAAGATACCTAGAAGCATAGATTTTGAATGTTAACAGTATAAAGAAATAATAAGTGTTCAAAGTAATAGAGGTAGTAATTATTCTGATTTGATCATTATACATGCATTGAAATATGTACAATCATGTGTTAATTATAAATGAATAATTAAAAATAAAATCAAAAGCTTTTAGTTTCATTAATTTTTCCTCCTGTTTTCTTGTTTCAAGTTTATTTTGGCTATTATTATTTCAATTTATTCTCTTCTGCCTGCTTGAGGCTAATGTTGCTCCTCTTTTTCTAGTTTATTGAAATGTAAGGTTACATTATGGATTTTAGATTTTTCTTCTTTTCTAAACATGCATTTAATGCTATACATTTTTTTTCAAAATTGCTTTTGATGAATTCCACAAATGTTAAGTTGTATTCTTGTTTGTATTTAAACTATTTTTAATTTTTCTTGAGATTTCTTCTTTGACTCACATGTTATGTAGAAGTGTGTTGTTCAATATTAAAATATTTTTGAATTTTCCAAATACCCATACCCATCAGTTACTGATTTCTCACTTAATTACATGTCATCTGAGAGCATACTTAAATTATTTATATTCTTTTAATTCTCTGTGGTGTGTTTTATGACCCAAGGTGTGACCTATTGTGGTGAATATTTCATGTGACCTTAACAAGAAAATGTATTCTGCAGTTGCATGAAGTAAATGTCAATTAGAGCCAGGTGATTGATGGTGATTTTTAGTTCAACTATATCCTTACTGATTTTCTACCTGTTGGATCTGTCAATTACTGACAGAGATATCTCAAAAGTCTCTAAATATAATGGTAGACTTTTTATTTCTCCTTGTGATTCTCTTGGTTTTTTGCTTCATTTATTTTGATGCTCTAGTTTTAGAGACACTTTATAGATTGGCTCATCTTGGAAAACTGACCCTTTTATCATTATGTAATACCCTTCTTTATCCCTAATAATTTCCTTGCTCTGCTGTCTCCTTTTCTTAAATACAGGTTCAGTGTACCTTATCAAAATATTTAGGACTGGAAGTATTTTGGATTTTAGATGATTTTGGATTTTGGAATATTTGCATATACATAATGAGATATATTGGGAAAGACAACCAAGTCTAAATATGAAACTCATTTATACTTTGTATAGGATTTATACACATAGACTAAAGGTAATTTTAGATAACATTTTAAATTGTTTTGTCAAATAAAAAATGTTTTAATTGTGGCCCATCACATGAGGTCAGGTGTGGAACTTCTTACTTCTGGCATCATATTTGCCTTCAAAAATTTCAGATTTGGGAGTATTTCAGATTTTAGATTTTGGGATTAAGGATGCTCAAGGATACTTCAGCTTTCTTTTATTGTGTGTAATAATGGTGTATATTTCTCCATCCCTTTGCTTTTCATCTATCTGTGTACTTATTTTTAAAATTTTATAGACATTATCTATTTGGGTTTTTGATCACTCTGTGGTCAGCTTCAATCTTTCAATTGGTGTATACAGACCATTCACATTTAAAGTGATTATCAATACAGTTGAATTATTATCTACTATATTTATAAATGTTTTCTATTCATTGCAATTATCCTTTATTAATCTCATTTTTCTACTTTCTCTGGTTTTAGTTGAGCATTTTATATGATATCATTTTTTCTCCTCTCTTGATATATCAAGTAGTTCATTTAAAAAAAATTTTTGTGGTTGCCCTAGTGTTTGTAGTATTAATTTACACTAATCTAAGTCTACTTTCAAAAAGCACTATTCCACTTCACATGCAGTCAAGGTGTCTTCTACCAGAGTATTACATGGCTGGCTTTTATTAATTTTACTTGTTCATAAATAAAAATTGTTCAGTATTGCAAACCAGCAGTTATCTATTAGATCAATTAAGGAAAAAATAGAATATTTTACAACAGTTTTATTTATTACCTATTTAAAGTCCTTTCTTTCTTTACACGTTTCTGGCTTACATGAATTTCCATCCATGTCTTTAAAAAAAATTCTTGGCTGGGTGTGGTGGCTCACGCCTGTAATCCCAGCACTTTGGGAGGCTGAGGCGGGCGGATCACCTGAGGTCAGAAGTCCACGACCAGCCTGGCCAACATGGAGAAACCCTGTCTCTACTAAAAATACAAAAATTTGCAGGGCGTGGTGGCACACATCTGTAATCCAAGTTACTCAGGAGGCTGACAGGACAATTGTTTGAACCTGGAGGCAGAGGTTGCAATGAACCGAGATTACACCACTGCACTCCAGCCTGGGTGACACTCTGTCTCAAAAAAAAAAAAAAAAAAAAAAAAAAATTCTTTTCCTATTTCTTACAAGACACATCTACTGGTGACAAATTATATTTTTATTTATCTGAAAAAAATATTTATTTCTCCTTCATTTTTGAAAGATAATTTTGCTGGATATGGTAATATAGTAGATTGGTGCTTTTCACCCCAACCCTTTACGTATTTGACTCCATTCTCTTCTTTGCCTGATTTCTGAAAATAATTCTACTGCAATTCTCATCCTTAATCCTATAAAGGTTTCTGGAAAAAGGTAAGAGGTTTTGTTGTTTATTTGTTTTCCCTTCTCTGTCTTCTTTAAAGCTTGTCTCTTTGGCTTTTGTTTTCTGCGAATTGTGATATGTCTAGGTATAGATTTTTTTGGTATGTATTCTACTTGGTATTTTCTGACTTCTGACTTTCGCGGGTGTGTGGTTTGGTGCCTGTAAGCAATTTTGGAAAATTTCTAGCTATTTTTTTTCAAATATTTTGTCTAATTCTATCATGTGTATGTATGTTACAACTTTTATAGTTGTCTCTTCTCGGATATTCTGTTCCAAATTTTTATTCTTTATTCTCTCTGCATTCAGTTGAGAAGTTTTTCACCTATCTTCAAGCTCACTGATTTTTCTTTCCACTGTGTCCAGTCTGTTTGTGTGCCCATCAAAACATTATTTATTTGATACAATTTTTAATTTTTAAATTTCTCTTTGATATTTTTTCTTAAAGTTGCCATCTCTTCATGTACTACCCATCTTTTCTTGTATATTGTCCACTTTTTCCAGTAGGGCTCTTAGCATATTATATTTTAAAATCCCAGTCTGATAATTCTAAAATCTATGCCTTATTTGATTCTGCTTCTAATGCTTGCCATGTGCCTTCAGATTGTCTTGTTATCTTGCCTTTCAGGATACTTGATCATTTTTTGTTGCAAGCCATATATGATGTATTGGGTAATAGAGACTGAAGTAAATATACATTTAGCATAAGATTTTATGTTTATCTGGCTGAGTTAAGCACTCTATGTTTATTGTAATTGTAAATGTCAGAGACTTAAATTTCCTCTATTGTTTTTGCTTGTGTGTCCCCTGCTGTCTTTGGATTTGACTAGACACCCTCTCTTACATGGAATCTGTGTCTTGCAGTTCTCTCACTTGTGAGCCACCGTTTCATTCAGCAGACCAGCATTGGCTATAGCAGTGAGCTTCTGCTCCCAGTAAGGTATATTTCTCTGTATCCACCTGCCTCAGCAGTTTTTAATATAGCAGGTTGCCCTGCGTTTTAATTTGCATATGCATCCAAGAAGAGTTGTCGCTCAACTTGTTGAGCTTTTGTCTTGTAATGAGAGTGAGAGTAGTGATCTTTGTATATTGGAGTTCTTTGTATCTTGGAGTTGAAATGAGAAGTCTCCACATACACATATATTTTTAAATGGATCAGTCTGTCAATCACTATTGCAAGTTTATAGACACTTAAAAGTATTTTTAAAATAAAACCATCCCAAAGTTGAATAATATCTTTCTCAACTGCCGTCTTTATCTTAATTTTAGTTGATTTTGCTAAATATACATGCTAAAAATTTTAACAAGGTTAATTTTTGTATTGACGGCTCTAATGATCATTTCTTCACTTTGAATACATACTATTTATTTTATTTGTAATATATGGGGAAAATATCTGGTTTTACAAAGATATCTGAAGGGTATAATCATTACTATTTTAATGGATATAATTTAATTGATTTATTAAAATATTTATAATATTTCAAAAAAGGGAATAAAGTTCACTATGGTCTGGATGTGTTCCCCAAAATTTATGTGTTAAAAAGTTAAATTCCAGTGCAACAGTGATAGGAGATGGGGCCTTTTGGGAGGTGTTTAGGTCACAAGGACTCTGCCTTAATTAATAGATTAATGCTGCCATAAAAAGGGAAAGGGTCTTTCAGGAGTGGGCCCTTCTCTTCTGCCATGTGAGGACATGACATTCCTCCCCTCATGGAAGATGCAGGGTTCAAGGTGCCATCTTGGAAGCAGAAGAACAGCATTTAATCTGTCTGTTCCTTGATTTTGTTCTCAGCCTCCAGAACTGTGAGAAATAAATTTCTGTCCTTTGTAACTTATCCGTTCTGTGGTATTCTGTGATAGCCATACAAAACTGACTAGTATAAAGCCTATTAAAATGATTTTCTTCAGATAATCCTTTTCTATGTGGGATAATATATTTAAATTCATCTTGTTACTACACAGTTGAGGAATGACCTATTAACCAAGCTATTCTTTTTCATTCCATTGAAACACTCTATTGATTTGTAAAGTTCTTCTCTGAGATTTTGACACCTAAATATTGGTCTATAAACAACATAGGAAATTTCTAAAATGCCTGATGCTCTTTTCTTTTTTCTTTCTCAATACTGGCTATAAACATATGCTATGAATTGCCTACAACTGGAGTTCTCTGAGCTGTAATGGAAAATACATACTTTTTAAAGAAATATTTTAAGATATAAATATTAACAAATATTTTTACTTATTGATAGTAATGTTGAATATGATACTACTCCTAATTCTTTTTCCTACCATAAGAACTTTACATAAGTAATTAGTTTTAACACTAATTGCTTTATTATTTTTTATTCATTTATTAAATATAGAACAATTATTGTGTGTTAGCTAGAACTAATGTAAGAAAGAAAATAGATACATTTACTCTCTTCATTGAGCTTACTTTCCATCAGAGTAAATAAATTACATGACACTTCAGAAATTATGTCCTATGGAGAAAAATTAAAAAGATGAGGAAGATAGAAGATGCAAGGAGAGTCACAGCAGACAGAACAACTGACCGAAGCCTTGAAAGGAGAAGAGGGAGGGATTATCTAAAGGAAGTATCTAAAGGAAGTATACCTCAGGAAGAAAAAAAGTCAAGTCCAAAAGCTTCAAGGTGGCCTATTGAGTTCAAAGGCAGTGATGTGAGTAATAATTTGAATGTCTACCAGATGAAGTCAGAGAGGATTTCTGAAGCTTCAGGTAAAATCTTGTGCTTGACCTTTACTATAAGTAAGATGAAGAGGATTATGAACAGAAGAGTGACATGGTCTGGGCATTAGTTTACAGATAATTACTGTGTTGAGAATAGATTATAGCATCGAAGTGACAAGGGTAGAAGTAGAAATACTAACTTTGAGTCTACTAAAATTGTCAGGGAATGAGTTTGTGGTGACTTAGACCAATGTGATACCAGTGGAGTAAGAAGTGGTCAGATTCTGAATACATATACATATACATATACATATACATACACATATACATATATATATTTTAAGCCATGAGGCTATACGAGAAGACTAAATGAGTAATTATACAAAGAGAGAAGAGAAGAGAAAAGTTCTGGGTCCTGGGCAGCCAAAGAGCATGGACAACATTTTAAGAGAATTTATCTGTCAAAGAAAGGAGAAAAATGTGGCAGAAGCTATATGGAAAAGTTACTTCAAGACACATCTTTAAAAAGATGGATGTAATAACAAGACATTTGCAAATGGATTTGTTCTTTACTCACTGGCAGTGGAAATTTTTCTTGATTGCTTTTAATCATACAGACGATTTGTAACATTTTCACTTCATGAATTTTTTTTTTTTTGAAAGAGTGGTATCGCCAGTGGAAATTTTATTTAAAAATTCCCTTTATACTCATAGCCTCTTTTTTTAAAACAACAACAACAACAACAAAACAAACAAAAACAAACAAACAAAAATGGAGTCTTGCTGTCACCAGGCTGGAGTGCAGTGGTGCAATCTCAGCTCACCGCAGACTCCACCTCCCGGGTTCAAGTAAGTATCCTGCCTCAGATTCTCCAGTAGCTGGGTTCAAGCAATTCTCCTGGCTTGGCCTCCTAAGTAGCTGGGACTACAGGCATGCGCCACCATGCCCAGCTAATTTTTGTATTTTTAGTAGAGACAGGGTTTCACCATGTTGGCCAGGATGGTCTCTATCCCTTGACCTCGTGATCCGCCTGCCTCAGCCTCCCAAAGTGCTGGGATTACAGGCGTGAGCCACCAGACCCAACCTCATAGCCTCTTACAGGAATGGTTTTATTATTTTCATGGTAGTGCGTGCTTTCTTAGTTTTTAATAATTTGTACTATGAAGTAAAAACAAAAACGGGACGTTATATACGAAATAAAAGACATTATAAACATCACATTGACGATATTACAAACTTTAAATTTAATACAAAGTTTAAATTTATTCTGTAAAATATTTTTTCAGTTTACTAGCAGTGTTTCTTGGCAAATTCTTTAATACTGAAGATGTCTGCTTCAATAGAAAAATGAAACTGTGTTGCCACAGGGTAATTGCTAATTTATAAACAATATTAAACAACTCAATTTCAATGTTCAATTGAGTATTGTTGATACTTTTCAACTTGTTTGACCTTGTGAAATAATTACTAAAGTAGAATATTAATATGTATTTAGAATTATAATAAATGTAACAGATATAAAAGTACATTTATACAGGCATGTTTTGTTGGCGTATCATTAGCATGTGTATTGACATCATTAGTGTACTCCTGTCAGCAACAAATTTTTTTACAATTATGATTAATTCTTGTTTTATTTTGAATATAGCAAAATACAACTTTGCTTGATTTACACCATAGTTACATTTATGTAAAATTAAGTGATATCAAAACTATTTGCATATAATATTTGGTGTATTAAAACTACACAAAAAAAAACACTTTTGGCTTTATGTAAAATGCACTTGTGCTCTTATCTAGATAAATAAAAACATATTATTCAAAGTATGTTAATTTCTGGAAGGACAATATTTTCCTGTGTAGAACTGAGCTCTGTGATCTAACACTGCTGCCTCTCATTCACTAACTTTTACTAGCAAACTCCAATCAGTGTATAAACTGCCTTTGCAAATTTCCAAAATGCCCCTCTAGTGTGAAGCATTTCAAATCAAAACCACTGACTCATTCTTTGTCTCCTACAATTAGTTCTCTGAATACCAACACGAAAAATTATACAAAAAGGCAACTCTCCTAATTTGTTAATCTACCTAAAATATGTTAACAGTGTCTCATTATTCTTAAGATAAACATTTAACTCTTCAAATCTATGAACTAGTCTGGACCTCACAAATGCTGTAGCCTTTCATGCTTGTTCCCTCTGGCTGTATTTACTCAATTTCAAAATCTCTTATCTCTCAAGTAAAATTCTACCAGATGGTCTCTGCATATGCTAGTTCTTCTGCTGGAAAGGTCTCTGCTTCTTCTTTTACATAGTCAACTCCTACTCATCTTTTAGTTTTTAGTTTAATTATCATTTTCCTGGAAAGGCTTTCCTGAACTCAGTGCCTTGATAATTTCCCTAATTTATATTGTATCATGGTTCCACATTCCTCTTATTATAGCATTATTCACCAGTTATGTACTTATATTTATAAGAGGCATTTCTTGATTATTGTATTTCATAACAAGGTTGGAGTGACCACATCTGTTATTATTTATCCAAGACTTGACATATTATCTAACACCTTGTAGTTTTTAAAAATAAATATACATTGATAAGCTATAAAATTCATGATGAAAGAAGGTATGTAACAATCCAAGAGACTGAGTCATAAAAAATGACAAAAAGTATCACCAGTTCAAAAAAATATATAAAAGTCATTCCTGATATAAAGAAGATGCTGTGTGGAAGAGTAGAAATCAAGACATTTTGACGTAAGAACAAATAATGCAATATAGCAAGAATGATGATGTAGGGATTTGGAGACTGAAAAGCTTACAGGTTTGTGATAAGAAACCATGAATAGCTTTAATGAAGGGATAACATCACATTATAAGTCAGAAATACCACTCCAATTGTAAGAAATCAACTGAAACATAGCATGTCTAGATGTAGAGAAATAATTTATCCATCTACTAGAATAGTCCAAGAGAATAAATTAAGGCTGAGACTAAAAAATTTTCACTAAGTTTTGGGGGATGGTGCAGATCTTAGGATGGTTATCTGCAAGTTGAATTTTTGACTTTCAGGGCTTCCTTTCCTTTTATGTCTTATAAGAGAGGTAAATATTCATATTCACTAAAATAAATCACATTGTTAGTCCAAGTCATTCTACACATTCTACACTTTGAATTATAAACTCAATTTTGAGTTTCATATTTATGTGAAAAACTTATAAGACCCTAACTGACACAAAAGAAAAGCAATCAAATTATCTTTCAACTGAAGCATATAAACTGGAAATGAAGGGTACATAGCAAGATCTTGTTCCATGTAGCATATAAAAAAGTTATTTAGAGAAAATTAAATTGAAGTATATTCAGTATAATGTTAATTGATATAGAAAATGTCAACTCAAGTTGCTCATAATAGTTAGAGATGAGCAAATGATTCAAAGTAATTTGGGTTATGATGCTATTGATCAAATTTTTTTCACTTCAATTCACTATACACTGTGTCCTTGGGAATGCAGTAAAATAATAATAAAAAGAAGTAATTTAAAACATACTTAATCAAGTCTTTATTTTAGATGTTCTGGATTTCTTTTGACTTTATTAGGAGGAAATATACTTATCATAACCTTTTAAAAGTTAATAAAGTTACTACTATAAATTCTGTAAAAAAGAGATGATTTTTATATGCTGATCTACCTTCAGCTTTTCTTTTTCTTAATGAAAATTATAACGTAATGCAAAAAAACATAAAAATAAAGATCTACTATATATATATATATATATGTATTGTACATTAAATCTATATAATAGGCATCAAGGTTAGCCTGAATACTAAGATGTTCATTAAGTTCAAAATTTCATACTGATCCTAACATACTCTTCAAGGTACTGACAAAAAAACAAAAAAATTCCATCAAGACAAAATGCCTGAAAATGAGTCTTTTAGTAGAGTTGTAGGGAAAACAATAATGATTAAAATACTTTACACTTTAGTAAAGTCATAGTAACTGACCCATAAAGGCAGCATGCAAAATGAGTGAGTTAAAAATATATCTGTTGTTGAACATTTGCTATTGCAGCACAGCTAACTAATAGGCCCAGTGAGAGGCGGTGTAAAGGGAGGGAGTAGAGAGTGTATTTCAGGCAGAAGAAAAGGAAAATATCAAAACTCAATGCTATGAGACCTTTAATGTCTGAAGAACTAAAAGGCAATTAAGATAGATACAAATCTAGTACAGAAGTTGGTGTTGATTAAGGAGCATTTGCCTGAAGTGGTAAGTAGTAGTAACTGCTTAACTATTTCATAAAGTTTTTGAAATAAGAAACACTGTATCAAAAGTTTTGAAGTAAATAAAATAGCCAGATTACATAATGCTAGGTAAATAATTTCCAAGAGGGGGACAAACTTAAATACAGACAGGCTATTACAGTAATCCAGATGGACCTAAAGGAGAAAATCAATAATCAAAATAGAGAAAAATTGACAGATTTAAGGGAGTAGAGCATTTAGAAACTACATGCCTTGGTACTTGAGGTGAAATAAGTGAAGGAGAAAGGAGTCAAGGATGATGTAAATCCTTGACTCTCAAATTTCTGTTAGATAAATGTTGCCATCTAAAAAACAATGGAGAGAAATGGAAGGATAATTTTGAGGGTGGAAGGGCAAAGGTTATGAATTCAGTTTTAAATGGGTCAGTTTTGTGCCACATGTATGTCTGTAGTGAGATAATTTTTATGTATGGTCTGAAACTCAGGAGAAAGATATGGGAGTAAATATATAGTTAGAATCTATTAGCCCATGAATGATAACAGGCATGAATGCAACATGCTAGAGAGTATATGGCAGAGGAGAAGAAAATAATAAGTGTTAAGGACATGGTTCCTATAACATGAGCATTTGGGAAAAGACAGAGTAAAACCTTCTGTGAAAAAAAAAAGTGTCTGATCCTCTAGTGTAAAATGAAAAAATTACAGGATTATGGTAGTTAAGTAAATAACAAGGCAAATGGTATATTCAGTGCCTCAAAATGATATTGAAATATCAAATATAATAGGGGAAACAAAAGGGCCATTGCTTTTTATTATAAAATAAGGCTTATATAAGTGATGCAGAGAAAAATTATGGGTGGGTGTAGAAGTAGGAAATTAAGACTAGAGGACTGTGATTTCATAAAATATTTAAATAAAATTGGCTCTAAAAAGAAGTTGAATAACAGAATGGTGTAATAAATGGGATTTGTCTGTTTTGTTATTGTTTCGAAAATGATTTGATGCTAATAAGAAGGAGCAAATAGAGACTAAGAGGTTGAAAATGTAAGAGAATACAAGGAAAATTAATGGATATCACTAAGCAAATCAAGGAGATAAAATGCAAGGCACAGAGAAAGGAGCTTAGATTGGACAGACATGTGCACAAATGAGGAAAAGCACCTTCCAGGGAGGAAAGATAGGTTAACTCATAGGTATAATGAAAGACTAATGTGAAGTAGAAGTAATTAGCTGAGTGGGGGCAGGTGGGGATATCCAAGAAGGCCTTATATTTTCCCTCAGCTTGACCAAACTTTAGACAGATTTCTTCCTATGTGCCCTGGATCTCCATTTTCACAGGAACAGAAAACCAAATACAGTATGTTCTCACTTATAAATGGGAGCCAAACATTGGCTATTCATGGACATAAAGATGAGGGACTACTATAGTGGTGGGAGAAGAGAGGTGGGGGTAAATATTGAAAAACTGTTGGGCAATATTCCCAGTACCTGGTGATGGGATTATTTATACCACAGACCTCAACATCATGCAATATACCCAGGAACCAACTTGCACATGTACATCCCGAATCTGAAATACAAGTTAAAAAAGAGAAAAGAAATTAAGAAAATAACCCCTGACATGAAAAAGAAAAGAAAGAAAGAAACAAATCCATAATCTAGCAAATATAAAGAACTCAAATTTTCATCAAGCAATACAGTTGGTCCTCCACATTTGCAGTTTCCACATCCATGAATTCGACAAACTGTGGATCAAAAATATTCAGAAAAAAATAAAAATATGACAATAAAAATAATACAATACAAATAATACAAATTTGAAAATACAACTATTTCCATAGTGTTCACCTTGTACTAGTTCTTATCAGAAATCTGGAGATGATTTAAAGTATGCAGGAGGATATGCATAGGTTATATGCAAATATTACACTGTTTTATATGAGACTTGAGCATCTGCAGATTTTATGTGTGGGGGTCATGGAAACAATCCCTCATGCGTACTGAAGAATGACTGTATCGTTGTATTTTTTCAGTGAAAATCTGCCATATATGCTTATACCAAAATAACTGTGGGATGTGGGAGTGAGCAAGCAGCAGTTTGGTTTTGATAGCCCAGAAGGCTGCTCTCAAAAAGTCTTAGTCGATTTCACAGCAAGGACAGGACAATGACAATTATTTATTGGCAAAATTTGCAAGCCCAGATTTAGCTTTTCAAGTTGAAGGCACAATATAAATCTAAGGAATTAAACACTGTCTCATAATAACTCACACATGCAAATCTCACCTCTGATCATACAACTAAACCAGGGAAAAGTATAGCATCTAGGCAAGGTAGAATTTTTAAACCTCCAACCGCCTCAGAATAGTAAGTTTGGTAAAATCTCTCAGCAATTAGAACTGGCCATTTAGTTTGCAAGGCTCAATGCAAAATAAAAATCATGGATTTTTTTTATTAGTAATGTATGGTAAAATGTGACAATAAAGATACCAAAATTGTTAGCCTTTTTCTCATTTTCTACAAACTAAATTTCTTACATTTTTTAATTTGCTAACTAACGTTATTCTAAGTAATGAAAAAATTAAAGTTTTACTTTATTGCCATGAAGTTTGCTGTTCATCTTTACATTGTATAATGTCAGTTTCAAAATGCAAATGTAAGAACATTTCACTCAGTTATGGAATCAAGGAAATTATACTATTTCTATTTTGTAGCTCATATAGGCATATGTATTTTATTATTACCAGAAGAGTGAAAATGCTATCTTACTTTGTGCTGTGCCCACACGCTACCAACACTCCACAGCCTGCGTACTGATGAAATAGAAGGGCCCAGAGGAAAGGATTGTCCTATCTTTGCCTTTCCTTCTCTATCATATTCAGTGTAATTCACTGGCTAATACGGGAAAGTAACATGAGTAAGAAAGTTTATGATATCATTTCTTATTGTTTGTGTTTCTTAGAACAACTTTGCCTTCTTTCTGCATTCAAAGAAAGTTGTGGTTCAAATAGAAAGTGTGCCATCTCAGGGCTGTTGGGCTGTCAGCATTCCCATCCTCCAAGTTCAGACATAGACATAACTGTTACTTTGAATAATACTCATTTTGACTCTCACTGAACTCCCAAGCATTGTGGTTCCACTGGAATTCTGTGCTCATGGGGCATTGAAAACATCCTAAGTAAATGAATGGTAATTAATAATGGTAGAACATCATATTATGCTTCTCTCTCTACCAACATGAATTCTCCATCACCCCTTTGGGCTTCACTTACAAAATCCAAGTTCAAAGATAAATGTATTCAGAATTTCAAGATGGCGAAAGCAAATAATTAATAATAATTCAAGATGGCGAAAGCAAATAATTAAACAAACCCCTGTCCCTCTGAATGTGTGGCCATGTGCATGCATATAAAGCCCCCTTGCTAGAAGCAGATAATAAAAGGCTGCCTAATGAGTTAGAGACAAAGTTCCCTACCAGAGGCCTCCAGTGATCAGAAGTGCATTCTCTGGTATCTTCTTTCTTTTGCTCTTGTAAAACCTTCTCAGGATCTTTGTCTTTACTTGGGAAGATAACCCAGGTTATTTGACAACCTGAATCCTTGCCTCCATACTCTCACGTAACTTGTATCCTTCCCATCCTACAGGTCCTAACTCCATTATGATCTCCTTAGTGAGGTGTCTCAATAAAGGAAGCTACTTCTCCCCTATTATCTTTGTTTTTATCAAAATTGTACAGTTGTTCAACCTTCACCACAACCCAATGTCAGAACACTTCAGTTACCCCAAAACTTTGCCTGGCAATCATGCATCTACCCTCCCACACACCCTCAGCGTTATACTGCCTTTGATCTTTCTTTCTATCACTGTAAATTTGCCTTTTTTGGACAATTTAAATAATTTGAATTAAACGTTGTATAGTTTTTTTTGCATCTGACTTCTTTCACTTAGCCTAATTTTGAGGTTTATCTATGTTGCAGAATATATCAGTTGCTGCTCTTTTTTTTTTAATTGTTTTATCATTTTATTTTATTTTCTAAGTTCCGGGTATATGTGCAGAATGTGCACGTTTGTTACATACGTAAACGTGTGCCTTGGTGGTTTGCTGCCACCTATCAACCCATCACCTAGGTATTAAGCCCAGCATACATTAGTTCTTTTTCCTAATACAGAAGCTTCCATACATTAGCTCTTCCTAGCGACTCCTCCCCTGTCGCACTCCCCCGACAGGTCCCAGTGTGTGTTATTCCCCTCCCTGTCTCCATGTGTTCTCATTGTTCAGCTTATAAGTAAGAACCTGCAGTGTTTGGTTTTCTGTTCCTGTGTTCATTTGCTGAGGTTAATGGCTTCCAGCTTCATCCATGTCCCTGCAAAGGACATGATCTCACTCCTGTTTACAGCTGCATAGTATTCCATCATGTATATATACCACATTTTCTGTATCCAGTCTATCATCGATGGGCATTTGGGTTGATTCCATGTCTTTGCTATTGTGAACTGTGCTGCAATGAACATATGTGTGCATGTATCTTTATTATAGAATGATTTATATTCCTTTGGGTATAGACCTGGTAATGGAATTGCTGGGTCACATGGTATTTCTGGTTCTAAATATTTGAGGAATCGCCACACTGTCTTCCACAATGGTTGAACTAATTGACATTCCCACCAACAGTGTAAAGCCATTCCTATTTCTCTGCAATCTCGCCAGCATCTGTCTCTTGACATTTTAACTTAAACTCCTTTATTTAAAACAAAACATTTTGTACAGAAACAGTTTCAACCATTGTTTCCCTTTTGTAACTACTTCAGCTTTTATACTTTATCTTAGCCAAAGGCCAAGAAGCAATACTTCAACTTTTTAATACTGTATAGTAAGACAGGGCTAACCATTCATAGGCATGCTTTTTACTTCTTTTCCCCCTTAGACCCTCTTCCTCTTCCTGTTTCCCTTTCTGTCCTCTTCTCTCATCCTTCTTTCTTCCCCTCTATTCTCCTCCCAGCTCCACTTTTTAAAATCTTATTTCCTCCTCTCCTGTTTTCCCTTCTCCCTCCCTTTTTTAAAAGAGTACCTGCCATATCATACTTGATGATATGTTTTGAGGAAAGAAACTGTAAAGAATTCTATCAACTAAAATGATGACGGAGGGCCTTTATGAAATTGTCTTAATTTTGTAAGCATGCTCTTAATTTTTTTATTTTTATTTTTTATTATACTTTAAGTTCTGGGGTACACATGCAGAATATGCAGTTTTGTTACATGGGTATACACGTGCCATGGTGGTTTGCTGCACCCATCAACCCGTCACCTACATTAGGTATTTGTCCTAATGCTATTCCTCCCTTAGCACCCCACCCCCCTACAGGCCCCAGTGTGTGATATTCCCCTCCCTGTGTCCATGTGTTCTGGTGCTCTACACGTTCAGAGAAACTTCACTAGTAACAAACTACAAAAATGATCCCTGAAAGTATAGTCTTGTCTCCTGACATTTTAATAATCGCCATTCTGACTGGCACGAAATGGTATCTCATTGTGGTTTTGATTTGCCTTGCTGTAATAATCAGTGGTGTTGAGCCTTTTTTTCATATGTTCGTTGGCCATATGTATGTCTTTTCTTGAAAACTGTCTGTTCATGTCTTTTCCCCACTTTTTAATGGGGTTGTTTCTTTCTTGTAAATTTGCTTAAGTTCCTTGTAGATTCTGGAGGTTACACCTTTGTCATACAGATTGCAAAATTTTTCTCCCATTCTTTAGGTTGTCCATTCACTCTGACGACAGTTTCTTGTGCTGTGAAGAAGCTTTTTAGTTTAATTAGATCCCATTTGTCAATGTTTTCTTTTGCTGCAATTGCTTTTGGAAATTTCACCATAAAATCTTTGCCCATGCTTATATCCTGAATGGTATTGCCTAGATTTTCTTCTAGGGTTGCTATAGTTTGGGGCTTTACATTTAAGTCTTTAATACATCTTGAGTTAATTTTTTGTATAGGTGGAGGGAAGGGGTTCAGTTTCCATTTTCTGCATATGGATAGCCAGTTCTCCCAGCACCATTTGTTAAGTAGGGAATCCTTTCCCCATTGCTTGTTTTGTCAGGTTTGTAGAAAATCAGATGGTTGTAGATGTGTGGTTTTGTTTCTGAGTTCTTTATTCTGTTTCTTTGGTCTATTTGCCTGTTTTTGTACCAGTACCATGCTGTTTTGGTTACTGTAGTCTTATAGTGCAGTTTAAAGTCAGGTAGTATGATGCCAAAAAGGAGCTTTGGACAATCCTAAGCAAAAGAACAAAGCTGGAGGCATCAGTTGTTACTTTGTATTGCTGAAAAGTATCTCCTTATATGGATATACCACAGTTGTTTATCCATTCATTCAATTTTTATTTGGCATCTGGATTTTTTCCAGTTTTTGGATATAAAAATGCTGTCATGAATACTGTGCACACACCTGCGTGAGTATGTTTTTTTACTTTTGAGTAAATTCCTAATAGTGTAACTGTTGTGTCAAATAGTAAATTTATCTTTAACATTTAAGAACTTGCCAAAATGTTTCCCAAAGCAACTATACCATTTTATATTCTCACCAATAATATGTGATGGTCCTGACTTCTCTACATCCTTGAAAACACATTATTGCTCGTCTCTAATTATAGCCATTTAGTGGCATATAGTGATATCTCATTGGAGTTTTAACTTGCATTTCTCTAAAAATGTTGAATGTTTTAACGTGTTTATTAGCTATTGATTTTTTTTGGTAAAATATCTATTTAAATTTTTCCTATTTTAAAACTGAGTTGTTTTCATAGTTCTAGTGTTATGGAATTCTTTATACATTCTGATTAAGTTCTTTATCAGATATATGAAAATACTTTTCCCCAATGTGGCCTGCCTTTTCATTTTCTTAATGGAGTCTTTTGAATAATATTTATTTTGACAATTTCAAATTTATCACTTTTGATGGAACATGCTTTTGATGTCATATGTTAGAGCTTATAGCCTAATTTATGGTCACAAAATTTTCTCCTGTATTGTCTTGTATATGTTTTAGGTCTGTGTTTCGTTGTTTATTATGGTATGGGTTAAAAGTATAAATTCAGTCTGTTTTAATGTGAACATTTACATGAACACACAATTTGTTGAAAAGACTATTTTCCACAGTTAGGTATTTTGAAACATTTGTTGAAAAATCAATAAAAGCAATGGTTTATTTCTGAATCTCAATTCTATTACATTGATCTATATGTCTATCTTTATGCCAATACCACATACTCCATTAATTGCTATAGTTTCATAGTAAGTTTTGAAATCAAGACGTTTAAGTCCTCCAGGTTTGTTCTTCTTTTACAATATTGTTTTTTGCTATTCTAAATGCATTGGATTTCTATATAAATATGAGCATCAACTTGGCAGATTTTAAAAGGAGACTGAGGAGACTGCTGGATTTTTGTAGGAAGGGGAAAACATTAAAATTAAATGTGAAAATTGTCCTCTTGATAATATTGTGCCTTCCAGTTTAGGAACATGGAATGTTTCTCCATTTATTTAAATATTTAATTTCAGCAATGTTTTGTGGTTCTGATTGTAGACTTACAATTTTTTGTTAAATTTATGCATTTTTCTTTCCTTTTTGGAGCTATGTGAATGGAATTGCTTCCCACTATTTTTTTTTTTGTTTTTTTTTGCTGTTTTCTTGTTACTGGGTTATAGAAATACAATTTATTTTCATACTAATTTTGAATCCTTCAATCCTACCAAACTTGTTTTTTGGTACTAATAGTTATTTTTGGATTCCTTAATATACTATTTTCTTCATATGTTATCAAGTTATCTGGGAATAAAGACAGTTTTAATTAATTTATGCCTTATTGTAAAAAGTAGAGTCTCCAGGACACTGTTGAATAGAAGTGGTAAAAGCAGACATTCTTTCCTTGTTCTTGATCTCTTGGAGATTATATATAATGTTTGCTGTGAGGTTTTTGTAAATGTTATTTATCAGATGATAAATTTTTCTGCTTTTTCTAGTTTGTTAATTTTTTTACTTATATAAATATTTGATTTAGTCTATTTTTATGCATTAAGATTATTATGCAGTTTAGTTTCTGTACCCTTTGTATTAATATGGCTATTACATTGATTGATTCTCAGATTGTAAAAGAACCAGTACTCCTTGGATACATTCTACTTGTACTTGACATATAATTATTTTGTATATGGTTTTGAATTTGGTTTGCTAGTATATTAATGCTTATGTGTTTATGTTCATAAAGGATATTGATGTTCATCTATCTGTTCCTGTGATGTCTATGTCCAGGTATCAAGGTATGAGATGGAATTGTTCCCTTCTCCTGTATTCTCTGAAATAAATGGTGAAGGATTATTATTATTTGATTTTTGAATATTTGAGAGAATTCACACGTCAAGTCATCTGAGCATTTCTCGTAAACCTGGACTCATCAAATTTTATGCCCCAACTCAATTAGCTCTTCCACTTAAATTTTATTAAACTCATAGGCCTTTTCTTGTTTAATTTCTACTTGCCTTTCAAGTCTCAGCTTAAAAGGCATGTCCTTGTAAGAAAATGATTTAAAACACTTTGCAGTATTACAGAATAGTTTTTCCTTATTTTCTAATGATGCTGTAAATGTGTATGCATAAGAATCATTTAATTTTATATTTATCTGGTAATTTAGTGAAATCTGAAAAATTATAGAGTATGTTTGTGTTTATATTGCGTTTTAACAGTTTCGTCAAGAACTATTATTTAATTCCTTCACAAGTTACATTTAATTGTGATCTATTTGAGATTTTTTAATGACTTTGGATTCATATTTTCTTGATTAATTTAGAATTCACACCCCTGTATTTAGAGGCGACATTTGTCCTAATGCTCACCAGCCAAGTTTACCAGAAACAAATCAGTGGTCTAACAAAGCAGGCATCTTACCAAGAGGATATTAGCAAGTGCTTTTTATAGGATTTGGGGTTGTATTAGAAGATTTGGGGGTGATCCAAGGAACCAGGTACTTTAGGATTGAGTGCAGGTAAGAAGCAGCGGTAATTGTACTATCAAGTATTGTCCAGAAAATAAAAATTTACATCTGTCATAGTTAAAGAGGCAAGAAAGACTTTATCAGAAACCGTTGCAGTTTGGGTTAAGACTGTTGCATTAGAAGAGAGGGCGAGAACTCCATTCCACTGAAACAAAAGATGGAAGGATGTTTTTAATGCTGAGGTGATCTATGTAAAAGTACTGGAGGACACTAGGCAGGAAATTGGTCAAGGTGATTAGGCCACCTGTGTTTGCTAATTAGTGAAATTAGGCTTTTACTCTCCAATAGGGACAGGGAGATAGGGGTGCTATCTTTCTTAATTGCTCTCAGATCCTTAAGAAAGACACTTCAGGGTTATAGCATTGGTAAGAGACTAAGAGAAGATTTATGTCTCAATGAGGCAAAAAAAGAATATAAAATAGCAAATTTTCTGAAGTAAATTCTCTGAGAAAAGTGAGATCAGGAACCTATAGTGAGAAAGAAGCCTGTCTAAACTTTAGTCAAGCTGAGCGAAACCTTAAGGGAATCTGGGTTAGTATATTAATCACTGTTTTCTAGAAGGATGAAAACAAAAGAGCAAGACTAAAACTGTGATTTGTTAAAAAGCAGTAGGCACTCATGGAAGCCTGGAAATGGGCCTATTTGGCCTTTGTTGTTCCTTGGACAGTGTTTTTGGTTTGTGCTCAGAAGTGATTACAGATAAATTTTGTTTGATTGTTTATTTGTTTTCCATCAGCATTACAGAGTGACCTCATCTGATATTGGGTATTTGTGAAATTATTCATGTTCAGTGGAACATCTAACAGTTGCTATGCCAGCTATCATATCCATTTATTTCTGTCTGTACCTTGATATTTTTGTGTTTGCTTTTATTTTTGGAAGGAAAAGAGATGTATTTTTGTAGATTTGGAAAAGGATATATATAATATATATATTCTTCCTAATCAGTCATCATATCCAATTGGCTCCATCTTCTATATATATATGTATACATATATACATATAAAAATATATATACCAAAATTTATATATATATAAATTTTTTCCGTGTTTTGCATACATTGTTACCTGATGATATTCTGAATTCCCCCTATAGAAACCAAATAGAACTAAAATTTTATAAATCTCCCCTATAAAAACCATAATTTAGAGTATATTGTTTGATAATTTCTACTTTTCTATTGTTGTTAGTATTTTCTCATTTCTTTTCTTAAATTGCTTTTAGAATTTAACATTATCATCACAATAAACATTTTATCCAGAACTAGAGTAATATAACTCACAAAGTATTTAAATATAGTTGTAATCCTTTTCTCATTTCAAATGAGTTGGTAACGTTTGTCATTTTTACTTATGTTTATCATACATTTATTTTTAATAAATAAACAATGCTGCATACTAATTTTTAAATGTTTTGATCATTCTCTGAGGGAGTTAAGGAATATAACTCAGGTAAGTGACCACGTCTATTGACTTACCTATAAAATACTGAGATAACATAATCTTGATAAGAAAAAAAGAACACATACTGCATATATTTTGCTTCACTTTGACTATATCACGCATTATAGATAATGGCTCTGACGAGCAACACATTTATACCTCTAAGTCTAGTAAACATTTCTATCCTAACTAGGGCTTCTAAAACTGATTATAATCCTAATCTTTCTCACTCCCTGAGCAAAAATTATAATACAAGTCAGTATAAAATCAGACCTCAACTCTCATTTCCTTGGAAGTGCCCCACTTCGCCTTATGGCTTTAAAAGCAATCTATATGATTCCTAAATTTTTATCTGCAGCCTGGTCAATTTCCATCAACTCCAGATCATACGGAGAACTTACATGGATCTCTAAGAGACAACTCAAAGTTAATATGCCCATTAATGTAATGGATTCCTGATTGTCACGCTTCCCCCAAAATTGTTAACTCCTCTAGATTTTTCTAAGTTAATACCAGTTCCATTTTCCAGTCACTAAGGCAATGATTTGACTCATCCTTAACACCTTCTTTTAAATCACCTTCTCTTCCTAATCAGTCATCATATCCAATTGGCTCTCTTCAAATTATATTCAGAATTCAACCAAAAGATTTCTGCTACTACCCAGCTGGGCGCGGTGGCTCATGCCTGTAATCCCAACACTTTGAGAGGCCAAGGCAGGCAGATCACGAGGTCAAGAGATCGAGATCATCCTGACCAACATGGTGAAACCCTGTCTCTACTAAAAATACAAAAAAGACCTGTAATCCAGTATTGGATGAGGCAGAGTGAACCTGGATTGATTGCAGAGCCAAGTCAGCCTTGGTAAAACTCTGTCTCAAAAAAAAAAAAAAGATAATTCTGTTACTACCCTGTTGAAGTCACTATCATTTCTTTCCTGGACTAGTGCTAAAGCCTTCCAACAGGTCAGCTGGATTCTATACTCAGAATACTGACAGTACAACAGCAAATGTTGACTGCATCTTGCTGCAGTTCTGTTTAAACACTCCAGTGACTGCCAATTTCCCTCAGTATAAAAGACAAAATGAGAAAGCTTATGTGATCTAAATAACATTGCCCCTCTGGAACCTCTTCTCCTGCTTTGACTCCTGTGACTCACTCTGGTACAGCCTCATTGTTTTCCTTCCTGTGATTATGTTCACAGCTCAGGATCTTTGTCCAGGCTGTTCTTTCTGCCTAGACTTCTCATCACCAAGATACCCTCGAATCTTGCTCCTTCGCCTTATTTAAGCTTTTGCGAAATTGTTACCTTAACACTGACACATTCCCTGAGTACTTTAAAGTTTAACCTCCTGTTTTACTCAGGATTTTATTGAGAGACAGAAACAATAGACTATATACAGAGAAAGATGAAAAAGAATCTATTAGGAGAATGGGCTCACTTGATTATGGAGGCTGAAAAAGTCTCACGATAGGCTGTCTGCAAAGCAGGAAAACCAGGAAAGCTAGTAACATGGCTCAGCCCAGGTCCAAAGGCCTTAGAATAAATAAGTCAATATTAAACTTTCAGTCCAAAGCTGAAGGCCTGGGAGCCTAGGGAGCCACTGCTGTGAGTCTCAGAGCCCAAAGGCTGGAGTTCTCACATCCAAGGGTGTCAATCACAACTACGCCAAGGTTCCAGCCCATGCTGAGGTCCGAAAGGAGTGGGCAGATTGGTGGCAAGTAGCTGAAAGAACACTTAGGGGGCCGTAGGCAGGTGAAATGTGGTTTTAATCAGCAGCTCTCTCATCAGCAGTCTCTCACACTGTCAGCCTTTATCTTGGCTGTCTGCTCTGGCTGCACCCTTCCCAGCAGCCAACTCTGTGGCTCCTGCTGCCCCCATGCCTGCAGCTGCATCCTCTGGCCTACAAGGACAGGGTCAGCAGCTTAACTCTTTCCCTCTAGGCACAAACCAATTCCTGGCCCCCCACCTGCCCACCTTCAAGGCAACTGGGTCTCCCTTACAGGGATCAGTAGCATTACTCTCTCTCCCTAGGCACAAGAGAGAGCCATGCCCTGGCTCCACCCTGTCTGTCTGCAAGACAGACAACTCTGGCTTTCTCTCTTTCTCTGGGCACATGCGAGAGCCCTGTGCACAGTGTCAGCAGGGCAGTTATACCTTTTACAAACAATAGTGGCTCCTAGCCAAGCATAAGCTTACACAAACAAGTAGAGCTTACACAAACAAGATTATATAACAAGTAGAGTCATGCACCTGCACTCTAAACTCAGTCACTTTGGCCTGGATGTTTACCTTGGCCTACGCACGACCAAAGCACAAACATGTACCTTACAAAGGGCAAGAGAGGAAGGGCATTGCAGCTCTGGGAGAGAGGGGGAAAAAATTTACCCTTCCCCTACCTTTTTGTTTCATCCTGGCCCCTAGCTGATTGGATTGTACCTACTATCATTGAAGGCAGATATTCCCTACTCAGCCCACGGATTCACACACCAATCTCCTTCAGAAGTACCCTCACAGACACCTGGAGCATCCCAATCATTCTTACCAAACAGCAAACCACTTGGGTTTCCCTTGCAGCAGAAGAGGATGGGTTCAGTGCCTCTTAAACATTGAGTATAATTAATGCTGTACCTGGATATCCTATCTGGACATCCTTTAATCCAGTCGTGTTGACACCTAAATCAACCATCACACTTCTGTACAGCTGAAATCTCCATTAACTCTTCTTGCTTTATTTATTTCCATAATACATACAAAGTTCTAACACTTAATAGAATGTAAGTTCCATGAAGAGAAAAGTTCTAATTTTTTTTTCTGCTGAATCACCATCTTAACAGAGTTGGGCACATAATAGCTGGTACATGTGAGTTAACTGAATTCAAAGGGGATTAAATATAATTCTTAAAATTCTCTATAGAATATTCTTTTGATAGTATTGCCTGAGTCTGAATAAAAACTCCTCTAGCTAGCATTCTATCATTCTGGATACAATAAACTGTGTGTCAGTAAAAATTCAACAATCTAAATGTTGTACAACAGTGGTTTATTTCTAACTCATGATCAAATTGTTGCAGGAATTTTCCTCAGTTCAGCTAAAGAAGGAGTTCTTGTCCGTCCCACGGCCACAAAAATTTAGGCGCACAGATGGTTTAAAGGGTGAGGAAAGCACAGTTTTATTGGGTGAAAAGGGGAATAAAAAAGGAAAACAGGGACTCTTGCAAGGCCAGAGTCACTCAGCTAGAGCGCTTCCTGCCCATCCTTCAAATCCCAGGTTCTACCTAGGAAAAAGTGGGGCTAGGCTCCTCCTTGCTGTGAAGGGCATTAACTTCCTGAGGCACCACCACAGTGGGCAAGCGGGTTAGAGTTTCTCCAGGGACCCCCTTCCACCTGGTTGTCTCATTCCCTCCTCTAAAGAAGTACATCTAACTGCTGTTAGATTAAGGATAAGGACAAAGACAGGTCTTAACTGCTTCCTGCTGACAGGGGCATTGTTTTGGGGAAACAGCACTCAGAGCTCCCTCAGAAGCCTATCCAAGGGTTCACAGAAGAAGGGGCCATCATCAGAGGCTCTGGTTGCATGACTGTTTGGAATCTGATGGCCTGAAGGCAAGAACAGAAAAACCTGGTTATTGGAAAACATGTATCAAAATGAAACAAGGGGACGGGTAAGGACAGCTCAAAAATTCTGAGGCCCTTTACCAGTTTGCACAGAGAGAAAGAGGCCAAAAGCTCAACTGGTTAAAAAACAAAAGCAACAAAACAAAACAAAACAAAAAAAACTTTACCCTTTTGCCAGCATGTTGGGCTTCTGAGTTCCTTTCCCTGGAGCTCAGTCCTAAGTCAAGCAGTTTAAGGTTTGGGAAATTAACCCTTTCCAGTTTGGAGGATGCATCTGAGGGGAGTGCCCTGTGGTACAGAGACACAATTATCTATCCGTGAAGAGGGAACTGAGGAGAAGAAAGGAAAAGCAAGTGTTCTCAAAAGGAGTAAGGGTTTAGGATGCATTCGAAAGGGGTACAGACTGAAGATGATGGCTACCCATCTAGAAAGAGATAAGCAGACATCCTTGGTTCCCTTCTCTTCCTAGCAGACACCAGAGCATCCTCTTTCCCTCTTCCATCTTTGCATCCCCAAGTCCTGGTGACCTTGGCATGTGCCACCATGAGTGCCAAAATGGCTTGCATTCATGAAGCAGGGAGGGCCTAGAGAATAGGAATTATCCACTCTCACCTGTGCTTCTCTCCCCCCGACTGTCAGTAGCCTTGGAATTCCCTAGACTTCATTTATGCCATGGATATTAATGTGGCCTTTATCCATGAAACAGGAAGCTCGGGGTTGGCTTAATTGGCAGGAATCAGTCACGCACACCTGCACTGTGCCTTTTAAGTTCCATTATTGTCTTCCTCTGGATTCCTTAGATCCAGTTTTCTTGCCTAGTGCTTTGACCCAAAGCTTGGAATTGAGTCCTGGACAAAAATGTGTCTCGGAGGCGGGGGGGTTGCATGGACTCCTTATCATAAGCAGAATGCTAAGTTAAAACTGTGGAACTGAGTCCTCTTTCAACAAGGGAAGGGAAAGGATGTCTTGTGACACACCCAGATAACTGGTAGCTAGAGTTATGCTTGCTAAGATTTGGGTGCACGGTGCTTGGCTTTGGTTAGCTTTCTTGGTCTTACTTTCCCCAAAAATAAACCTTCTCATGATGGGCGTCCTATTTATTCCCATCACCTGGCAGGATTTGCAGGATAATTGCTTAGAACTAGGATATGGATCCAGATTTTTACATTACCCATCCGTCTTGTTCTTTCTAAGCTACGGCTGGAGATTGCTAGTTGGTTCACAGGAACAAGCAGGATTAGTCTAAAATGTAGGCAAAAATTTAAAAACAACTAGTGAGTTTAGAATTTAATGACAAATATAAGTTTTGAAACATGATCTCTCTCTCTCCAGTCCTCATGTTTGTTGAAAAACAAATCATCATAGGACTGAGTGGTTTGCAAAATAGACTTTAGTTTTACACTTGGCCTGATTATTTGCGTAAAGTGCAGCAAGAATAATTATTTTTACGTAGGTTTTTTGGATTGGCTTTGATGGAACTTTCTTCCCCAAGGAATCTCAGATAAGACCTTTTACAGGTGAGCCCAGCCATGGGTTGATCCTCAGAAACCTGTGAGTTGAGTGATTCTTTCTTCTTAAGGTTCCATAACAAACTTGGAGCTCCTAGACATGTTAGAAAGTGACACTCTTTACTGACCACAGGTCAGGAACTCTGTACAGGGACTGTGTAGACAAGGATATGAGAACAGTTTCCCACTGGACTTTCATTGGCTCTGCAAGTCGAGATTGACTCCTTAAAGGGAAGCACACCCTTCCAGTCAAAGCCTTGGTAAAATAACCATTTTCTCCAATTGTGTCCTGTTGCAAAAGAAAAATGGATTCTTATTGCACTGATGCAAATGACTATATTGCGATAAGTTAAAAATACTCACAGAGTTTCCAAATTCTAGAGGAACCAGGCAGAGAGAAACAAACATGTTTTAAATTTTGTTCATAGTATACCTTATTCAATTATTAAAGGCTGTAAATAGTTCAAAATTAGTTTCCTTAACTCTGAAAAACCAAACAAGGATCAGCAATATTCCAAGCAAAAGTGTCAAAAAGGTTGCTTCAGCTTTCTGAGTTCAGTCCATTAGTTCATTCTTGTTTTGCTTGATATTCATGAGCATTTCAGCTCTTCATGAGTCCTGTACATTTTCCTTCATTCCAATGTACAATCTTTAAAGTTATCAGAAGCAAGTGTTTGAGAGCACCTGTTAAAATTCTATAACTCATTATAAACCATATTTGAAAGGGATTAAAACAAAGCAATTGTCTGTGAATAGCAAAATGTCCAGGGTAGTTACAGTTAGAAACACAACTGACAAGGAACTTTGGTTTTCTCTGTGGTTTACAATAACTTAACATAGCAACCTTAATTATGATAGCATACACTCAGAAATTAGAATTTTAGAAATCCCATATAATTTTGGAACATATATTAGCATTATTCATCAAGATATAACCTAAAGAAGATTGAACATTATTTTGACAATCCCTTGCACCTAAACATGTCAAATAATCCTGTTTACCTCTCTTTTCTGGACACTTCATGGGCCCTCTGAAGTATTAAAAAAACTAGGTGCCACGAAAGACAAATTTGAAACTGAAGTTTGATTTTGAGAAGGCTGTTAAATGTTTGAGGTTTAAAACACTTGATATTACGAAATAGAATTCCAGATTACCATAAATTATTTATTTTGCCAAAATGAAGACTCAGAAATTTTAAAGAAGCAAAAACCTTTTATAACCCTTTACAACTTTTGCCAAAGAGCAGATTACTACCTCAGGAAAACCTTGTTATGCTTTTATTTCAATGCCCAATTTACAGAAAAACCACATACTGTCCTTTTCTGAATTTAGTCAATATGTTCACACAGAGAACCTCTTCTATAAGATTAATTTCCACAATTTTTCCACCACTTCTTTGAACCTTCAGCTATCTCATTTAACTCTAAACAATCCTTTAACCCTAGGCAAAAGTTTACATTTTAAGGCCTTCTTATAACCTTTTACTAAAAAACACATTTTACTGTTCTTACACACCTTGCATGTAAATTTACTTCTAGTTGTTTCAATTAACTCCTAGCAATTTTTTAACTTTAAGGTAAAACTTGGTAAGTTGCTTTGAGTGCTAAGTGCATTCAAGGTTGCCTTTTTTTTTTTTTTTTTTGAGGCAGAATCTCACTCTTTTGCCCAGGACTGCAAGCTCTGCCTCCTGGGTTCACGCCATTTTCCTGCCTCAGCCTCCCGAGTAGCTGGGACTACAGGCGCCGGCCACTGTGCTCGGCTAATTTTTGTGTTTCACCGTGTTAGCCAGGATGGTCTCGATCTCCTGACCTCGTGATCCGCCTGCCTCGGCCTCCCAAAGTGCTGGGATTACAGGCGTGAGCCACTGCACCCGGCCGGTTGCCTTCTTAATTAAGGGTATGGTTAGTTCCATATGTCCCAGGCCTTACCAGTTGTGAAGCCAGCAAGTCAAATGGTTCTCAAAACCCAAAACGCAGTTTATAACCTCAAAACATTTAGCAAACCTTGCATCTGACCTGCTTTGGCAATCCCATGCACCTAAACATGTCAAATAATCCTGTCCTCTTTAGGGCTGTTTTTATTTCTTAAAGTCATGTGAACTGAAAGGTACCACAGCATTTACCTTCCCTTAAAAAAATATTTGATCCAGGCACTTGTCTTTCTTTAGGCCAAATTAATTAGAGTTCTTTTTATAGACATCACACACAGTATACACACAAGCAGAAGAAAACCCGGCCGCTGGGTGGGGTGCTTTAAGAGACAGGGCTAGGATATGGAACCTCAGGGCTCATCACTTCAGGCAACATTGCTAAACAAAGCCTTGCCAAGCAGTTACCAGCCAAGCCCTCAGGATGTAAAGCAAGATGGAGGCTTGATTTCACAACCAAAAGTTTGCAGAGAATACAGCGATAGTTGGGAGTGTTTGGGGGTGGGGGGGCGCTAGCCTAGTAAAACATCTTCTAAAAGAAAAAAAAAAATCCTTTAAAAGTTAACTCATTGATGGGGTATTGAAGGGAAAGGAAAAGTGCCTGGGGAAGAACCTCTTATTCTTCTGAGAGTGGTTCATCCACCAGAGAGACAAGTTTAAGCTTAATTACTGTCCGATAGAGTTAAACCCTTTGGCCAGAAAAGGGGAAGCCTAGGGCAGCCCTGAGTGGCTGGGAACCAGCCAGCTGGCTGTGTCAGACCATTGGGCGTGATCCCAGCCTGGGCAGAGAGCGGGGAATGACCGGGAGCTGCTGCTCACTGGTCCCGCCCCGAAAAAGGAAGGAAAAGGCCATGAAAAGGCCCGGGAGCTATGTGGGCGGGGGCATGGTTTCCTCACTCTCAGAAGTCTGAGGATGAAAAGGCTTAGAAACAACAGTGAGAGGTTTTTAGTCCCCATTTCACTCACTGCTTCTTGAGCCCCCACGTTGAGTACCACAAATGTTGCAGGACTTTACCTTAGTTCAGCTAAAGACGGGGTTCTTGTGCGTCCCACGGCCACAAAACTTCAGGCTCGCAGACGGCTGAAAGGGTGAGTAAAGCAGGGTTTTATTGGGTGCAAAGGGGAAAAACAAACAGGAAACAGGGGTTCTCATAAGGCCAAAGTCCCTCTGCCCCTCTGCCAAAGGGCTTCTGCCCTCCGTTCAAATCCCAGGTTCTACCCAGGAAGAGGAGGGGCCAGGCTCCTCTTTGCTGCAAAGAGTGCCAACTTCCTGAGGTTAGAGATTCTCCAGGGACCCTCTCCCAGCTGGCTGTCTCAAAATGTCCATAATGGGGCAGTGTGGTTCTGTTCATATTGAGAGGTGACAACGTGCTGGCAGTCCTCACAGCCCTCAATCGCTCTCGGTGCCTCCTCTGCCTGGGCTCCTACCTTGGCAGCACTTGAGGAGCCCTTCAGCCCACCGCTGCACTGTGGGAGCCCTTTTCTGGGCTGGCCAAGGCCAGAGCCGGCTCCCTCAGCTTGCAGGGAGGTGTGGAGGGAGAGGCGCGAGCGGGAACCGGGGCTGCCTGTGGCGCTTGCGGGCCAGCTGGAGTTCTGAGTGGGCGTGGGCTTGGCGGGCCCCGCGCTCAGAGCAGCCGGCCGGCCCTGCCGGCCCCGGGCAATGAGGGACTTAGCACCCGTGCCAGTGACTGCGGAGGGTGTACTGGGTCCCCCAGCAGTGCCAGCCCACCGGTGCTGTGCTCGATTTCTCACTGGGCCTTAGCTGCGTTCCCGTGAGACAGGCAGCCCGCCATGCCTGAGCCTCCCACCCCCTCCATGGGCTCCTGTGCGGCCGAGCCTCCCCGACGAGCGCCCCCCCACCCCCGGCTCCACGGCACCTAGTCTCATCGAACACCCAAGGGCTGAGGAGTGCAAGCGCATGGCTTGGGACTGGCAGGCAGCTCCACCTGCAGCCCCTGTGCGGGATCCACTGGGTGAAGCCAGCTGGGCTCCTGAGTCTGGTGGGGCCTTGGAGAACCTTTATGTCTAGCTCAGGGATTGTAAATACACCGATGGGCACTCTGTATCTAGCTCAAGGTTTGTAAACACACCAATCAGCACCCTGTGTCTAGCTCAAGGTTTGTGAGTGCGCCAATCCACACTCTATATCTAGCTGCCCTGGTGGGGCCTTGGAGAACCTTTATGTCGATACTCTGTATCTAACTGATCTGATGGGGACGTGGAGAACCTTTATGTCTAGCTCAGGGATTGTAAATGCACCAGTCAGTGCCCTGTCAAAACAGACCACTCAGCTCTACCAATCAGCAGGATGTGGGTGGGGCCAGATAAGAGAATAAAAGCAGGCTGCCGGAGCCAGCAGTGGCAACCCACTCGGGTCCCCTTCCACACTGTGGAAGCTTTGTTCTTTTGCTCTTTGCAATAAATCTTGCTACTCCTCACTCTTTGGGTCCACACTGCTTTTATGAGCTGTAACACTCACCGTGAAGGTCTGCAGCTTCACTCCTGAAGCCAGTGAGACCACAAGTCCACTGGGAGGAACGAACAACTCCAGACACACCGCCTTAAGAGCTGTAACACTCACCGCGAGGGTCTGCAGCTTCACTCCTGAGCCAGCGAGACCACGAACCCACCAGAAGGAATAAACCCCGAACACATCCGAACATCAGAAGGAACAAACTCCGGACAGGCCGCCTTTAAGAACTGTAACATTCACCGCGAGGGTCCATGGCTTCATTCTTGAAGTCAGTGAGACCAAGAACCCACCAATTCCGGACACAATATCACCTTCATCCATGATGCAGATCAGCCATACTTGGAGAACATTACCCTTCTGAGTGGAAGAAGGAAAAGAAAACATGGCCGGCCATGTGCTGACTCCTAAATGGGCTTCAACATATCAATTTTCTTACCTTTCAATGGTAAAGCAAGTCACATTGTGGCAGGCCAGGTCTCACTAATGCAGGCCTCCATAACAACTGTTGTAGTACTGACTGAGTGGCTAAATATTAAAAGCAGAGAGAGCCAGTGCCATTATACAAAGGCTATAATGTAACAAAAGCCCACCCAGCTTTTTGCCTATGCCTTTCCTGGGCCTTAAAGCATGACAAGATAAGGGAATTCTTAACAGGACCCATTTAGGATTAAACAAGTTGTATTGGGGGTCTGAAGAAACTCCCTAGGCCTTCACAAACAAGTTTATCGATACTCTGAAGGAACTCCTTATACTCCCATGAATTAGCAGGAGACAAGATAAGGGTAATCACCCAGCACCTGGACCCATTTAGATTAAGTAAATTTACTGAGACTCCAGAGGAAGGTCTTCAGGACTCAGACCTTAGTTATAGATTAGAAGTTAATCACTTATGCCTTTAAATTAATGCACACTTACATGTAGACATATAGCTTAGAAGGTATATAAGCTCTGGAAAACTTTGTAATTTTGAGTTTGTCTGGCGATATTTTCCAGACCTTCTCCCTGTAACCAGCTGCAGAAATAAAAACTCTCTTCCTCCCCAGTTCATCTGCATCTCATTATTGGGCTGCTAGAATTAGCAGCCCAACCCTCAGTTTGGTCAAGGAACATGACCAAACTTGAGGTCAGTCAATAAGACAGGTAAGCATAATTTTCTCACAGAAAGAGGAAAAGATAGTGATAAATAATAATAGTATGGCCTACATTAGCATGTTGAAGTCAAAATAAAAAGAAATCATTGACTTTAATTTATTTATTCTGTTTATATGCTTTCAAATTGATTTGCTCCTTGTTATTTCCTCTCTAACTTTTTTTGATATAAAATAATAAAACTTCTGCTTTCATCTTCTCTATTATTTTGGTATTTGGAGATTATCAATCTTTTAATAAGCATCTTTTATCATCGCAAATAATAAACAGTATTCTATTTTGGGCACAAATTTTAATTCATTATTAAAATAGCTAATCCTTTATTATCAATGATAAAAAGTATATAGTAATTAAAAATATTGCTGCTATTCAAATAATCTAGCTATGACTCATTTATTCCCAAATAGAACACTAGTGAAAGGGTAATAAAAAGATTATGGCAGATTTTAGATACAAGCGGGAAACCATATGGGATGTAAATATTGAATACATGTTTTAGAAACAAAGAAGTTGAGTTTTATATCGAGATTCATAGCCTGGAATTTTTGTGCTCAAAGCTACTTCAATCAGAATTGGGGAGTTCTTTTGGGATTCACAAACCGAGGGAATCTGGTTTCACAGCTGTCTGGACAATATTTCTTTTCAACTGTTTTCTTGAATTAGATAAAGCTGTGGCCTTATGTCTTGCATTTTTTAATGTGGGAAATGAAGCCACAGTGAAGAATATTTAAATTCACAGGTTCTGAATCTTTAAATTCTGAACTAAGTGGCTCAACCACTTCGAGTAATCATGGAAAAATTACCTAAATTATTTAAACTTCAGTTTTTCTGTCTATAATTAGGGACTCATTACAATTTGAGTGAAAATTTAATAAATTAATAAATGAAAAATGTCTCACAGAGTCCCTGGAATGTAAGAAACTTTCCATAAATATTTCCTATCTTATTATACAACCTAAACAATGTAAAGCCTGCGAATGTTTTTCATGGTGTGTTTTGCTAAAATTTCAGATTCTTAAGTTCATACGATCTATTCATAATAGTTGTAGAAGACAACTAATGTAAAAATGTACATGAGAGCTAAATGCTGAGAGTATGTACGGAGAAGAAGTGAGGCATCCTCTCAACAGGATACTGAGACTGGGAGAGTGTACAAAATTTGAGAATACAGACTGATTTGAAATTATTTTTGATATTTATTTTATGTTTAATAACTACACAAATGTGTTTTAAAAATGCATCTACTGGCCAGGTGCGGTGGCTCATACCTGTAATCCCAGCACTTTGGAAGGCTGAGGCAGGCGGATCACAAGGTCAGGAGTTTGAGACCAGCCTGGCCAATGTGGTGAAACCCTGTCTCTACTAAAAATACAAAAAAAAATTAGCCCGGCGTGGTGACAGGAGCAAATTGGGAGGCTGAGGTAAGAGAATCGCTTGAAACCAGAAGGCAGAGGTTGCAGTGTGCTGAGATCATGCCACTGTAATCCAGCCTGGGCAAAAGAGAGAAACTCTGTCTCAAAAAAAAAAAAAAAAAAAAAATGCATCTACTATGAAGGCACTAAAAAAAAATCATAAATAAAATCATAAATAAATGAACTACTGCTCATGGGATGGAAAATAGAGCTTCACTGACAAAATCATGAAGATACTGCAAGCCAGTTCAGAGTCTTAGGGCCACTCAAAAAGCTGTTTCCTGACAACTGAGTACTTTAACAGTACATTTTTGACAATACTCATACCATTAACTACATGAAGAATTGCATGGGGAAATATGTGATTTTAGTCATCATCAAATTGTGTGACATTTTGTGTGGTAAGAAGTATGGATTTGGCAAATACCTGAAAACTGAATTCTAGGTTACAAAGTGACATTTTCAACATCAAGTTGAGAGTTATTTATAAGATTTGATATTTACAGCTATGGAAATGCTGAATTCAACTACCAAATTTTTTTTTTAAAAAGGAAAACAAGGCAAAATTTAAAGAACAGTGCTTTCATCAGTGAGGTGACTCTCTGCAATCATGTTGAAAGGAAAGAAATGCGTCAGGAATATGCACTGTTACCTGCTACTATGAGGGAAAAGTGGCTTTAGAAAGGAAAGTAAAATATGGAGAGATGTCAAAGAGGAACCAAGTTTAAGAGATTCAAATTTAGCTAACATTAGTATTAGGTGCTTAATGATTTCTCAGAAGAACTAAATTTTAATAGATTAGCAAATAAAAGTGAGGCTGCAAGGTCGTGTAATCAGAAAATAGAGGATTCAGAATATAGAGGCAGCATATATAGATTATTATTGAAAAAAGTGATAATAGCAAGAAAACCTTCATTTTCTATTATTTAGCAGACTGTTATTCAAACAAACATTAGACTGAAAATAACTAAAACTAAACTGCAACAAAAGCCAAAATTGACAAATCGGATCTAATTAAACTAAAGAGCTTCTGTGCAACAAAAGAAACTATCATCAGAATGAACAGGCAACCTACAGAAGAGTCTTAAATGAAAGTTATCAAGTGCTAAGGGGAAATATTTTAAAAATTCTAAGAATTCTATATAGAAAACTATAAAATATAATTGTAATAAATTTAAGAGATGAAAAATGGTGAGATTATATATATATATACAATGTTCAATGATCAGAAAACACATATTGTCAAGATGCCAGTTTTCTTTACATTTTTGGAGTGAATGAAATTCCAATCCTAATTAGCGTCACAACATGCTGTAAAAGGAAGGTTAATCATTTTTTATTAATAAGAAAATTAAAATCTTAATGAGCTAGACTGGTAATTAAATGAAATTAGAGAAATCTCATCTATTGTGTTGAAAATGTAACTTGTACTAAGCAGTTTGATAAATAACATTTCATTAGCTACTAAATTTCAAGGGCCTACCTTTTGACACACAAACTCTGGCATCTAGAGAAACTCTCCAAGGGAACAGGTATTCCAGGAGAAATTTAGCAGCTGTGTTGGTAATTAAAAAAGAAGAATAATAATTCACATGTGAATCAATGATGGAATCCGCATTAACTTCATGAGCATATGACCTGTGTGGACTTTCAGGGGCCCACACTTCAGCATCCTCTACTTGGTTTAAGGCTCTGCTGTTACCATCTTAAAATTTTTAATGCTTTGGAACTAGGGGTTTCATACTGTCATTTTGAACAGGGCTTCACAAATTATAGAGCCAGCCCTGGTAGAACTGAAAAATAGTTGATATATTTATGCAGTGGATTATTACAGCAATGAAATTAAATGAAGCACAGTATTGTGCATCAACTCGGATGTAGCTCAGAAATTAATATATCCAGTATGATTCCATTCCTATAAACTTGAAAAGCAGAAAAAAGTATATTTTTTCAAGAATTATATATATATATGAAGATAATTTTATCAGATAAGTTAGTATATGGATTATATCTAAAGAGAAGAACATGTAATCTACACAAGAGTCTTCTAAGATCTTGGGACAATTTTTTTAAACCAATGTTACTGTTAAGTAGGTTTTTATTGATTCTCCATATGTGGTTTGTACACTCTTGTTTATGTAGGATTTATTGCAAAAAAATAAAATGGGATAAATGCAAAATATGTGTTGATTAGAATTAAATGACATCCATCCTTGAATGTGGGGAACAGTATCTCTCAACTTTCTCTATGTTTGAGCAAAAGCAAAGTTGAAAGAGGAGTAAAAGTTCAAGATAGAAGAAGCAAGTTTTAAGAGGGTTCATTTAAGTTTTACACAGATTCCCAACAGATTCCCTAGAACTGGATTCTTCAATTAGTATACTGTATTTTAACTGATGGATTGGGGAAGTATTTATAACAGTAGTTTGGAGAGAACTGATGTCAAATAAACTTTTTTTAAAATTATTTTTCAGGCTTTCAGAATTAGAAAATTTCAGGAAACTTTAGACAAAGGACAAAAAACCATTAAAAAAAGTCAGTATGGAGCATGTTTGTCAATATTCCTTGGGCTTGTGTTTGCCAATTTTATTTTTCCTATAGCAAAAGGCTAGAGAAATTTGTTCTGCTCCTAATGATATTGAAATTGCCAAAGTCGACCAACTAATGAAATGTTTGAAGACATTCTCTAGTAAAGTGAGCATTCTAGCAAAGTGGGCTATTAGTAGCTATGCAACCCATAATTAGATTTTTTCTATACCTCAGTTTCTCCCAGGGTATAACTGTTTGCCTGCAAACCATGTCCTGATAACCAGGCTAATGATAATGCGTGCAAACTAGAGACTCCCATAGTGTCAACTACCTCAGGAGAAGAAGCTAAGTAGTTTAAAGCTGCATTCAATTTTTCATACACAAGAGTACTGTTTATTGTGCTGGCTAAATAAGTATGAGATAAATGTGCGTTTATCAGAAAAAACACTATGATGATTAAAACTATTGCTCATCATTCTAGCTACAGGGCCTTTATGATTAACAGCCTCAATTGTCCTAACTTATTGTAATTGCCTATATGGTAGCAAAAAGACTGTATTATCATTTCTCAAGCTGCATATTATCCTAGAGCACTATTAGGGATAACTGACCAAAAAGATACAGACCTTGAAAATACCTAGCTTAAAAAGTAGTCATTTTATAAATTGAGTTCACTAGTGTAACGTCTTTAATGAAAATATTTTAGGTCAGAATCCTCCAGGGAGAAGCAGACAACAAATTAAAAACAACATATTTTAACTACTCCTTCTAGGATACCCCAATAGTAAATTGTGCAGCTCTGGTGTTGGATAAATCATTGTTTTCTTCTAAAAGCTGTCACACAATTTTCAAAATTATCCCTTGAAAGTTACATTTGCATTTATCTGACAGTGGCATTTATAATATGTGAACACCTTGCGCAAAATTTTCTGTCTGCTAACTTAGTAATTTACCTTTTAGAAACTTTGTTTCACATCAGATATTCAAATTCATTTTGCTTTTCATTATAGCATCATGTCCAGAGGCATATCCTTTTCTGGAATGTGTCACGTATCTTAGCAATCTTACTTTAACTTGAATAATACTCCAGTACATCACAACATAGTATGATTTGGAGGATGTCAACATCATTTCCGCCTGCATATCTCTTCTCCTTCCAACTTGCAAAATTCTAAACTTACTTCTGTTTTCAGACCTTGAAAGGTCTCACCGTGAAACTGAAAACAGAAATTAAGTGCATTATCTGGAAGGTCGTCTTGTAAACAAAACTGTTACCCCAACAAGCTGCAAGTAGATTCCCTTTTTGTGCTTTGGATATTCCAATTGAATTTGAACAAGGATGATTATATTCACTTACTTAATAATTAGTGTTTAAAAGCTGAGTGGACTTTTTTTTATTATACTTTAAGTTCTGGGTTACATATGCAGAATGTGCAGGTTTGTTACATAGGTATACATGTGCCATGGTGATTTGCTGCACCCATCAACCCGTCACCTACATTAGGTATTTCTGCTAATACTATCCCTCCTCTAGGCCTCCACCCCATGACAGGCCCCAGTGGGTGATGTGATATTCCCCTCCCTGTGTCCATTTGTTCTAATTGTTCAACTCCCACTTATGAGTGAGAACATGTGGTATTTTGTTTCCTGTTCTTGTGTTAGTTTGCTGAGAATGATGGTTTCCAGCTTCACCCATGTCCCTGCAAAGGACATGAACTCATCCTTTTTTATGGCTGCATAGTATTCCATGGTGTATATGTGCCACATTTATTTATCCAGTCTATCATTGATGGACATTTGGGTTGGTTCCAAGTCTTTGCTATTGTGAATAGTGCCTCAATAAACATACATGTGCATGTTTCTTTATAGTAGAATGATTTATAATTCTTTGGGTATATATCCAGTAATGGGATTGCTGGGTCAAATGGTATTGCTAGTTCTAGATCCTTGAGGAGTCACCTCACTGTCTTCCCAATGGTTGAACTATTTTACACTCCCATCAACAGTGTAAAAGTGTTCTTATTTCTCCACATCCTCTCCAGCATCTGTTGTTTACTGACTTTTTAATGATACCATTCTAACTCGCATGAGATGGTATCTCATTGTGGTTTTGATTTGCATTTCTCTAATGACCAGTGATGATGAGCATTTTTCATATGTTTATTGGCTGCATAAATGTCTGCTTTTGAGAAGTGTCTGTTCATATCCTCTGCCCACTTTTTGGTGTTTTTTTTTTTTTTCTTGTAAATTTGTTTAAGTTATTTGTAGATTCTGGATACTAGCCCTTTGTTAGATGGATAGATTGCAAAAATTTTCTCCCATTTTGTAGGTTTCCTGTTCACTCTGATGATAGGTTTTTTTATTTTTTCTGTGCAGAAGAGTTTAATTAGATTCCATTTGTCAATTTTGGCTTTTGTTGTCATTGCTTTTGGTGTTTTGGACATGAAATCTTTGCCCATGCCTATGTCCTGAATGGTATTGCCTAGGTTTTCTTCTAGGATTTTAATGGTTTTAGGTCTTAAGTTTAAGTTTTTCATCCATCTTGAGTTAATTTTTGTAAGGAAGGGGTCCAGTTTCAGTTTTCTGCTTTAGCAAGACATTTTCCAGAAAACCAGTGCCCTTCTGAGGCTGAGTTTCCTTAAATCTAAAGGGGTGAGAGAGAATGAGATGCTGTGATGAGAATGCATTTGTTTAAAGAATACATCATAAAGCAGGAACCATTTAAAATAGTAAAGATAAATGTCTTATTTCTGTAACTAAGCAATACAATAAACTCCTAAAATTTATTAAGCACCATACAATTATTGTTAATTAACATTTACCCATCCCTATCTTATGAAGTTACCTCAATCAAGAGATGAGACAGCATGTTTACTGAATACAATGTTGTATTTTTAAAAATCTAATTTTTCAAAAGATTAATTAATGAGATACAAACATCTTTATCATTATAATTGTAAAAGCCTATAACAATTTTCAATATTTCTTAAAATTTTATTTTTCTATAACTTACAGTTTTATGTTTAATTATCGGTATATAATAAATATTTGCAGTTGTGGATGTACTCTGCTGGCTACAAATTTGATCATAAGTGTCAACCTATCCACTGAGAACACTCAGTTCCCAGGATCGATGTGATTGATTCAGGATTAAACGCATTACCCAAGTGAGGAGAAACAAGGGTCCGTGTGAGACTTCCAGGCTATTGAGAAAGAATCAATCTTGCTTCAGGAATTGTTAGCCTCTAAGTAAAAAAGCCTGAGACTAAAAGATGATTTTTTTTTAACTTTTCTTATTGCAGTCATATATATATATATATATATTTAACATTTCAAACTTATAATAATCTAATTCTCATTACCAGGTAGATTACATTTAACATTCCAAACTTATAATAATCCAGTTCTAATTAATGCCAGCTAAATTTCAATAGCATACAAAACTCTGCTCCTATACAGTTCTGGTTTTCCCTCCACCTTTATGTTAACATAAATTACACTTTTATCTATTCTGTGCTCAGTAACATAGACTGATAATTATGCATTTATCCTTTAAATCCTGTAGGACATAAACTGTGCCTTATAGAGAAATATACAAACTGGGCCTTATAGAGAAATATACTTTTGATTGTCTTGACTTTTTTATTGTTTAAGTGGTAAGAACTTGATATCAAGGTCTAAGTGCTAAACTGGAAAAACTGCTCAATTGGTTATTTTCATTTTATGAATAATAATGCATGCATGGAGCATATGTGGATGCTAAAAAGTTATTATTTCTAAGCTAAATTTAATTTTTTTATTTTAGAAACATCTTTTGAAGATTACCTGTATATACGTACAACATAAATACATAATATATGATAATTATAATTGTCTATTATTTTTATTAAATATAAACAGGGAATGTGTCTGTATTTTCAGGTAATTTCAGTTTAGTAGCAAGAATATGTATTAAAGAGATTACATAATATTTTCCAACCTGTCTTACATTTTCGGATGACTTACTGAATCACCAAATATTAATTTAATGCCTATTTCACACATCCTGAGGCCTGTATCTATTCAGATCCACTCTTCCATTATTACGCATCCCAGATTGGCTGCATTTACCCAAAGAGGTTCTGTTTTCACATGAGGCCTGACCCATTCACCAGAACAATTTCTCTCAAGTTACATATTAAGAAGCATAACACAGGCCAGGCACAGTGGTTCATGCCTGTAATCCCAGCACTTTGGGAGGCCAAGATGGGTGGATCACGAGGTCAAGAGATTTAGACCATCCTGGCCAACATGGTGAAACCCCGTTTCTACTAAAAGTACAAAAATTAGCTGGGCATGGTGGCACACACCTGTAGTCCCAGCTACTCAGGAGGCTGAGGCAGAAAAATTGCTTGAACCTGGGGGGCAGAGTTTGCAGTGAGCTGAGATCACAATACTGCACTCCAGCCTGGTGACAGAGTGAGACTTTGTCTCAAAAGGAAAAAAAAAAAGCATAACACAGAGGTTGCAGATAAGGCAAGACATGATGAAGAATTAAGTCATCGAAATATGGTTTTCTCCAGTTGGGGGTGGTCGATATGTGGAAATTTTCCATTTGCAAGACAATTGGAAAGCAGAAGGAAATGGGTATTTCTCCCCATCCTTTTTTCACTTTACTAGGATCTAGATGACTCCTGCTTCTGCTGGACAGGTGCATCAGAGTTTCAGCTCCTGCTAGGTGTTACTGTCACCTAAGCTCCAATGCAAGATAGCATTGCTGAATTTTACTGGAACTATGTTGCCTAAGAGATATAGAAGCCCTGTTTGGGATCAATAGCATAGAGAATAAAATAAAAAGAACTAGAAACAGAAAGTATAGATAAAACTTATGGAGAGTTTGGAAGTAGTGGAGAGATAAAAATTGGGTGGTAGCTGGCTTGAATAATAGGGCTGATATGGTTTGGCTGTGTCCCCACCCAAATCTCATCTTGAGTTGTAACTTCCACAATTCCCAAATGTCAGGGGAAGAACCCAGTGGGAGATAATTGAATTATGGGAGTGGGTCTTTATTGCACTCTTCTCATAATGGTGAATGAGTCTCACAAGATCTGATGGTTTTAAAAATGGGAGTTTATCTACACACGCTCTCTTTTTGCCTGCTGCCATCGAAAAATGTGACTTTCTGTTTCTTGCCTACTGCCATGATTGTGAGGCCTCCCCAGCCACGTGGAACTGTGTGTCCAATTAAACCTCTTTCTTTTGTAAATTACCCAGTCTTGGCTATGTCTTTATCAGCAGTGTAAAAACGGACGAATACAGTAAATTGTTACCGGTAGAGTGGGGCGCTTCTGAAAAGATATACACAAAAATGTGGAAGTTACTTTAGAACTGGGTAACAGGCAGAGTTTAGAATGGTTTGGAGGGCTCAGAAGATCGGAAAATGTGGGAAAGTTTGGAAGCCCCTAGAGACTTTTTGAATGGCTTTGACCAAAATGCTGATAATGATATGGACAATTAAACTCTGGCTGAGGTGGTCTCAGAAGGAGATGAGGAACTTGTTGAGAACTGGAGCAAAGGTGACTCTTGTTATGTTTTAGCAAAGAGACTGGCGGCATTTTGCCCCTGCCCTATAGATGTGTGGAACGTTGAACTTGAGAGAGATGATTTAGGGTATCTGTCTGAAGAAATTTCTAAGCAGCAAAGCATACAAGAGGTGACTTTAGTGCTATTAAAGGAATTCAGTTGTATAAGGGAAGCAGAGCATAAAAGTTCAGAAAATTTGCAACCTGACAATGCAATAGAAAAGAAAATTCTGTTTTTTGAGGAGAAATTCAAATCGAGGGCAGAAATTTGCATAAGTAACAAGGAGCCGAATATTAATCCCCAAAACAATGGAGAAAATGTCTCCAGGGCATGTCAGAGGTCTTCATGGCAGCCCATCCCATCACAGGCCTGGAGGCCTGTGGGGAAATAGTGGTTTTGTGCACCAGGCCCAGTATCCCCATGCTGTGTGTAGCTAGGGAATTGGTGCCCTGTGTCCCAGCTGCTCCAGCCATGGCTGTAAGGAGCCAATGTAGATTTCAGAGGATGTGTGGAAATGCCTGAATGTCCAGGCAGAAGTTTGCTGCAGGGGCAAGGCTCTCATGGAGGACCTTTGCAAGAACAGTGTGTTAGGGAAATGTGGGGTTGGAACCCTCACACAGAATTTCTACTGGGACCCTGCCTAGTGAAGCTGTGAGAAGAGGGCCACCATCCTCCAGACCCCAGAATGGTAGATCCAGTGACAGGTTTCACCATGCAACTGGAAAAGCCACAGACACTCAATGCCAGTCTGTGAAAGCAGCCGGGAAGGAGGCTGTACCTTGCAAAGCCATGGGGCAGAGCTGCCGAAGACCATGGGAACTCCTACTTGCATCAGCATGACCTGGCTGTGAGAAATGGAATCAAAGGAGAAAATTTTGAAGCTTTATGACTTGACTGCACCACTGGGTTTCAGACTCACACGGGACCTATAGCCCCTTTGTTTTGCCCAATTTCTCCCATTTGGAATGGCTATATTTACCCAATGCCTATACTCCCATTGTATCTAGGAAGTAACTAACTTACTTTTGATTTTACAGACTCATAGGTGGAAGGGACTTGCCTTGTCTGAGATGAGAGGTTGGACTGTGGACTTTTGAGTTAATGCTGAAATAAATTAAGACTTTGGGGGACTGTTGGGAAGGCATGATCGGTTTTGAAATGTGAGGACATGATATTTGGGGTGGAATAATATAGTTTGGCTGTGTCCCCACCCAAATCTCATCTTGATTTGTAACTCCCACAATTCCCAAATGTAATGGGAAGAACCCAGTGGGAGGTGACAGAATTATGGTGGTGGGTCTTTCCTGTGCTGTTCTCGTGATAGTGAATGAGTCTCATGAGATCTGATGGTTTTAAAAATGGGAGTTTCTTTACACAAGCTCTCTTTTTGCCTGCTGCCATCGTAAAATGTGACTTGTTCCTCCTTCCCTTCTGCCATGATTGTGAGTCCTCCCCAGCCACGTGGAATGATGAATACAATTAAACCTGTTTTTTTTTTTTTTGTAAATTACCCAGTCTTGTGTATGTCTTCACCAGTGTAAAGATGGACTAATACAAAGGCCAAGAGAAAAATGTAAGACAGAAAAAATAATACATGGTATTTTCACAGAGATGATCCAGTGAAGAGAGAAAAACCAATAATTTCTATAAAATAAACAGAATTTCTTGGGGAAATGTTCTCAATCATTCAAGGGTAAAAACAATTTACTGCAAAATGGAGGGATTAGTCTTGGCCAAGGGTATGACCAGTGTAAGCCCTGGAGTACTAGGAGGGGAAACAGAGCATGCACACTGATATGGATAGGTGAGTGATCAAACTAAAAATTGTCTTTTGGCTTTCCTTTTTATTCTCTCAGTCAGAAAGCTATAAGGATACTTAGATTGCAGATTAGATTAGACATGATGAAGGTTTGAGGGAAAAGGATAAGGTATAAGGTAGTCATCAATGTAAGTAAATAAGTGAAAAGATTCAAGAAACACAATACATTTGCCTGGCAGATTTCAGGGTCATTGATGTTGTAGTCATGCCAGCAAGCAAAATTGTGTGTCATATGAAGAATTAGAAACTCTGGCCAGGGACAGCAGCTCATGCCTATAACCCCAGCATTTTGGGAGGCCAAGGCAGGAGAGTCACTTGAGGCCAGGAGTTCAAGAACAGTTTAGGCAACATGATGAGACTCTGTTTCTATAATAATTTAAAAAATTAGCCAGGGATGGTAGCACACACCAGTAGTCAAAGATACTTAGGAGTCTGATGTGGCAGGATCCCTTGAGCCTTGGAGTCTGACGTTACAGTGAGCTACGATCACACCACTGAACTCCAGCCTAGATGACAGAGCAAGACCCCATCTCTAAAAAGAAAAAAAAAAAAACGAGCAAGATGGTGGAGTAGATAATACAAGACATATTGCCCCCAAAATAACAAATATGTAATTATCCATGAACAATAATAATCTTGGGAGAAATAAAGTGTCCGTTTAAGAACTGGCTGCAACACTACAGAGCAAAAAAGCCCAGAATCACTGCACAGAAATGGTGGCTGGAAAGACCGGCAGACATGAGATGTGTGGAAATGTCTAGGAACAAAGAAAAAGTATGGAGGTTATCAATATCAGCCACATGGAGATAGCCACTGAAGTCCACAGTGGCCTGCTTAATAGAGGACATCATCAGCTTTTGCCACTGAGGTAACCAACAGCCATCCTCATCACAAACCACCAGGAAACAGAGATGCTGCTGCTTCCCACCACTCTCCCATGAAGAAGACACTGTTGTGCCACCCTTCCCAACACTGCCCTCATACCCTGAACCCATGGTTGCTCCATGCATGGCCATACCCCAGACCCAGGCTTCATGGCTGCTCCACATTTGCCCGTGTTCTAGGACCCCACTCTGTGGTCATATCACATGCATTCGCACCTCAGACACAGAAGTCACTGCTGCTCTAGTGTAGCTCCACCCTCAATCTTGGAGCCCTAGTTACAGGACTTTATTCCTGTGTACACTTGCACAATGCATGCTGGCTCCACAGGTGCTCCATGAGTGCTCACATCTCTGATATCACAGCCACTGCCACAGCAAGCTAATTTCTCAAGACCTCAGACTCACACTCACATAGCTTCTTGCATATCCACACTCCAGATCCCAGCTCCATGGCTGCTGGCATGCTGTGCCCACTTATGGAACACCAAAGTCACTGCTGCTGCAAGTTAGAATACATCAGAGACCTCAGAGCTTCTCTAGCTCTGGGTATGCCCATGTTCCAGAACACAACCTCTTGGTTGTTCCACAAGCACCATGCCTTGGACATCATTACCAAAGTGACAACAGGGAGACCTCTGCCCCAGGAACTGGTGCCACCACCACCCAGACTCTGGAGCCTTGGTTCATCCCCATGTGCCTGTGCTTCAAACCTCGGCTCTATGGCCACTTCACTGGCACCATGAATCAGACAATGATGGTGTTGCTGCCACTGCAAACATGCCCAGAAGTTGGTTTCAGTGCCGAAAGGGATCCTCTTGGTCATGACTTCTCCAGTGGCAGATAAAGGTAGCAGGAGCACCCTAGCAACCTTTGCCATTTTAAACCTCAACTGCCTTTGCTGCCACCAGGGATACCTAAACCCTTTGCTGCTGAGGATCCCTGCAATCTTGGCCAACAGTGACCTCAGCTGACAGAACTGCATAAGAACTATTCTGCTATGTCCTCACTGGAACCTAAACTGCTGCACTGCTTACAGCCAGCACTCTCAATCTCACTCATAGGGGAAGATCTTTGCCCACTGAAAACAGTATGTAAAGTCTGGAAGAAGTGACTGCTCTATCATACGCACAACATCAAGGCAAGGCAAAAAAATATGAAAAACTAAGGGAATATACCACCAAAAGAACACAATAATTTCCTAGTGAATGACCCCGCCCTCTCTGCCACAAAATTGAAACCTTCAAACTGTCTCACAAAAAGTTTAAAATAATTATTTTCAGGAAGCTCAATGAATTCTAAGAGGGCACAGGGAAACAGTTTAATGAAATCCAGAAAACAGTAAACAAACAAAATGAAAAATTTAACAGATTAATATTTTTTATAAAAGAACCAAACAAATTTTAGAGCTGGAAATAATGAATTAAGTGAAAAATGTAATAAAGAATGTCATCGGTGAAAGTAATCAACCAGAAGAAAGAATCTTTGAATTCAAAGACAATTTATTTGAAAACATAATCAAAGGAGGAAGAAGAAATAAAATAAAAACGGGTAAAGAAACCCTATGAGATATATGGGACAGCATCAAGAAAGCTAACTTTCACACCTCGAGAAGCAGAAGAAAGAGAGAAAGGGATTGAAAGCTTCTTTAAAAAATAGTAATTAAAAAAATTTCAAATCTGGGGAAAGATATAAATATACAGATACAGAAAGCTAAAATTTTTCTAATCATGATCAAGCCAATGAAGACTACACCAATGCATATTATAATTAAACTATCAAAAATTAGAGATGAAGAATTTTGAATGCAACAGAGAAAAATGATTCTTCCATATATATGAACAACCATAAGGTTACCAGAGGATTTCTCAGCAGAAATTTTTCGGTGCAAAGGCAGATAAGGACGATACATTCAAAGTGCTAAAAGAAAAAAAAAAACCTTCAACCGATAATATCACAAACTGCATAACTGTTGTTCAGAAATGAAAGAGAGATAAAGACTTTTCTAGAAAATCTCAGGGAGTTTACCCTACTAGATCTGCCTTATGAGAAATGCTAAAGGAAGATCTTCAAGCTGAAACAAAAGGAAGCTAATTAGTAACATGAAAATATAAAAGTATAAGCTCAGTGGTAATAGTAAGTACATAGTCAAATTTTAGAATACTTTAGTATTGAAATAGTATTGTATAAATCACTTATATCTCCAGTATAAAGGTTAAAATATAGAACACTATTAAAAATTACTGTAGCTGCAATAACTTCTTAGTGGATAAACAATATAAAAATTTATAAATTGTGACATAAAATGTATGTTGGGGAGTAAAAGTTTAGAGTTTTTATATATGATCAAACTTAATAGCCTAAAATAGCCTGTTACATCTATAAATGATTTATGTAAGCATCATGGTAACCCAAAAAGCAAAAATATATCCAACATAGATAAAAGATAAAGACAAAGAAATCAAACATATTACAGAAAATCATTAAACCATAGAGGAAGACACAGAGAGAAAGGGACAAAAGATCAACAAAACAACCAGAAAACTATAAACAAAATAGCAGTAATAGGACTTGCCTATAAATAATTGTCATTAATGTAAAAGAGTTTAAATTATTCAATCAAAAGACAGAGTGGCCAAATGGTAAGAACAAACAACAACAACAAAAAACAAGCCTCAATTATATATGCCCTATGAAGGATTCATGATTCACTTCAGCTTTAGTGACACAGCTAGACTAAAACTGAAGGGCTGGAAAATAGATATAAATAAATAGATATAAAATAGATATAAAAATGTAACCCCCAAAAGAATAGAGGTAGTTATACTTATCAGACAAACTAAGCTTTAATTCAAAAACAGTAGAAAGAGGCATAAAGGGTAGTATTATAATAATAAAGCGTCAATTCATTAGCAGGATATAACAATTATAAAATATTTGCACCAATATCAGAGTACCTAATTATATGAAGCAAATCTTAATACATCACAAAGGAGAGATAGACAATAATGCAATAATAGTTGGGAATTTCAGTACTCCACTTTTAACAGTGGCTAAATCAGCCATCAAGGAAACAGTGAACTTGGATTACACTGGTGTAAAAGACATAAACCAACCATCTCATTCAACAATCAGCAGAATACAAATTTCTTCTTAAATACATATAAAATATTCACCAAAATGAATCATATATTAGGCCACAAAATCAGTTTTCAGAAATTTAAGAAGATTGAAATCATATCAAGTATCTTTTTTGACCACAGTAGTATTAAACTTGAACTCAATAACAGAATACATTTTGAAAAAATCACAAATATATTGATATTAAACATATTCCTGAACAAAAGAACCATCACAGAATAAATCAAAAAAGAAATTAAAAAATATTTTTAGACAAATAAAAATGGGAACACACATACTAAACCCATAGGATACAGCAAAGACAGCCCTAGGAGGGAAGATGGTAGCACCAGGTCCTTACATTAAAACATGAAAAAAGATGTCAAATAAAAAACTTAAAAGTTTTACCTCAAGAGATCAAAAAATAACACACTAAACCCAAAGTTAGTGGAAGGAAGGAATCATAAATATCAAAGCAGAAAAAATGAAAATAGTGACTAGAAAAACAATAGCAACATAACTAAGAGTTTCCATTTTTTTAATGATAAACACTATTGGCAAATTTTAAGTAGATTTAATTTTAAAAATGAGAAGACTCAAGTAAATAAAAGTAGAAATGAAAAAGGAGACACTACAACCAGTGTCACAAGATACAATTGTAAGAGACTACTCTGAAATATTATACTCCGAAAAACTGAGTAACTTAGAAGAAATGAATACATTCCTGGAAACATACAATCTATCAAGACTGAATCATAAATAAATAGAAAACATAAACAGAACAACGAGTAAGGAAATTGAATTATTAATGAAAAATCTCTCATTAAATAAAAGCCGGGGACCATTTGGCTTTATGATTGAATTCTACCAAATGTTTAATTAATTACTACCAATAATTCTCAAGCTCCTCCAGAAAATTCAAGAAGAGGGAATACTTCCATACTAATTTTATGAAGAAAGTATTATTTTCCTACCAAAGCCAGACAAGGATACCACAAGAAAGAAAATTATCTTTAATCTATGTTCATCAGGTCAATATCCCTGATGAACATAGATTGAAAATTCTCGACAAAAAGTATGAAATAAAATAAATAGCACATTAAAGTAATCTACCATGATCACAGGTCTTTACTTGTTGGATGCAAGGATGGTTTAATATACACAAATCAATAAATATGATGTACTATGTGAACAAAATGAAGGACAGAAGCCACATGACCAATTCAAATAATGCAAAAAAAATTTGGCAGAATTGAACATTCTTTTATGATAAAAACTCTCAACAATTTAGGTACAGTTGTAATGTTCCTCAACACAGTAAAGGCCATATATCAAACACACAGCTAACATACTCAACAATAAAAAGCTAAAAACCTTTTCTTAAGATACAAGGATGCTCACTGTCACCACTTCGATTTGACATAGTACTGGAAAGCCCAGACAGTGCAGTTAGGCAAGAAAAATGAATTAAAAGGCATCTAAATGGAAAATAAAGAAATTAAGTTGTCTCTGTTGGCAGATAAAATGATACTATATATAGAAAATGTTAAAGCATCCACCAAAAAACTGTTAAATTGTGAGAACTAATAAATTCAGTAAAGTTGCAGGATACAAAAATCAAGAAAAATAAGCAACATCTGTACAAACTAACAATCAATGATTTGAAAAATAAATCCAGAAAACAATTCCAACTATAGTAGCCTAAAAAAAACCTTAGGAATACATTTAATCAAGGAGATGAAAGATCTCTACACTGACAACTATAAAACAGTGAGGAAAGAAATTGAAGAAGACACAAATAAATGGAAAGTTATCCTGTGTTCATGGATTGGAAGAATTAATATTGTTAAATATCCATACCAGCCAAGGTTATCTGCAGATTTACTGCAATCCCTATCAAAATTGCAATAATATTTTCCACAGAAACACACAAAGCAATCCTACATCCTCTGTGAAAGCACAAATGTCTCCTAATGGCCAAAGCAATGCTGAGCACAAAGAAAAAAGTTGGAGGTCTTACACTACCTGAACTCAAAACCTACTACAAAACTATAGTAACCAAAGCATGGTACCGGCATGAAAACAAACATAGGCATAAATGGAACAGAATATAGTGCCAAAAACCAATCCACACCTTTAGGATCAACTGATCTGTGACAATGGCACTAAGAACATGCAATGGGACAAGGACAGCCTCTTCAATAAATGTTAGTGAGAAAACTGTAAATTTGAGTGGAGAAGAGTTAAATTAGACTCTTATGACATACCACTCAAGAAAATTAACTCAAAGTTGACTAAAGACAAATCTAAGACATGAAATAATAAAACTTCTCAAAGAAAACTTAGGACAAATATCCTTGACATCAGTTTTCACAGCGATTTATTGAATATGACACCAAAAGCATAAGCAACAAAAGCAAAAATAAATAAGTGGCCTTACATCAAAATGAAAAACTGTCAGGCATGGTGTTGCATGTATGTACTCCCAGCTATTGGGAACCTAAGAGTTCAAGGCTGCAGTGAGCTCTAATTGTGCCACTGCACTCCAGCCTAGGTGACAGAGCAAGACAACTGTCTCAAAGAAAAAAAAAAAAAAACTTGTACATCAATAGAAGCAAAGTTTGAAGGAAACCTACTAAATGGAATAAAATACGTGCAAGCCATATACTATGGTTTGAATATTTGTGTCACATCCAAAATTTATGTTGAAACCCAATCTCCAATGTAACAGTATTGGAACATGGGGACTTTGTGAGGTGGTAAGTCATAAAGGATCCACATTATGAATGAATTAATGCCTCATAAAAAGGCTTCACACAGTGTTTTTCCCTTTCATCCCTTCTGCTATGTGAGAACACAGCATCCTCCCTTCTAAAGGATGCCCCAACATGGTTTCATATGGGAAGCAGAAAGCAGACTTGACCAGAAATTGAATCTGCTGGCACCTTGATCTTGGACTTTTCAGCCTCCAGAGCTATGAAAAATACATTTTTATTGTTTACAAACTAGCTAGTCTGTGGTATTTTGTTATAGTAGAATGAACTAAGACACCATACATCTGATAAGATGCTAATACCCCAAATGTTAAGGCATTCAAACAACTCAACAACAAGAAAACAAATAACTCAATTTTAAAAATAGCCAAAGGACTTGAATAGACATTTCTCCAAAAAGGAGTCATTCAAATGACACCAGGCATATGAAAAGGCACTCAGTATGATTAATACTCCTGGGAAATGCAAATCAAAACCACAATGAGGTATCACCTCACATCTATTAAAATGGCTATTCTCAAAAAGTCAAAAGAAAACAAGTGTTGTTGAAGATATGGAGAAAAGACAACCCTTATACATTGTTTTGGGAGTGTAAACTAGTACAGCCGTTATGGACAACAGTACAGATGTTCCTCAAAAAATTAAAAATAGAGCTGCCATTTGATTCAGCAACCCACTTATGGGTATATATCCAAAGGAAATGAAATTAGTATGTTGAAGAGATATCTGCATTCCCATCTTTAATACACATACAGCCAAGATATGGGATCTAAGTATCCATCTACAAATGAGTAGATAAAGAAAATGTGGTATATATACATAATGGAATACTATTCAGCCTTTATGAAGAATGAAATCTTGTCAGGTACCACAGCATGGACAGACCTTTTTATCCATATACCTTTTCATGTACCTGTTGGTCATTTGTATGACTTCTTTTGGGAGAAATGTCTATTCAGGTCCTTTGGCCATTTATAAAATTGGGTTATTTGTTTTTTTGCTATTGAGTTGTTTGAAAGACACAAAAAGATAAATACTGCATGATCTGACTTATATGTGGAATAAAAAAAAAGTTGATCTCATAGAAGTAGAGAGTAGAATAACAATGGTTACCAGAGACTGGAGAGGATGTGGTTGAGGGTGTTGGGGAGAGGTCAGTCAAAAGGTACAAATTAACAGTTAGATAGGAGGAATTAGTTTTGGCGTTCTATGGCACAGTAGGGTGACTATAGTTATTGTGACAATAATATATTGTATATCTCAAAATAACTAGAAGAGAGTATTAAATGTTTTCAGCACAAAGAAATAAGTGTTTGAGGTAATGGATATGCTAATGAAGCTTATTTGGTTATTATACAATGTATACATGTGTCAAAACACCACAATGTACCCATAAATATGTACAATTGTTATTTGTTGGTTGAAAGTAAAAGATAAACAAATAAAAAAAGACCCCATATTATGAGTATTTCTTCAAAAATTTGTTCTCAGTTTTAATATATCATTTGAATTGGAAGGTGAGAACAGCTAGTTAATAGGCTTTATCCATCTTGAAATAATTAACAAATTTAAATATTGAAAACTATTATTCTAGGATTTTGTGTACACAGGTTTGTTTCATGCCCTATTTTGTACTATGTTCTTTAATTGTCAATTGCTATTTATTATAGTATTGATTCCTTTTTACTTTCTTGGTCTTTATCATTATTTTATGATACCATTATTAGATTTGTGTAAGAATGTCAGAATCTACAATGAACTCAAACAAATTTACAAGAAAGAAACAAACAACCCCATCAAAAAGTGGGCGAAGGACATGAACAGACACTTCTCAAAAGAAGACATTTATGCAGTCAAAAAACACATGAAAAAATGCTCATCATCACTGGCCATCAGAGAAATGCAAATCAAAACCACAATGAGATACCATCTCACACCAGTTAGAATGGCGATCATTAAAAAGTCAGGAAACAACAGGTGCTGGAGAGGATGTGGAGAAATAGGAACACTTTTACACTGTTGGTGGGACTGTAAACTAGTTCAACCATTGTGGAAGTCAGTGTGGCGATTCCTCAGGGATCTAGAACTAGAAATACCATTTGACCCAGCCATCCCATTACTGGGTATATACCCAAAGGACTATAAATCATGCTGCTATAAAGACACATGCACATGTATGTTTACTGCGGCACTATTCACAATAGCAAAGACTTGGAACCAACCCAAATGTCCAACAACCATAGACTGGATTAAGAAAATGTGGCACATATACACCATGGAATACTATGCAGCCATAAAAAATGATGAGTTCATGTCCTTTGTAGGGACGTGGATGAAACTGGAAACCATCATTCTCAGTAAACTATTGCAAGGACAAAAAACCAAACACCGCATGTTCTCACTCATAGGTGGGAATTGAACAATGAGAACACATGGACACAGAAGGGGAACATCACACTCTGGGGACTGTTGTGGGGTTGGGGGAGGGGGGAGGGTTAGCATTAGGAGATACACCTAATGCTAAATGACGAGTTAATGGGTGTAGCACAACAACATGGCACATGGATACATATGTAACAAACCTGCACATTGTGCACATATACCCTAAGACTTAAAGTATAGTAATAATAAAAGAAAAGAAAAAAAAGAAAAAAAAATAATGTCGATCTGGCTAATTTCAAAAATAAAACAACTACATTTACTCTTAATTAACTAGTTAGCCAAGGAGAGTTTATGAAACCTTCCAGAGAACCAGTCAGATTTATTACTATTAACTACTAGACACTAAGACTAATCCTTAATGACAGTCCAATGTAAACCATTTGTTGAGATATAATTACAGATATATTGTCTGAAATATCAATAATTTAATGACATTAAAGATCTTTGAAAATGTCAAATTGTTATATATATATTTATATGCCACTTTTATTTATATACCAGCCATACATTCATGCACATACACATAGTGCCATAGGTTTGAATACTTTACAGTTAACAATCCTGACTTGGCATGGGAAGCTTTGATCTGGAAAATTTGTTCTTGGTAGAGATTCAGAATTCTAGTCAGCAAAGCATCTTACTACTTGGAAATAAGGAGTTCTTGGTATTTTAAAGAATTAATGAATAATGAAATGTAAAGCAATATACACATTATATATTATAATAATTATATAACATATAACATAATAATATATTATTTATACTATATAATTATATATTATACACACAGAGGTTTTATATATATGTACATCTGCCCTCCATATTCATGGGTCCTGCATATGCAGATCCAACCAATCGCAGATCAAAAATATTGGGTGAATAAAACTGATGATTGTGTCTGTACTGAACATGTAGAGGTATTTTTTCTTGTTATTTCCTAAACAATACTGTATAACAAATATTTATATAGCATTTACATTGTATTCAGTATTATACATGATCTAGAGATGATTTAAAGTATACACCAGGATGTAAGTTATGTGCAAATATATGACATTAAGTAAGAGACTTGAGCATTTATGGATTTTGGTATCCACAGGGAGGTCCTGGAACCAATTCCTCATGATTACCAAGTGACAACATGTATACAGCAATGCAGGACTTCTGGTGGCCACATGTCAGTCAGAAGAAGACTAAGACTCTTGCAACAGTGGAGGTAAATTTGTGTTTTCATATAGGGTAACTAGACTTTGACCAATAAGTATCCTGGGAACCCAAAAGAGGAGGATGCTATCATAGCAATATATTGTAAATTGACTTATTGTAAACCCTGTAGTTTAGATCAACAGCCCATGTGTTTCTGGTACACTTTGGAAAAATCAGAAAGTTTAAACTCAGACAGTAAATATTGATGGTAGATTACTTCTTCCTGGATTTGCTTGTTTCTCTTAGACGTTTTTCATTCTGGCTAATAACTAATAAAATAAGTACCTAAAAATAATGCCAAAAGAATAAAAGACCATTTTATTATCCTTTTATCTTAGGTAATAAGTGTCTACTAATATGCAATGTCTTGCTTGAGATAATGAGTATATACTAGAACAAAGTTTTTAAAATAATATTCAATAAGGTACAAGATATTGTGCTTAAGTTACTAGTCCTGTAATTAAATTTGAGAATAATTGTTTTGGGTATATAGCATAATATTTGAATATTATATGTTATTAGTAAATTATATAATAGGCTAATTATGAATAAAAATAAACAGCTTCTGAATTTTGTGAGTCATTAGAGTTAGTCTATATACATCTCATGAGTAACTTAATCATCTAAAAACTTTGCGTCACCACATAAAAACCTAATTTGTTTTATATTATTTTAATAGGAAATCACTATTACCAGTTTTATAATACAGTCTAGAAATAATTTTCTTGTTTATGATGATACATGGGTTTGATTGTCTACTTAATTGCAATTTTACTTTATTTTACTTATATTCTCTTTCCCATGAGTTTTCTGTTGTCAAACTATGAAAGACGTATGCTCTGGGACTTAAGCAATAAAGACTTTATATAAATGAGTATATGATAGATGTGAAGACTTTTTTATCTTTTTAAAATAGCTAATAATAGGAAGATTACTTAAATAATGTGCTTCTGTGTTTTAAATTCTTAAATTATCTGCCAATTTGAAGGAAAGATGAACAAGAAAGAATATTGAGACTGTAGTTTGTTTGCCATTTTACATTTTATAACAATTCATGCATTCATGTCTATAATCTGTGGTATTTTTTGCAATTAACAAAGTGTGATTTTTAAAAAATTAATTTATTGCATTAATCTTTCTCTCTTCCTTTACTAATTGCAATAGTGGTTAGCACCTACATACTGATCACTGTCAGTTACTGGTTGATATAATTTGGTCTGTGTCCCCAGCCATATATCATGTCAAATTGTAATCCCCAATGTTGGAGGTAGGGCCTGGTTGGAGGTGATTGGATCATAGGGGCAGATTTCCCCTTTGGTGCTGTTCTAATGGTAGTGAGTGAGTTATCCCAAAATCTAGTTGTCTAAAAGTGTTTTGCACCTCCCCCTCCTCTCTCTCCCTCCTGCTCCAGCCATATAAGACATGTCTGCTTCCCCTTTGCCTTCCACCATGATTGTATGTTTCATGAGGCCTCCCCAGCCTTGCCTCCTGTACAGCATGAGGAATCATGAGGCAAATAAACTTCTTTTCTTTATAAATTACCCAGTCACAAGTAGCTTTTTATAGTGGTGTGAGAATGGACTATTTCACTGGTATTAGCACCTTACCTGCATTAACACCTTCAATCTTCATAACAACTCTTTGAGGTATGTGCACATAGTATCACTATTTTTCAGATTATAAAATGAAGGCATAAAGAAGTTAGGTAACTTACTCTACAAGACACAGCTAGTAAGTGACAGGAGTGTCATTCTAGTCTATGTGTTCTATCGTGAAGTCTTAACCACTACTTAGTATAACTTCTCAGCCTAGCAATCCACTTTGTTGCAAGAACATAAGACCTACATGGCAAGGAAATGAGAGGAACAACCAGGAAGGAACTAAAACACTCAGTTGAACAACGCTTGAGGGATTGAGTCCTGCCATTTATCATGTGGGTCAGTTTGGAGATGGCACTTTCCTAAGTTGAGACTTTACATGAGCCCACAGCCTAGACTGACACTTAGATTACAGACTTATGGTAGGTCCTGAAGCTTCCTGGCCTATAGAAACACTAAGATAAAACTATGTGTTTTTATAGGCTACGAAGATGGGGGTAAGAGTTTATGTCACAATAGATAATACACAAATCAACCTTGATACAAGGCTATGAAAAACAGAGGTAGAAACATTCAGGGTCATCTTAAAAGTTGACTGCCACAGTCCACCCTCTGTCCCCTAATCATTAATATCACTCATATGCAAAATAAGTTCACTTTCTCTCAGAGACTCCAAAAACCTCCAAGACCTCCACTATAGGATCAGCCCAAAATTCACGATCTTTCTATCTAAATTAGATCCAGGTAGAGATGAGGCTATTTGAGTGGAGTTTCATTAGGTATAGCTGTGTAAGTATTCTCTCTTTACTTAATAAACTACTGAGACAAGTTATCTAACCTCAATACATCCAATATACAAGGAAAAGACTGGAATAGGACAGCTAATATAAAGGTTTCTGCTCATAAAAAAGGAAACACGGTTCATAAAGGAGTCACTAACCCATCACAATTTTGAAAGTCAATGGAATAAATGTTGGGTTTATCTTGATTGTGTTCTAAATCCTGTGAAAAATTCCCCATGATTCTGCCTTCTCTGGGCTTTTAGTATTGTCTGATTCATCCATGTTTTTTCATAAAAGGAGCGTGTGTTTGTAACTGAGTAATTTTCTCACCAGCTGCCTACTTATAGAATTTTGGGAATCCAAATTCCTTTTTAAAATTTTGTACTGCTTCTTCCATTTCAGTCTAAGCTTATGATATTTCTGTGAAAAAAATATGTATTTATGTATATTATTCTCCTGAAAATCTTATTACAATTCACTCCATTAGACAGGATTTCCCAACTTCAGCACTATTGGTATTTAGGTTTTGAGCTGAATATTTTTTGATGTATGTGTGCATTTTTTGTAAACACATTACAAGGTGTTTAGCAGCATCTGTGGTCTCTGCCATTAGATAATAGTAGCACCTCCCCAAATTGTGATAACCCAAAATGTTTCTAGACATTGCCAAATGTCACCTCTGGTTGAGGAAGCAGAAGTTCCCCTAGTTAAGAATTTTTTCCACTAGGCTACAGTTCTTCAGCGTAATCCCTTTTATACACTGAGACCTTGAGCTCCTTCTAAGGTGGTTGAGGAACAATGTCCTTAAACTGCTTATGAGCTCTACTGTTGTTTGATAGAATCTCTCAGGTGTACTCCTAATCTTTTTAGGGAGCCATTTATCCGACTGAATGCTTCTTTAGTTATTCCATGGTCTAAAGAAAGATTTTAGAGTCACACCCTTGACACAATCTTGGATTCTGTTTTCCTGGCCATTCCCTGGATGGGATCCTTGCTTAGAAGCTATTCTTAATGTTAGCATCGTTTGCTACCTGGGAATGCTGAGAATTTTCCAAACTGTTAATCATGACTTTCTTATTTTTATTAGCTCTTTGTTAGTGTAGCTCTATTCTCTTGCACTTTATTATAAACAGCAAGAAGAAACTGTGTAGCACGGTCAGTTCAATACTTTGGTTGGCATTCTTATTATCTACATCACCCAGTTCATTTGAGACATTTTCTACTTTTCACATAATTTCAGGAAACAATGTTGCTAAGCTTAATTCTCTTACATAGAAAAGCTTATCATTCCCTCAATTTACTGTAGCATTTACCTTAATTACTATACGCCCTCACTCACAGCCTTGTCAGAGTCCAGGAGGGTTCAAGTAACAGTTTCTTCCAATTACTTTCGTCTTTCACCAACCCTTGCTGCAAAGCCCTCTTTCCAGTTCCAAAACCAGTCCTGTTTTTGTTATAGTAGCATACCACTTTTGGGTACCCAAGCATTCATTATTTATTGTTGCACAACAAATGACCACAAACATGCGGATTAAAACAACAAACATTTATTATTTTAAAGGTTCTATGTGTCAATGGTCTGAGACCTGTTTAGCTGATTGATTCTGGCTCAGTCTTGCTTGAGGCTGCAATGGAGACATCAGCTGTGGCTTTGACCACCTGAAGCCTTGACAGTGTCTGGAGGATCCTCTTCCAAGCACACTCCCAAGGCTGTTGGCAAGATGCTCTAGTTCCTTGTAACACGGGTCTATGCATGACTGCTCATATTATGTCTTCCACTAGAGCAAAGGATGCACAAGAGAAAATGATTTCAAGACAGAAGCCACAGTGCATTATAACCTATTTATTGACTATACCGTTACTTATGCAGTGTCCTGTTCACCAAGCACAACACTGGGATAATATGGTTGAGCATTATATAGGAAAATGGATACCAGCAGGCAGGGATCACAGGGGGTATGTTGAAGTCTGGCTACTTCATTAGTAAAGGGGAAAATGATTCAGACCCTAGAGGCTACCACATTATAACTATTAAATAAATATTGACTGAATAAATCCTTGATGACAAAACTGCCAGTGAGAATTTCATTTCCTTTTGAGTTTTATTAATACTGTTAGATAAAACACCTTTAAATGATATTTCTTAATATCTTTCACTGGATGATGACTTATCCTTAGTAAATATTAAAATAGTAATCATAATAAATTTGTGAAGCATGATTTCTACTAAATTTATTTTTGTGACCTAGTTACTATCAATTATAACTTATCTGATTTATGTTTATTTATATGTATTTGTTTTATACCTTCAAATATTTTAAAAATTTTCAAGGCAGAATCCCTATTTGTATGATTCTTTATTCATCTATATATGTATCCAAAATGGTTAATATCAGGATCTCGAAGAAATACCCATACTCTTATGTTAATTGCAGCATTAATCACAATAGCTAAGATATAGAAACAACCTCCACTTTCATTAATGAATGAATGGATAAAAAATGTATAAATATACAGTTAAATATTATTCAACTTTTAAAAAGAAGGAAATCTTGCCATATGAAACAACATAAATGAATCTGCAGGATGTTACACTAAGTTAAATAAGTCAGTCACAAGAGAACAAATACTGCATGATTCCACTTTTATGAGCATCTAAAATACTCAAACTTACAGAAAAAGAGAGTAGAACTGTGGTTTGTAGGGATGACAGCAGGGAGACCCGGGAAGTTGTTCAACAGGTACAAAGTTTTAAGCATGCAAGTTTTAATCATGCCAGAGATCTGCAGTACAACATGGTGCCTATAGTTAACAATACTGTATTGTGCACTGAAACAAATTTGTAAAGAGAGTAGATTTTAAGTTGTGTTCTTAATGTAGTAAGAATAAATATGAAGAGAAAGTATGTGGGCACAGAATATATGACAAATCGTTGTTCCTAGAATCTGAAAATATGTGTGTGTGTTTGTTTTCTGCAGTAGGAAAATATTTGCCTGAATTTTTTAAAGAAGCAAACTCTGTAAAGGGTTCACATAATGTGAGGATATTAAATATGCTTGCATAAATAACCCCAGGATTCTTATTTAAACATATCTATACAAATAAACATAAATCTAGTTAAATTAATAACTTTGGAAAGGAGAAGATAAAAAATTCTTACTCCCCAAATCAATAAAATTTAGACAAGAAATTCTTTTAAAAACCCAAAGACATTGGACTCTAGTGCTGATGATGCATCACAAAAGGATGCATAGGAAAAAAATATTTTTATGTAAGATATTTTACTGATTTTGAATGAAATTTCATTATTTCCACCAGTTAACACATTTATACGTTTGTGGTAAAATTGTGACTTATGCTTTTTATCAATTGCTGCATTGATCATAAAGTGTTGCCCATTTTTATTCAAAGATAGCTATACTAAACCCTAAGAAGGATCAAATAAAAACCAGACAACCTTGAAGGTGGAGGGAACAGAATTCTCTGTAACACAGGACCAAGAAAATTAGATTCAAGTTAATGGACCGAGAAAACACTTACTAAAAGTAAAATGGTATTGAGATGCTGTCTCAAAGAAATTAGTCAGATTATTCAGGGTGCCCATTATTTTGGGTTAGGAACTCTGTTTTTTAACCATGTTTCCTCTTACTTACTTCTAGAGTAAAATCTAGTTTTATCGTGGCCAGTTGTTATGTGTATAAAATTTGGATTAAAATGATACATTTTAAATTATATTAGGCTAATACACAATACTGAATGAAGATTTATTTCTATAATAAAATGAAAATACACACAAACTCATAGATAATTATATCTTAAAATGTGTCAATTATAAACAAGAATCTTCCATTTTATTGTTAACCAAGTAAGCTGAATTCTACGTCCCCATATATGAGAAGGCAGAACATATCTGTATCTTTTCCTATCAGTGTACTGAATCTTGAAGCCATAATTTAATAGAAAGGGAGATAAAAATCAATGGTGCAGGTATGTGCCAAGATAGTATAACTACTGAGAAATGGAAAAAAAAAGTGAACTTTTTCTATTGCTTGTAAATAGTGTCCACTTATTATACTTTTGACAATTTTTCCCAAATATAATATTTTTAATATGCTTCTTAACTCAAAAAAGCATTTTTTGGGGGAGGTTATGTATTTTGTATTATCCACAATAGTTTTTCTATGGAATATTATTTAAGCAATTCATGAGAAGTAAAAGAAATGACTTAGAGAAATGATGAAGTACATTTTTGTTCTGTAAAATTAAATCTGTTTGAATAAAATCATGTTAATTAATCCACTCTCTTCACCTAGTAAATTTAAACAAATGATTAAGCCAGTCTAACACATAACTCATTGTACTGCATAAGATAATAATTAAATAAGCAAAGAGCATCATTTGGTACTGATCATGGACAATTTACAGTGCAGAATACACAAAGCAAGAGTTGTACTTGCCCTCTTCATAACAATGTCAGTGACTCACAAATGACAATTCAACAGCTCTGCAGAGGCTCATTCATGAGGAGCAGGAGCGATGTACTTATAAGAGCTTGCTCTTTTAAGAGAATCAATTAAATGGCAATGCCTGCGATTATATCATAATGATTAACTTAAGTGAATATAATGAAGCATGTAGTGAATTCTTAATATCCGTTTCAGAGCGAGTGGTTATCCTAGTCTACTTTAATCTCTGTTATGTTCAAAGTGTATTCTACTAAAAATGTGTGGTTTCAGGGATCAAAACTCTCAGGCATCATGTGGCACAAACATGAAAAGTGTAAAATAAATGTTTGCTGGCATATGCATTAAGGTTTCCAAAGTAGACAGTTTTCTTATTCTCCGGCAGTTTTTTCCTCCACATTTCATCTTATTGAATCATCTTTCTTGTACAAAGGCACATTTATTATACACATGAATTGAATAGACATGGCACTTCTTAGCTCCTTATTTCAGCTGTTACCATGACTGACATAGCTCTCTGCCTGGCTAATTTGGTGAGACCAGTGAATACCACTGTGAAGGTTTTAAAGGAAAAAACTGGTCAGTGGGATTGCAACCTGCCTCCCTGCTATGAAAGGACAATGCTTTAACATCACCATAGCTCACCCCCAAATATACAGTACCCCTGAGGTTTATGTTGCTATTAAATTTCTAAAATTGCAAATATTTTGAATTGTACCTGAATATATAAGCTTTAATGCTTAATAAAATATTAGTAAATTTAATGACATTCAGAGCATGTAAAACAATGAAAGTTTTTCTTTCATTCCTACTCTTTCAGTTTTAGCAGCTGTTATTGACTGGTGAGGTGCAGCTTTCCACTGCTACAGGCTTGGCCATAGTTTTCATCAGTTGGGAAATTAATTGCTGCTTATTCCTAGTTTTATCAACAGAAATTGGAATCAAAAGGTTTTTAAAAATTATTTTTAGGTCTTCTTTCTTTATCTTTCATATTTACTTTTACTGAGTGTTAACCTATTTTTTCTACAAACAAGACCAACAAGTGAAAATGCAGTCATAGCTCTAGACTGGGATTTTAATTCTAGGAAGTGAATTTTAATTCTAGGAAAGTAAGCTGCATAAATGATTTGTTTGGCCAACATAATGTTTTTAAAAACATTTAATGCATCAATAGATGACTTTCATACTTCAATTTTGTTTCCAGATTTTCATTTCATCTGATCCTGAAATCACTGCAGCGTCTCATATGAGCTGCAACCAGCCACATTTCAGAATTACAGTATCATATTCATTACATATTCTATTCAAATTTTACTTTTAACTACTGCTGAGGAATGTAGAGGCTAATAGCTCTAATCAAGTATCTACTTTGAATAAGCAGATAATTTAGATGGGAATTAAAGAAAGGTTTACTTTTTTATCACATTTTGAGAACATCCATTATTTTATGATTATGAAATGGGTTCTCTTATAAGAAACAAATACAATTATAATACACTACCTATGCATGGGTAGAAATATTAACCACTACAAAAGGTTATAGAGTAAAGCCCTTGACTCTTCATTCTAGGGTTTACAATAGATATAATTCTTGCATATCTTTATAAAATACACAGATACACATATATGCACGAGTTATTTCAAAAACACACATTTTAATTTATTGTGCACACTCATATATACATGACTATCTTACTTAGCATTTTCCTGCAGACCATTTCTTGGCAGTACAAAAAGAGCTAACTGTTTAGTAAATATAAAATGTTATCCATATGTGATTGAAGTGTTAACTTTGTTTATATTTAATGTAATTAATGATATGGTAGAATTTACCTCTGCCATTATGTTCTCTTTTTTGTATATGAGTTATGCCATTTTTTTCCTATCTTCCTCCAAAACAGTCTTCTTTTGTGTTAAATAGGTATTTCTTGTATATGTTTATTACACTTGTTTAATATTTTGGAGTTATTTCTTAGCGGGTATTAAAATCAAAATTCTAATTTAAAACAATCCATTTCAGATGTATACCAACCTTATTTCAATAATATACAAAAACTTAGGGCCAGGTATGGTGGCTCATGCCTGTAATCCCAACACTTTGGGCGGCTGAAGGGAGCATATGACTTGAGCTCATGAATTCAAGACTATCCTGGGCTACATGGTGAAGCCTCATCTTTACAAAAAAAAAAAAAAAACACAAAAATTAGCCTGGCATGGTGGCATGCACCTATAGTCCCATCTACTCTGGAGGCTGAGGAAGGAGGATGGCTTGAGCCTGGGTGGCAGAGTTTGCAGTCAGCTGAGATTGTGTCACTGCACACCAACCTGGGCAATAGAGCCAGAGCTTGTCTCAAAAAATTGTTTATTCTAATATTTACTTCTGTAGTTACTTGTATTGGTGCTCTGTATCTGTTTGTGTGTATTCAATTTACTAACATCCTTACAGTTTACTCTGAAAGACTCCTTTTGGTGTTTTCTATAGGGCAACTTTGCAAACAGCAAATTCCTTCAGTTTAGTTTATCTGAGAATATGTATGTTCTGTCTTCATTTGGGAAATATAATTTTGCTTCATAGAAGACTCTCTGTTGACCTTTTTCTTCTTTCAGCAATTTAAGTTTACATGTAAATTTAAGAGTGATTTTTGGATGAGATTAACATTTAAATCTGGAAATTTTGGGTAAAGAAGGCTACTTTGAATAAGGTGGGTAGACTGCCTCACCCAATCAGTTGAAGCCTTGAAGAGAATTCAAAGAAAAGCTTCCCCAACTGATATGGTTTGGCTCTGTCCCCACCCAAACCTCATCTTGAATTGTAGCTCCCATAATCCCCACATGTTGTGGGAGGGACCCCATGGGAGTTAATTGAATGATGGGAGTGGTTTCCTTCATGCTGTGCTCGTGATAGTGAGTTCTCATGAGATATAATGGCTTAATAAGGGAATTTTCTCCCTTTTGCTTGACACTTCTGTCTTGCTTGCCACCATGTAAGATGTGCCATTGCTCCTCCTTTGCCTTCTGCCACGATTGTGAGGCCTCCCCAGCCATGTGAAACTGTGAGTCCATTAAACATCTTTTTCTTTATAAATTACCTGGTCTTGGATATGTCTTCATTAGCAGCATGAGAACAAACTAATGCAGTAAATTGGAACCTAGTAGTGGGGAACTGCTGTAAAGATACCTGAATATGTGGAAGTAACTTTGGAACTGGGTAATAGGCAGAAGTTGGAACACTTTGGAAGGCTCAGAAGAATTCAGGAAGATATGGGAAAGTTTGGAGCTTCCTAAAGACTTGTTGAATGGCTTTGACCAAAATTCTGATAGTGATATAAATAATAAGGTCCAGGCCAAGGTGGTATCAGATGAAGATGGGGAACTTGTTGGGAACTGGAGTAAAGGTCACTTTTGCTATGCAAAGAGACTGGCAGTATTTTGCCCCTGCCCCAGAAATCTGTGGAACTTTGAACTTGAGAGAGATGTTAGGGTATCTGGGGAAAGAAACTTCTAAGCAGCAAAGTTTTCAAGAGGAAGCAGAGTATAAAATTTTGAAAAAATTTCAGCCTGACAATGCAGTAGAAAAGAAAAATCCATTTCCTGGGGAGAAATTCAAGCTGGCTGAAGAAATTTGCGTAAGTAACAAGGAGCCAGATGCTAATCATCAAGACAATGGGGAAAATGCCTCCAGGGCATGCCAGAGACCTTCACAGCAGCCCCTCCCATTACAGGCCCAGAGGCCTAGGAGGAAAAACTGGTTTCCTGGGCTGGGCCAAGGGAAGCCCTGCTGTGTGCAGCCTCAGGCTTGGTGTCCTGCATCCCAGTTACTCTAGCTCTGGCTAAAAGAGGCCAAAGTACAGCTCAGGTCAAAGCTTCAGAAGGTATAAGCCCCAAGCCTTGGCAGCTATGTGGTGTTGAGCCTGTGGGTGTGCAGAAGTCAAGAATTGAGGTTTGGGAACTTCTCCCTAGATTTCAGAGGATGTATGGAAACACCTAGATGTCCAGGCAGAAGTTTGCTTCAGACATGTAGCTCTCATGGAGAACCTCTGCTAAGGCAGTTTGGAAAGGAAATGTGGAATGGATCCTCCACAAACAGTCCCCACTGGAGCATTCAGTAATGGAGCTATGAGAAGAGGGCTACCATCCTCCAGATGCTAGAATGGTAGATCCAACAACAGCTTGCACCACACACCTGGAAAAGCTACAGACACTCAATGCCAACTGTGAAAGCAGCTGGGATGGGGGCTGTATCCTTCAAACTCACTGAGGTGGAGCTGCCCAAGACTATGGGAACCCACCTCTTGCATCAGCATGACCTTGATGTGAGACATGAAGTCAAACGAGATCATTTTGGAGCCTTAAGATTTGACTGCCCCACTGGATTTTGGACTTAACATGGGGCCTGTAGCCCCTCTGTTTTGGCCAATTTTTCCCATTTGGCATGGGTGTATTTACTCAATTTCTGTATCCTCATTGTATCTAGAAAGTAATTAACTTGCTTTTGATTTTACTGGCTCATAGGAAGAAAGGACTTGCCTTGTCTCAGATAAGACTTTGGTCTTGGACGTTTGGGTTAATGCTGGAATGAGTTAAGATTTTAGGGATTACTGGAAGGGCATGATTGTATTTTGAAATGTGAGGACATGAGATTTGAGAGGGGCCAAGGAAAACATGATATAGTTTGCTGTGCCGCTACCCAAATCTCATTTTGAATTGTAGTTCCCATAATTCCCACATGTCCTGGGAGGGATCTGGTGGTAGGTAGTTGAATCATGGTGCACTTACCTCCATGCTTTTCTCATAATAGTGAGTGAGTTCTTATGAGATCTGATGGTTTTATAAGGGGATTTCCCCCTTTTTGCTTGGCACTTCTCTCTTTCCTACCACCATGTAAGATGTGCCTTTGCCCCTCCTTCACCTGTGAGTCCATAAAACCTCTTTTTTAAAAACAAATTATGCAGTCTCAAGTATGCCTTTATTAGCGGCATGAGAATGGAAAAATACACTAAGCAAGAGAAAAATTATTCAGTAGACTGCTCTTGGGAGTAGTCTTTGCTCCTAATTTTTCTAGAAAAAATGGAGAGAAAGAGAAGAATAAGCTCAGAGACTTGAATTCCCAGCTCCATCTGCACCATCAGTTTTGTTGGGTGGGTTTCAAGCCTTCCAGCCCATACTGAAGATTTTGGAGTTTTCAGCCTTCATAATTGTGTGAGCCAATTCTTTATAACAAAGAAAATTATATTGTTTCTTTGTAGAACTATGGCTAATATAGATGAATTCAGGTACTAAAAGTTGTTCCGTAGGAACAGAATCTTAATGATGAATTTTCTGAATTACTTCAGAGGTTTCTGAATTTGGCTTTTTAATTTGATTGTATTTAAAGACCCAATAACCCTACTTCCAATAGTAAAGGGAGTACAGATAGCTAAGCGTGTAATCTGGCCATAGAAATACATAAATATTACAATTGGATACCCCTAATCAAACACTTATCTAAAACAAGGATCTGAGCAACCATGTACATGAAACTTTCAAATATTCTTGCCTGAATAACTAGTATAATTAGATAGGCTCTTTGCTCCTAATTTCCCTAGACAAAATATATATAGAGAAGAATAAGTTCAGAGACTTGAATTCCCAGCTTAAGCACCATACAAAGACACAATCTCCTATATTGGCCCTAAGAGAAACCCATATCTCTTGTAGCCATATTGCTGAGATTACTGAAAACCAAACCCAGAATATCACCCTGTGAGTGGCTGAATTAGAATGCAAATAGAAATCTCAGCCCCACAAGATGGCTACTATTTAAGTAAGGGCATGGATAGGAAGGAATGGAATCTTGAAAGTTAAAACCAGGAAATGTGGAAAGACTGTCATGAACCCAGGGACCTTGAGTTTCTAAATTCTGATGAGTCTTCCTTGCCAGCAAAATCAGCCTCTCTACCTCTAATAAAAGTTGCCTCTCAGTCTTCTGAGAGGATTAATCCCGCATTGTCTGAGGAAACTCTAAGTGCCTCCCCTGATATAGTTGCCTTGTAAGACAATGCTGATTCTCCTTTGTTCCCACCTTCACCATCCCTCTTTGCTTCTAGACCTAAAACTAGATTCAAGTCCTGGTAGATGCTCAAAGGTGAGGTGCAAAGTGTGACCTATGAGGAAGTACACTACATACCCCCTCCAAAAAAACCACTTAAGTTTTCTAATCAATACAGACAGAAATCCAGCAAATATATGAGTGTGGCATAATAGAATATAAAATTAGATCAGGCCAAATTTATGGATATAGGCCCACTAAGCAGAAAATCTACATTTAATGTTGTGGCTTGAGAAGTTAGAAACAACTCTTAATAGTATGCTTCGTTGGTTGGCTGAAACATGTACCAAAAAGTGACACAGAATGAGAGAGCTAAACATGCCAGATATGCCTGGGTTTACTATAGATGAAAAGATTCAAAGGCTTAGGGATTTTGGAATGGTAGAGTGGATTTGCCATTGAAGACCTACTCACTAGACCTGAGAGGTCTAGAAGGCACACATTTCACCAGCATTGCAAGAAATACACATGTAAGGGGAGCCCCAGCATCCTTTAAGTGCTCGGTACTTTCTTTCCTGTAGAACAGAACTTACAGTGGGAACTGTAGTCACTGAATTGGGAAGCTTAAATGCATTGAGGATAATTAGATCCCAGGATAAGGGAGGCCATGTGGCAGCACTCAGCTACCAAAGGCAAGATGGGCACAGTTACCATAATGAACAGCAGAGTCAAAGCAGTAATCAAAATAATTTGCACAGACCTGCAGTGTTAGCTTGTTAATTATTGTGTTCCCAAAAATAAAGTAGATGGAAAGCCTATTAAATTCTTATCTGATCTGTACAAGCAGAAACTTACTAGGTTAAGTGAACAAAAGGCTAACGAGAATCATAAAAACAGAGTGTTATTACCTCTCAATCAATTCCAAGACTTGAGCTAGTTTACAGACCCAGAATCCCTTGAATAAAGTGGCGGCTGGGTCCCTTTAAGAAAGGATTCTGGTACACTGTCAAAAATTTATATTGTTAATATTTTTCCCAGACTTCCCAAAAGGACCCATGGCATTTTGCAAGGTAACTGTTCATTGGGGAAAAGAAAATAATCAGATCTTTCAGGGACTGCTGAACACTGGCTCTGAACTGACACTAATTCCAAGAGACCCAAAACATCACTGTGGTCCACTAGTCAGAGTATGTTCTTATGGAGGTCAGGTGATCAATAACATTTTCCCATAGGTAAATTCATGTATATGGGCCCACTAAGCAGAAAAGAGGGGACCTAATGGATCCCCAAATCAATTCTGTGATTATTTCTTCAGTTTTGGAATGCATACTTGAAATAGACATATTCAACAATTTGCAGAATCCCGACATTGTTTCCCTGACATGTGGAATAAGAGCTATTATGGTGGGAAAGGCCACGTGGAAGACACAAGGGCTTCCTTCTCTTAGACAAATATTAAACCAAAAACAACACCATATTTCTGGAGGGATATAAAGGGATTCAAGTGCCAATCAGGTATTAGTACCACTATCAAAGACTTGAAGGATGCAGGAGTGGTGATTCCCACCACATTCCCATTTGACTGGCCTATATAGCCTGTGTGGAAGACAGATGGATCTTGGAGAATGACAGAGGGTTATCTAAACTAATTAGATGGTAACACCAATTGGAGCTGCTGTACCAGATATGGTTTTATTGCTTGAGCAAATAACAACTTCTAGTACCTGGTATGCAGCTATTGACTTGGCAAATTGTTGGTATTTTTCATCCCTATTAATAAAGATCATAAGAAGCATTTTACTTTCAGCCAGGAAATCCAACAATACACCTTTGCTGTTAAACCCAAGGGTTGCTGCACATGGTGGCTCACGCCTGTAATCCCAGCACTGGCTAAACATAAACCCCTCTTACTAAAAAACAAAAAAAAAAAAAAAAATTACCGGGGCGGGCCCTATCCCACTACCGGCGTGAACCCCGGGGGGCAGAACCTGCAGTGAGCCGAGATCGCGCCACTGCACTGCAGCCTGGGCCACAGCGAGACTCTGTCTCGAAAAAAAAAAAAACAAAAAAAACCCAAGGGTTGTATAAACTCTCCAGCACTATGCCATAATTAATTGGCAGATATTTGATCAACTTTCTCTTTCATAATATGTAGCACTCATCTGTTGCACAGACCAATACATATATCATACATATTCTCATATGCAATGATAACACTATGCTGATTGAACCTAGTGAAGAAGAAGTAGCAACTATTTTAGACTTCTTTATGTTTACATGCCAGAGGTGGGAATTAAATCTAACAAAAGTTCAGGGGACTTCTACCTCAGTGAAATTTCCTGGAGTCCAGCATTGTGGGGTGGGGTGGGGCATATTGAGATATCTCTTCTAAAGTGAAGGATAAGTTGTTAAAGCTGGCACCTCCTACAGCCAAAAACAGACATAGCATGATTCTAGTGAGCCTCTGTTGTCTAGTGAGCCTCTTTGGATTTTGAAAGCAGCATATTTCTCATTTGGATGTGTTACTCTGGGCCACTTACTAAGTAACCCAAAAAGCTGCTAGTTTTGAGTGGGGCCCAGAACAAAAAAATTATCTGTGACAGGTCCAGTCTGCTGTGCAAGATGTTCTGTCACTCAGGCCATATGATTCTGCTGATCTAACGGTGCCTGAAGTAGCAGATAAAAATGCTGTGTGGAGCTTTGGGCAGTTCTCTGTCAGGTGACTGCCATGCAGACATTTAGAATTTTGAAGCAAAGCTCTGTGACTCCCTGGGGATAGCTACTCACCTTTTGTTAAATACTTTTTGGCCTGCTGTTGGGCCTTTGTAGAAACTGAAAGATTGACCATGGGCCACCAAATTACCACGGGTCCTAAGTTGCCCATCATAAATTAGGTGTTTACTGACTCACCAACCCATACAATTGGACATGCACAGCAACATTTAATCATCAAATGGAATTGGTATACATAAGATCAGACCTAAGCAGTCACTGAAGGCACAAGTAATTTACATGAAAAAGTGACCCAAATGTCCATGGTCCCCCACTTCTGCTAAACTACCTTTTCTCTTCTAACCCTTACCCGTGGTCTCATGGAAAGCTCCTTATGATCAGTTGAAAGAGAAAGAGAAGACTTAGGTGTGGTTTACAAATGGTTCTCCATGATATGTAGCACCACATAATAGTGGAAGGTGCAGCACTACAGCCCCTTTCTGGGACATCCCTGAAAAATAGCTGTGTAATTGTCCCAGTCAGCAGAAATTTGATAATGCACCTGGTTGTTCATTTCAAGGAATTTGATCAAAGAAAAAATGGCGATTTTTCCTTCAAATTGAAAGAAGTGTAATTATATACTGAATCATAAACTGTGGCCAATGGTGTATCTGGATGGCCAGGGAGTTGAAAGGAACTTGACTGGAAAATTAGTGACATGAAAATCTGGGGAAGAGATATGTGAATAAGCACAGCACAGTGGCTCACGCCTGTAAATCCAGCACTTTTGGGAGGCAGAGATGAAAAGATTGCTTAAGCCCAGGGCTTTGAGACCAGCCAGGGAACATGATGAGACCCTAACTCTACAAAAAATACAAAAATTAGCCAGGTGTGGTGGTACATGTCTGTAGTTGCAGCTACTAGGGAGGCTGAGCAGAGAGGATTGCCTGGACCTGGGAGTTGGAGGCTGCAGTGAGCTACAGTATGGTCAAACTACTGCACTCCTGCCTGGGCAACAGAGCAAGACCATGTCTCAAGAAAAGAAAAGAGATATGTGGATAGGCCTCTCTGCATGGTGAAACACATAAAGATGTGTGTTTTATTTCAATGCCTACCAAAGGGTGACCACAGCAGAGGAGGATTTTTAACAATCAAGTGGATAAGATGAACTATTCTGTGAATTCCTGCAACCTCTTCCTGTAATGGCCTCTGTCTTTGCCCCATGGATTCATGAACAAAGAAGTCATGGTAGCAGGGATAGAGTTTATGCATAGGCTCAGCAATATAGACTCCCACTCACTAAGGCTGACCTGGCTATAGCCATTTCTGTGTACCTAATCTGCCAGTAGCAGAGACCAACACTGACCCCCCATTTCCCCCACCACCACCCATATTGCACCATTCCCCAGGGTGATCAGCCAGCTACCTGGTGGCAGGTTGATTACATTGGACCACTTTCATTTTGGAAGGGGCATTGTTTTGTTCTTGCTAGAATAGACACTTACTCTGGGTACAGATTTCTCTGCTTGCAATGCTTTTGTCAAAACAACGATTCATGGACTTACAGAATGTCATATCCACCATTTTGGTATTACACTCAGCATTACTTCTGATCAAGGACCTCACTTCACAGAAAAAGGAATGTAGCAATGGGTTTCACTGGTCTTACTGTGTTTCCTATCATTCTGAAGCAGCTGGCCATAGAATGGTGGAATAGCCTTTTGAAAACTCAGTTACAGAGCCATCTAGATGGCAACACCTTGCAGGACTGAGGCACGGTTCTCCTGGAGGCTGCATATACTCTAAATTGGCATCCAATACATGGTGCTGTTTCTACCATAGACAGAGTTCACAATTCCAAGAATCAAGGAGTGGAAATGGAGTGACACCACACACTATTTGCTAGTGTCCAACTATAAAAAAACTTGCTTCCTATTCATGTAATCTTATGCTCTAGTGCTCTAGCAGTATTAATTCCAAAAGAAGGAAGGTTACTACCAGGGAACACAATGATAATTCTACTGAACTGAAAGTTGATACTACAACCTAACCATTTTGGACTATTCATGCTTCTGAATTAATAGGCAAATAAGGGCATTACTGTGCTTTCTGGGATGATTTTTTCTGGACTACCAGGGAGAAATTGGACAATGGAGGTAAAGAAAAGTACCTTCAAAAAGTATGTCTTGAATACAGAAACTAAGGTATCTTAGGATTACCACACTCTGTGATTAAAGTTAGTTTGAAAACTACAAAAACACAATTCAGACAGGATTACTCATGGCCCAGACCCTTCAAGAATGAAGGTGTGCGTCACTGCACCAGAAAAAGAACCACAATTAACTAAGGTCTTGTTGAAGCCAAAGGGAATATGGGATGGATAGTGGAATAAAGTAGTTATGAATACCAGCTACAACCATGTGATCAGTTATAGAATTAATTATTCTAATTGCCATGAGTATTTCACCTTTGTTGTGAATATGTGTGTAGGAATTATATTTCTTTTACTATGTTATTCCTTAATTATGTAAGGTAAGATGTACTGACCTCATATAGTATTTATCTATTATTAATTTTACATTGCAGTATTTCAGTTATAAGCTATAAAAGAGAAGGGTAAACATCAACCAAATACTTTGTATCCTCTTTGGGGGATGGAGTCTTGCATGTTCAGTTGTACACAGAATAGTTTTATCATGTTAAGTGAAAGTATAACCTTGTTACTGTTGTTATTTTGGAGATCAAGTATGTTTCAAGAAGAGGCATGTGGGTGCCAAGTTGACAAAGGGTGGACTTGTGATGGTTAATTTTATGTGTTTGGGGATGAGATTAACATTTAAAACAATAAAATCTCAGCAAAGTAGATTGCCCTCCATGATGTGAATGGGCCTCATCCAATCAGTTGAAGTCTTGAAAATAGCACAAAGGCCAGACTCCTCAAGCAGGAGAAAAAGTCTTTGGTGGACTTTCTTTGGACTTGGCTCCATCAGCTCTCCTGGGTCTCAAGGCTGCAAGCCCACACTGTAAATTTTGAAGTTTCCATCTTCCATAATCACATGAGTTACTTCTATATAATAAACCTGTTTAATCTACATAAATAATAATTTGTAATACATTTGTTAAGTATATATATTCTGATTCTCTGAAGAGCCCTAACACACCATTCTATTTCCTTCTGTCTCCCAGTGATTCTGGTGAGAAGATTAGCTGTTATTCTTATTGGGGTTTATTTGTACATGACAAGTTGTTTTTTTCTTGCTGCTTTCAAGATTTTTGTCTTTATTTTTCAACATTTTTATGATGTGTCTGTGTTTGCATTTCTTTGAGTTTGTCCCATGTCTTGTATATTTAGATTAATATTTTTCACCAAATTTGAGAAATGAGTGGCCATTTTGTATCCAAATAATCTTTCTGACACTTTATGAGCCTCTCAATATGCTAATGTTGGTACGCTTGATGATATGTACAGATCTCTAATGCTGTTCATTTTCTTGAAATTGTTTTTTTCTGAGACTGGATAATCTCAGCTGGCTTGTCTTCATTTTCACAAATTCCTTCCTCAGCTAGTTCAAAACTGCTGTTATACTCTTCTAGTGAATTTGTAAATTTCATTTGCTGTACTTCTCACCTCCACATTTGTTTGGTTATATTTATATTTTCTATCCTTTTATTTATATTTTTTTGGTAAACAATCATTCTCATGTATTCCTTTAATTTTTTAGACATTTTTTAACATTCTTTGAATGTATTTATAAATAGCCAATTTATAGTATTTGTAGTATTTGCCTGTGAAGTCTGACATCTGGTCTTCCTCAGAGGCAGTTTATATTGACTACTTTTTATCACTGTGAATGGATCATAATTTTCTGTTTCTTTGCATGTATAACAATATTTTGCTCAATATTTGACATTTAAAATAATATGATATAACAACAGTGGAAATTAGATTCCCCTGCCAGCCTCCTCAAGGTCTCTTGTTGCTCTTTCTTTAATTGTTTGTTTTTATTTTTGTTGTCATTGCTGCTGCTGTGTATTTGATTTGACCTTCCCGGTCTAATTATGTAAGTTGTGTGTTTTTTTTTTTTATGTGTAGTCACTTAAGTCAATGTTTGATTAGCTCGATAGATAGCTAATGATTGGACAGAGATTTCCTTAAATGCCTTGAACTCATATGTGTCAGACCTAGGGGTTCTGTGGATTTGAGATATATTTTCTTCATTCCAGTAGACAGTTTTCAGCTCTGGCTTAGACTTAACATTATTTTTCCAGAGCCTCAGAGTAAGCCAGAATTGAAAGATTAGGATATTCTTGGGTCTTTCCTGGGCATGCATACATAGCTGTGCATACCTTTGGCATTCCCGATTCCCAGAAATACACTGGAGGTTTATAAAACCCACTATGGACATCTCATTTCTTCCTTTTTTTCAGTTTTTCAGTCAGCCTCTTGTTAGGTATAATTGATAATAGCAGCTTAGGAAGCTAAAATATGAAAGAATTTTCTCAATTTCTAATAAGCACTCTGGTAATAAGGCTGTTTACATAGAGCAAGTTTTGATTCACATCAAATAAAGACAAGCCCTAAGAGAAGCTTTTTAGCAAGCTAACAAGCAAACCAAATAGTGTTGATTCTCTGGTGATCTGATTTTTGTGGAAGGCCAGACCCTTTTTGCCTCTTCCAGTGGCTCCTAGGCTCCAGATTTTGACAGCTAATGCACTTATTGGACTGTAGGTATTCAAGTCTGCAAGGGAGCTAGCAGAGGGGAATGAGATTAAGTCAAATCAAAGTGCTATAGAGCCTGCTCTTGTTACTTAGATTCAGCCATTTATCTTACATAAATATTCTTCATATTGTTGGATCCTTTGATTTCCAGAATTGTGAAAACATTTTTGACTTTCTTTACAGTGTTATTGTTGCTTTTATTAAAAGCTGATCTTTAAGAGATTTTATTCTAGTATTCTGGAAGTGTTTCCCCTATCAGTGTTTATTTCCTCAGATATTTATTCAAGGAATATAGTTATTCATTGGGTCCTTCATTTTCCTTACGTGATGTCTATCAACCTTTTTATTGACATTGCTGCTGTTTGAAAGATAATTGTCATGAATATTGTAACTTATCTACACTCGTACACAAACTTATTTCTTAAAGTACCAATTTTATTTTTACTTTCTTACTACAGGTATACAATTGCTTCCACTTACTTCAGGATAAAAAAAAGAAATTAATCTTGGAATTAAACACTCTCATAATACGACTTCACTTATCTTCCAAGGCATTTGCTACTAACACTCCAAGACACTGAATATAAATTAAAAGATGAACTTATTTTCTTACTTTGAAATTAGTAAAAGCAACATCATTAATTGGGATTATCTATGTTTTGTCAGTTGTGACATATTAAATAACACACCAAGTCTGAATTCACCAAGTGGGCATTCAAATCTTGGGCAAATATTTTGCCTTCTTGGGTCCTATTTTCTGAGTTTCAGTGTAGGTAGTAGCACTGCTGTGAGAGCCAAGAATCAAATAAGTTAGATAGAAAACACAACTCAAATGTCAGTTGGTGCTATTTGCTAAATATTATATGTTTTAGAAAAGATTTATAAGCAAAAATTTGATGAAAACTCATTATCCTCCAAATCAAATAAGACAGCCCTTATTATAGTTTAATGGAAGAATCTCATACTGTACCCTTAGAAAAGGGTAACTGGAAATAAGTGATGTAAAAAGCTTTCCAACACGTATGATTTTTTTCTCCTATGCATTTATACAGCAGAGTGGCATACTGCATTCACCCCTGAAAATGGAGAGTGGATGAGCAAACATTTATCAACATTTATAGAGCCATTTTCCAAGCAAGAATGGTACTGTTCCTGTCTGCCAAATCCGAATATTTCAAGCACAATTTTGCTGTAAAGCAGTTTATCAGCTTCTTCATATTTTAAATAAAACATCTCTTTAAAAAACATGATCGCTGTCACCCAATATCTAGGGTTTTCTTCTCTCCTATAGTAGTCAAAATCCTGTTATTTAGATGAACTCATGGCTATATATAATAAAGGCTAATTTACCTCTTTACCCTCTTTCTCTGAGTGTTGTTTACAACATTATATTTTGAAAATTATTTTATTTCCAAAATATTAAAATTCTTGAGCAGGTTTATACATTTCCCAGGAAATAAAAGGTTTCCAGAAAATTGAAAATACCTATTTTTCTGGAACCTCTACAGCTAGTGTGTCTTTCTTGAGATCATCAGAGAACAAAAAAATCTAAGTGACAGTCTACTCAACAACTCATGGGTAGTTCAAAGGTACCTAGGTACCTTACATGCAGGATGTCAAACAAATTGATTATCACTCTCCTTCCTGCAAATTAGTCACTTTCCTATATTCTTTAATCAGTGTGTAATACTACCATCCATCAAATTGTAGAAGAAATTATCTATTACTTCACCCCCTTATCCAATTCACGAACATTTCAGCTTATGTCACCTCCTAAATACCCATTATATCTGTTTACTTTGTTGTGTCTTCACTGATATCAGCTTAGCTTAAGTTAATATTACTCATTTCATAGGTACAGCCCCCTAACTTATGTGTCTGCAGGTATTAATTTCTTCCTTCAATTCATTCTTTTTACCAAAGCTGGTATGATATTTTCAAAGTGTAAATAATAATATCACAGGCATGCTTAAATCCAATCAGTGCTTTTCCATTGTTGTTAATGTAAAGCTTAAAATTCCTAATACAAGGACTTATTATTTACTGTTATATATTTATTGTTCTGACTCTGCCTACCTATTATTTAATAATGTTATTTCCTATCGTTTCTAGCTTTGAAACTAGTGGTGTGTTAGAAAATGGTTAACAACCAGTTTCCTGGAATAAATGAAGTCAGGATTTATATTATTTGCCATTATCTGTGGGGTAAATCATCGTACGTGGCTGGTATCAAGATAACATGACATCAGTGAATGTAGAGATGGGGAAAGATACACACAATTAGCTTCCTTGAGCAAGTCCAAATTGACTGCTACACACAACTGATTCTAAACACTTGAGTCTTTGCATATGTTGTTTCCTAAGCTTAGACCAATACCCCATCTCTCTGTTCTCATTAATCTTTGTTTCCAAGCCTTGCTAAGTTGTTATTTCTACAGGGAAACCTTCCCTAACTCACAGAGTAGGTCAAAACATTTTTCTATGTAATCTTCTAAGATCTACACTTTGTAAAATTCCTCTCTGGTATTTCATATTGTAATTTTTAACATATTTACTAATTATCTAAATAACATATGTCTATGCAAACTAAGGCAGTAGAGATCTTTTTTTGTTGTTGTTTTTGTTTTGTTTTGCTTTTTTTTACTTTTGAACATCTAGACTTAGTTTCTCACAGATTGTATATTCTCGTTAAATATTAGTGGGATGTATAAAGTAAAGATTTACAAAGAGAAAAGAACATATTAATAATGCACCAAAATATATTTATTTGTCACCTAGCCAGACAAAATGCATGGAAAAAAATTCAGATTATAATTGTCATTAATAGCTGTTCAAATTCTCAGAAGCCAGGCAGGCTTTCTATAATGAAAACAACTCTCTGTTAATTACATATGTAATAAGAAAACTGTGGATTTCCTTTCATAATATCCATTCTCCTTTTGTAGTTACTGTTTTTGGACCTCTAAAAATTACATATTTTAACCTCCTCTAAAGTAAGGGGTCTGCATATAAATTGCTTTCCTCTAATAAGAAAAATGCACAGAGAGGAAGTCAAATTATCTCTGTTTGCAGAAGACATGACTCTATATTTAGAAAACCTCATCATCTCAGCCCCAAAACTCCTTTAGCTGATAAGCAACTTTGGCAAAGTCTTAGGATACAAAGTCAATGTGCAAAAATCACAAGCATTCCTATACACCAATAATAGACAACAGAGAGCCAAATCATGAGTGAACTCCCATTCACAATTGCTACAAAAAGAATAAAATACCTAGGAGTGCAACTTACAAGGGATATAAAGGACCTCTTCAAGGAGAACTACAAACCACTGCTCAAGGAAATAAGAGAGGTCACAAACAAATGGAAAAACATTCCATGCTCATGGATAGGAAGAGTCAATATCGTGAAAATGGCCATACTGCTCAAAGTAATTTATAGATTCAATGCTATCCCCATCAAGCTACCATTGACTTTCTTCACAGAATTAGAAAAAAACTACTTTAAATATCATATGGAACCAAAAAAGAGCCTGTATAGCCAAGACAGTCCTTAGCAAATAGAACGAAGCTAAAGGCATCAAGTTACCTGACTTCAAACTATACTACAAGGCTACAGTTACCAAAACAGCATGGCCATATGGGTGTGGCCATATTTCTGGGTTCTCTATTCTGTTCCACTTCTGCACAGCAAAAGAAACTATCATCAGAGTGAACAGACAATCTACAGAATGGGAGAAAATGTTTTTATTTAATTTTATTTTAAGTTCTGTGGTACATTTGCAGGATGTGGATGTGCAGGTTTGTTACATAGGTAAATGTGTGCCACGGTAGTTTGCTGCACCCATCAACTCATCACCTAGGTATTAAGCTAAGCCTGGCATGCATTAGCTATTTTTCCTGATGCTCTCCACCCCCTTCCCTCCCCTGACAGGCCCCAGTGTATATTGTTCCCCTCCCTGTGTCCATGTGTTCTCGTTGTTCAGCTCCCACTTATAAGTAAGAACATGTGGTGTTTGTTTTTCAGTTGCTGCATTACTTTGCTGAGAATAATGGTTTCTAGCTCCATTCATGTCCCTGCAAAGTACCTGATCTGGTTCCTTTTTATGGCTGCATAATATTCCATGGATATATGTAGCACATTTTCTTTATCCAGTCTATCATTGATGAACATTTGGGGAAAAAAGTTTTGCAATTTATCCATCTGACAAAGGTCTAATACCAAGAGTCTATCATGAATTTAAACAAATTTACAAGAAAAAACAGGCAATCCCATTAAAAAGTAGGCAAAGAGCATGAACAGACAATTGTCAAAAGAAGACATTCATGTGACCACAAACACATGAAAAAAAGCTCAACATCACTGATTAGTAGAGAAATGCAAATCAAAACCACAGTGAGATACCATTTCATGCCAGTAAGAATGGCAATTATTAAAATGTCAAGAAACAATAGATGCTGGCAAGGATGCGGAGAAAAAGAAATACTTTTACACTGTTGGGAATGTAAGTTAGCTCAACCACTGTGGAAGACAGTGTGGCAATTCCTCAAAAATCTAGAAGCAGAAATACTCTTTGACCCAGAAGTCCATTACTGAGTGTATACTCATAGGAATATGAATCATTCTCTTATAAAGATACATGAATGCATATATTCATTGCAGCACTCTTCACAATAGCAAAGACATGGAATCAACCTAAATGCCCATAAGTGATAGACTGGATAAAGGAAATGTGGTACATATACAGCGTGGAATACTCTGCAGCCATAAAAAAGAATGAGAGCATGTCCTTCTCAAGAACATGGATGGAGCTGGAAGCCATTATCCTCAGCAAACTGTCACAGGAACAGAAAACTGACCACTGCATGTTCTCACTTATAAGTGGGAGCTGAATGATGAGAACATGTGGACACATGAGGGAGAACAACACACACTGGGGCCTGTCAGCGAGGAAGAAGGAGAGCATCAGGAAAAATAACTAATGTATCCTGGGCTTAATACTTAGAAGATGGGTTGATCAGTGCAACGAACACCATGGCACACATTTCCCTATGTAACAAACCTGCACATCCTGCACATGTAACCCAGAGCATAAAATACAAGTTGAAAATAAAAAGAAATATGTTCTAATATTAATGAGTACAATATTATGCACTATATTTCACCTATAGCAAGGGTGTATCTCAATTAATGTTATATCTTTGTTTGCACTGAGGTGGGAGTAAGAAACACAGTCAATATTGAATATTTCCTGGATGGCATAATATTCTTTGTGTCACTTATTCCCCATATCTTATTACAAAATGGGAGGATAAATGCAGCAATGACGAAATAAGATTCACCAGGATGAGATTTTTATGGTTTCTTTCCTTCATTCTCTTCTCTTCCCTTCCTTTTTTATTTCCCCCTTCCTTATTTCCTTTATTTCTTTCCTTTTATATCTGGCCTTCATTTTCTTCTCCTGACATTCCTTTTTTTTCTTCCTGTATCTTTTTCTCCTTCTTCTGTTCTAGTATATCAGGACTTCAACTGATATTTACAGAGAACACCTGCTGGAAAAGTACATGGTCTGTATTAATACCTGACCAGACTGGGGCAGAACTGATGGCTCCAGGGAGAATACCTCCAAGAAGATGAAATTCCTGTTATATCCCAGGTCTAAATGTATTAGGAGAAACTTGACACTTAATAGGGAAAATCTGGAAACAAATTAGTGATAGGCACATGGAGAGCAAAGCAAATGAAAAATGTAGGTAAACATTACCTCCAAGGGAAATATAAATAGAAAACAATTAGAATCATTATATACTTCAAGACTCAGATTGCATTATGTTTACCTAGCTTTAAAAACACGAACACTGATTTTAGTGAGATTACTTGGGGCCCATGGGTGAGAGCTAAATGTTTATATTCTATAATGACTAATTAGCAGATGCTGAAAATAAAAAAAAAAACACGTAGAAGTGTATAAAAGAAACTAAATACCAAATTATATATACCATGTATCCCCATATATATGAAATTTAAGGGCTGATGAGACTAACAAGTCAGTGGTGATAGGAGTCAGAATAGCTGTTACCCTTGGGCAAAGATATTGAATGAGACAAGATATAAGAGAACATTCAGATGTGATGGAAATGATCTAGATCTAAATCTGAGTGTGATCACACAGATGTATATGAATATAAGCATTTATTAGCTTTAGATTTATATACCTATATTATGTATTTTATACCACTAAAAATAGGAAAAAATAATTACACATCTTATAATGCACTTTGCTGTCTTAGTCCAATTTTTGTGACCACCTGTGAGCCCCCTCAGCTTTAAGCCTAAAATAAAGAAAGTTAAGCAGTTATAATACTTGTTTCATTTTCTCTTACCACTCATGCTTGACAGAAAAACTGGCTGTTGTTTTTTTGTTTGTTTTGTTTTGTTTTGTTTTTCTTTTTGTTTTTTGAGACAGGGTTTTGCTCGTTTCCTAGGCTAGAGTGCAATGGCGTGATCTCGGCTCACTCCAACATCTGCCTCCCAGGTTCTGGTGATTCTCCTGCCTCAGACTCCTGAGTAGCTGGGACTACAGGCATGCGCCACCACACCCAGCTAATTTTTTGTGTTTTTTAGTGGAGATGGGGTTTTTCCATGTTGGTCTGGCAGGTCTCGAACTCCCTACCTCAGGTGATCTGCCTGCCTTGGCCTCCCGAAGTGCTGGGATTACAGGTGCAAGCCACCAAGCCCGGCCAAAATTGGCATTATTTTTATCTCACTTTCCAAAATTTCAGACAAGAGTCTGTGTGTAAAGTATGTTCTATCTTCCCTGAGACCCATCCTGATTGCCCATAAACTTATAAGTGCGATGCCTTCCCAGCCTGTCTTGCCACATCATTCACATGAGAAAATACAAAGACAGCACTTAAGAGTAGAAAACAGAAAGAGAGAGAGAGAAAAAAAAAACACATTTGCTCAACTTCAGATTCTTTCTTAATAGCTTCAAATTTCTCCCTAAATCTTCTAGGTTCCTCCTACAGCATTTCATTTTACACTGGCTTGGCATCAAATTTTCTGCGTAGAGAAATTTTTTTCAAAAGTCTCTGATAATAACATTATTAGCATATGTGTATGTGTGTGTGTGTGTGTGTGTATATATATATATATATACACATATACTGTTAGCAAGGTACCAGGGACAGTTTGAAGCAAATTAAATGTATATTGACTCAATCTCCCTATTAGTTATTGCAAGCACAAGCTTGAAATAGACCACAATATACCCACAATGTTAAACAGCTGGATTTTGCTCAAACACTGTAAAATTCGGGGGGCACATCAATGCCAAAATACTACTTATTTGCAAATGGCATATGATAAATTATGCCAATTTATAAATCTGTAGATGTGTAGGGATCAACTGTTAAACTTGTAAATATATGGTTCTGATTATACTTACCTCAACAACCACCAAAAAAGATAATGATTGACATCAAAACTGTGTATTGAGAATAAGTGACTCATGCATATGGTCCTTGTATTTTTCATTGAGTCTTATTTTTGGCAGTAATGTTGTCATCAGTGCAATTGGTATAGTCCCCACAAAATTAAAATTTATTTATATCATATTGCCTTTAAAAAAGAATCATTGTGTTTTCACTTCTTAAGAGCAAAATGTTACTAGTTCTGCAGTTTTTATCAAATATATACCAGAAAATTCTCATTTTGCCATTGGGAATATAAACTTCTCGATATAGTAAAACATGGATTTTATTGTTTCCTGATCCCTTTGGTGGCATATAAAATATAGCTGAAGATTGTGCAATGCAATAAACTTGGTTCTAAATAACAATTCTGTTTTAAATGTTTAAAATAGACATTTAAAGCCAGTGAGGAGCCTAAGGAAACCATTACATACTATTTGTGCAGGACAGTTTGAAAATATTAAGCTTGTGACTCCAAAGTCGATACTAAGATTTGTGAAAACATATGCCCTTTAAAAAATAAAAATTTAAAAAAATCCTCCTTTCCCCCACGTGTGTATTTCTCTCTCTGTGTATGTGGGTATATACAACTATCTACTCATGGCATATACACCTAACATGCATATACAGCTATAGTTGATTTAATAGCTAAGCTAATTTAAAAGTGCCAATAATCCTGATATGGTTTAGATCTGTTTCCCCACCCAAATCTCACCCTATAGCTCCCATAATTCCCACATGTTGTGGGAGAGACTTGGTGGAAGATGATTGAATTACCGGTGGGTCTTTCCCGTGCTGTTCTCGTGTTAGTGAATGGATCCCATGAGATCCAATGGCTTTAAAAATGGGAATTGCCCTGCACAAAGTCTCTCTTTGCCTGCCGCCATCCACATAAGATGTGACTTGCACCTCCTTGGCTTCTGCCATGATTTAAACCTCTTTCTTTTGTAAATTGCCCAGTCTCGGGTATATATCCTCTATATTCACCTTAGAGAAAGTTGTCTCCTTATAATCTAGGGAGTCCCAAAGTCAGCATTTTTTAAACCAGCATGCAGTAAATAATGAACAGGCATTGAGTATATATACATATATAAAATATATACACCTCCTTCAACTAATACATACCTAAGTTTGTACACATTATTTTTGCTTGCATTCTTTTGGTCATAACTTATTCACATGGCTACAGCTAATGAAAGAAAAGCTATACAATGTAGGATATAGTTGGAACAACATGCATACAGCTAAAACTCAAAGACAGATGTTCTTAATTACTAAATGAAAGGAGAGAGGAAGAAAGGAATTCTAGGGAACAATTTGCTATCTCTTCAACATAAAATGTTCTTCACACCTCAATATTTTGTTTTCATCAATAATGTTGCCATATGAGTTAGCATATACATCTTAAATTTTATAATGACTAATATAAGTCACCACAAATATTTTAAGCATCTACTTCAGTTTCTGGATAAAAATCTTACTAAGTCATTTAGTGGTAGTCTTTGAGAAATAGTTGGCACTCAACACTCTCAACTAAGTTCATAGATGAAGGAATTTTACTTCATAAGAAGTTATGTTTATGTACAAAATATGATAATCAGAGAACAAGTAGGCTTCTCTCTGAAATAAGAATCACCTTTTGGCTTATCAAAATTTATGCTATTGTATACCAAACTTCAAAAAGAATAGAATTCATTATGCAATCACAGTACTTTCTGTTATACTTGTCAGAGCAAACATAAAATATAGAGTAAATATTAGTATTGATGGCAAAAGCTTTCTGAGAAACACAAAGTGAGGGAATGAAATGGTGAGACTTTTTAAGTAGATTTTTCTTGTGGCATTCAGGAAAATCAGTAAATTATACATTTCTTCAAAGGAGAGTCTAACTTTTAGAGAGAAGCAAGGAGAAAGCTTATCTAAGATATTACAAGCATCTGTAATATTTCAAATATTTATTATCTTTTTTGTCTGAAAAATAGACCACTCAGTAAAAAGCTCAAATGCTTTGTCTGTGTTGGTCATATGGAAGAGACATGGCACTTCAAAGCTGGTTCCTTGTTCCCTAGGAATCAAGGCCCTGGTCAGACTAGTGGTCCTGGATCTCCACTCCACTCTAGACAGGGAGCTTATAGTCAGGATGTATTCCTATCACTTTGTTTCAATCTTACCCATCCCTGCCTGGATAGCATTCAGCAGTGGATGTGGGGCTTGGCAACTGCTCTTTTACTCCATAAATTGTTTAACAGGCTATCAAAATTTGAATTAGAAAGATTTACCACAAGTGTGTGTGAGAAAAATTAATGATTGATTTTAAGCCTGGAAGACTTTTTCATTTTTGTCATTTCTGTGCAAAAGTGTGTGTGTGTGTGTGTGTGTGTTAGAGACAGTGTATGAGAGAGAGATTGAGAGACTGTGTGCATTAGTTTATTTTCACACTGCTATAAAGAAATACCTGACACTGGGTAATTTATAAAGGAAAAGGTTTAATCGACTCACAGTTCCACATGTCTGGGGAGGCCTCAGGAAACTTACAATCATGGTGAAAGGGGAAGAAGAAGCAAGCACCTTCTTCACAAGGTGGCAGGAGACAGAAAAACAAAGGAAGAGCTTCCAATGCTTATAAAACCATCAGATCACCTGAGAACTCACTCACTATAAAGTGAACAGCATGGGAGAAACTGCCCCAATGAGCCAATTGCCTCCTTCTCTTTACATGTGAGGATTACAGGTCCCTCCTTCCACATGTGGAAATTATGATTTGAGATAGATTTGGGTCGGGACTCAGAGCCAAACCATATCATTCTGCCTTTGACCTCTCCCAAATCTCAAGTCCTCACATTTCAAAACCAATCATGCCTTCCCAATGGTCCCCCAATGTCTGAACTCATTTCAACATTAACTCAAATGTTCACAGTCTAAAGTTTCCTCTGAGACAAAGCAAGTCCCTTCCACCTATGAGCCTGTAAAATCAAAAGCAAATTAGTTAATTTCTAGATACAATAGGCATATAGGCATTGGGTAAATGCTCCTGTTCCAAATGGGAGAAACTCCACTATAACAAAGAGGCTACAGGCCCCATGGAAGTCTAAAATCCAGTGGGAAGTCATTCAATCTTAAAGCTCTAAAATGATCTTCTTCGACTCAATGTCTCGCATCCAGGTTACGCTGATGCAAGAGGTGGGCTCACATAGCCTTGGGTGGCTCTGTCCCTGTGGCTTTACAGGGTACATCTTCCCTCCTCTCTGCTTTCATGGGCTAGCTTTGAGTGTCTGTGGCTTTTGCAGGCACAAGGTGAAAGCTGTCAGCAAACCTACCATTCTGGGGTCTGGAGGACAGTGGCCCTCTTCTTACAGCTTCACTATTCAGTGCCCCAGTGGGGACTCTGTGTTGGGGCTTGCACTCCACATTGCCCTTCTGCACTGCCCTAGCAGAGGTTCTCCATGAGGGTCCTACCCCTGCAGCAGACTTCTGCCTAGACATCCAGGTGTTTCCATACATCCTCTGAAATCTAGGCAGAGATTCCCAAACCTGAATTCTTGAATTCTATGCACCTGCAGGCCCAACACCACATGGAAGCTGCCACAGCTTGGGGCTTGCACCCTCTGAAGCCATGACCTGAGCTGTACCTTGGTCCCTTTTAGCCACTGCTGGAGTTAGAGCAGCTGGGATGCAGGGAACCAGGTTTCTAGGCTGTACACAGCAGCAGGGCCCTGGGCCCCACCCAAGAAACCAATTTTTCCTTCCAGATCTCCAGGCCTGTGATGGGAGGGGCTGCTGTGAATGTCCCCGATATGTCATGGAGACATTTTCCCCATTGTCTTGGTGATTAACATTTGGCTCCTCACTACTTATGCAACTTTCTGCAGCAGGCTTGAATTTCTCCTCAGCAAAATGGTTTTTCTTTTCTATCACATTGTCAGGCTGCAAACTTTCCAAACTTTTATGCTCTACTTCCCTTATAAACATAAGTTCTGATTTCAGATTATCTCTCTCAAGTTCAAAGTTCCACAGATCTCTAGGGCAGGGGCAAAATGATGCAGTCTCTTTTCTAAAGCATAGCAAGAGTGTCTTTTGCTCCACTTCCTAGTAAGTTTCTCATCTCCATCTGAGACCACCTCAGTATGGACTTAATTGTCCATATCACTGTCAACATTTTGGTCAAAACCATTCAACAAGTCTCTAGGAAGTTACAAACTTTCCCACATCTTCCTATCTTATTCTGAGCTCTCCAAATTGTTCCAACCTCTTCCCATTACCTTGTAACAAAGTTGCTTCCACATTTTCTGTATCTTTACAGTAGTACTCCACTACTGGTAGAAATTAACAGTATTAGTCCGTTTTCACACTGCTGAAAGGAAATACTTGAGACTAGGTGATTTATAAAGGAAAGAAGTTTAATTGACTCACAGGTCAACATGGCTGGGGAGTCCTCAGGAAACTTATAAACATGGCAGAAGGCAAAGGAGAAGCAAGCACTTTCTTCAGAAAGTGGCAGTAAAGAGAAGAATGAAGGAGGAATGTTCAAACACTTATAAAACTATCAGATCTTGTGAGAACTGACTATCATGAGAACAGCATGGGTGCAACAACTCCCCATGATACAATCACCTTCCTCCTTCCACACATGGAGATTACAGGTCTCTCCCTCGACATTTGGGGATTACAATTCGAGATGAGATTTGGGTGGGCACCAAGAGCCAAACCATGTACTATGGCTGGACCATAAAAGTTGTGTACTTCAGGCCTCGGATTTCAGTTTCCATAATCAAATTGACAGACAATGGCTGTTGCGAAGGTCAAATGATAAAATGTATATAAAGGTGCTGGTGAATTGTGAAGGATCATTCAGAATAAAAGTATATTATTTTAATTTAAAATAAATTATTAAATCAATTTGGCATAAATCAAATAGCTCAGTAGAAGCTGATATGTGGTTTAGGTTAGTTGAAGATGATACAATGAAAAATTAACAAATTTAAAACTTTGAATTAGGACATGAATCTACAGCTTTAAAAACAGAAATTTAACCACTGGCATTACTGCATTTTTTTGTCGTATGCTTTTGGTATATAGCTCTCTTTAATTTGTGTTTGAAACAATTTTATGCTGTCAGACTGGCCAGATTTGGGAAATTTTTCTAAACATAATTGTTTATATTTTTTGGTATTTGCCAAATAAAAAATGAAAAAGTTTTGTAATAAATTGTGTTTTATTTAAAATAAGTCCATAATATAGTTAGTTACATGGCAGCAGAAGATATTTGATTGTGTTTCTATTATGTTTATGGGAAATATTTCTACTGAAGTCCTAGTGTGCTACTTGTACTTTTGCAGAACATAGAATCTAAGTAATCATAAAAAATGGTTGTAATTTGTTCATCTTCATGTCTTTAATCCCCTCATGGCATTATATTTTGTTACGATGTGCTTTATATTCTACACTGATAAGATAAATAATTTATTTATTCATATTTATGACTATAAACTCCTTATTTTTAACATACAATAAAATTTATATTTATGTTTGAATTAAATAATATACATTAAACCATCAATTCTATATAGATTTGAGTGGAAGCAGGCCTGCATACATTGCATAGCTCTTTTCATTACCTATAGCACATATTTTTTCATTAATTTATTTACTATGATAACCATAACTAGTTTCAGGCAAGAATCTAATATTCTTTCATGAGTCATGTGGAGTCTTAGAGGACTAGGTAAAACAACAACACATTGCCTGAGACTGTCAGGAAAGATATTCACATACAGATTCCAAACAAAAAGTCATCTTATTTAGCAATTAGATAAGAGTGTGAGCATTAGCCTTCTACCACGTCTCAGAGCTTTTTCTCAGGACAGATATGTATTACCCTGCCCTCATTTCTCAGAGAAAGGCTGACTCTAATGCTTGTAAGGTTTCTGTCTCACTGCAAGTGGCCCATCAGGCCTATAGCCTGAATATGTCACATTTATACACTTTTATCTGACAGCAAGTACTTATTTCAAAATTAAATACCTTGCATCCACTTAATATGAATGCACTGTGTCACAGACAGTATCTTGACACTGATTAGAGGTTGGAGTTCAGAAACAAACTTAAATTCTCTACATCTGTGGCCATGTTATATTATTTTTTAATGATGACGTTTTACCAAGGTCAGTAATTAAAAGGGCACACATACTTCAAGCACACAAAAGATTTAGATAATAAACAATAGCACATATTTCTTTATGAGCACAGTTTTTTTTTCTTGATAAGTGGAATTTGCACACTGGAAGTTTGGACAGGCTGTATATTTTCTACTTTTTTCAGAAGAAAAGCTCACTCACATGTAGTTACAATATTATTGAATGTGTATATATGCATTTAATGTAGAAAATTGCATTTATAGGGAAATGGAAAAAGACTGGCTCTAAGAAAAGTTTTAGCTAAGCAATTCTTTTTGCATCGGGGACTGCACTAGCAATAATTCCCACGAGGGAAATTTTATTTCTCTTTGGCCACTCTCCCAGAATCAGCTGCTTCATCCTGCAGCCACATTCTTCATTCTGAAGTGTTAGGCAGCTACTAGCATGTGTGCGCCAACATTGTGTATAGGAAAATATCTACAGGGCATTGTCAAGAGTGCTTGACTATTTTCCTGCAGGATGCTACGTTTCCAATCTTGGTTTGCCATTAATCTCCTTCTTTTTGTACTTCTTTGGTCAATGTTACATTCTGCTGCTGTATATATGCATGATGATAGGGCATAAGCAAAATGACATTCTACCCCTTGAATAACTGTATGTACCTACCGAGGTTCTAAACTGCACATAATTGTAGCCAAGTTTACCCTCTATTTGTGGAGAGAAGAAGGAGAGTGACTGATAATCATCATCCTCCCACTACATTTTCTACTACTCCCCAAATAATGTAAACATTCCTTCATTACTTCTTTCTTTTGCTAGCATTTGATTAAGAACCTACAATATTCTTGGCTCTGTGTTTAGCAGTAGATGACATCTCATATATATTTCAATAATTTTATTCAAATGGAATATTTTACCACAATTTAATGCATCAAAAATACAGAATATTTATCCTTTTTGTATTTTTTTGCCATTTTATTTATTTAAGTTGGCAAGTAAAAGGTTTATATATTTATGATCTTTTCATAATATATACATTGTGGAATGGCTAAATCCAGCCAATTAACATATGTATTGTTTCACATACTTTTTTGTGATAAAACACTTAAAATCTGCTCTCTTGACAATTTTCGAATATACAATATATTGACTATAGGCACCATATTGTACAACAGATCTTTTGAATTTTTTCTTTCTGTCCAGCTGAAATTTTGTGTCCTTTAACCAGCATACTCTTAAATATAATACTATTAACAATAAATAAAAATAAAATAATAAATGATAACATGAATAGTCTTGGTTAATGACAATGACCACATACTAACTTTTTTTTTTGAGGTTTTATAGTGGTTGCTTTTGGAATTTTTAGTATTATGATTCTATTGATTATTCCTCACAACTTAATTTAATTGAATATATATATATTTGTGTATATACATTTGTTCATATATATATGTGTATATATATGTGTATATATATTTGTGTGTATATATATATTTTGTGTGTGTGTGTGTGTGTATCTGTATGTGTATATATATATTTGAGACAGAGTCTCGCTCTGTTACTCAGGATGGAGTGCAGAGGTGCGATCCCAGCTTACTGCAACCTCCGCCTCCCAGTTTCCAGGGATTCTCCTGCCTCAGTCCAGAGTAGCTATTACAGGAGTCTGCCACCACTCCCGGCTAATTGTGCGCGCTGTGTGTGTGTGTGTGTGTGTGTGTGTGTTTTTGAGTCGGAGTTTCTCTCTTGTTGCCCAGGCTGGAGTGCAGTGGCGCGATCTCAGCTCACTGCAACCTCCGCCTCCCGGTTTCAAGCGAGTACCTGGGATTACAGGCATGCACCACCATGCCTGGCTAATTTTTTTTTTTTTTTTTTTTTTTTTTTTAGTAGAGACGGTGTGTTTCACCATGTTAGACAGGCTGGTCTCAAACTCCTGTCCTCAGCTGATCTGCCTACCTCAGACTCCCAAAGAGTCAGGATTACAGGCATGAGCCACTGCGTCCAGCCTAATTGAAAATATTATTTGCTTAAACATTTGGTGTTCATTAAGACAGATATTCTTAAATAATTAGACACATGAAAATTTCATGTAGTGATGTGATTTTCATTCTTGGCTAATATGTTAGGACTTTCGGATACTGGCTAATTTGTTTGTTGATGCCTCTGTCTTGTTTTTCAGTCTGTGAACCACATTTGAAGGTTTTTTGTTCTTGCTTAAAACAGTTAAGAGGCAGAAAACATATTTTGATTTAATTCCTGAATATGTTTTACATTTTCTCCTAAGTATGAATGCTAGTTTTCTAAGGCTAGGATTCTGGAGGACTTAGTTTCACGTCCTTTGTGCTTTGAGGATGACATATAAATATTGGTTTGAGCTGTATAAGAAATTTAATTAAGGATTAGTGTGTGCTTTTTCATGATCCTGCATTCTTCAATCAATGTAACCTAAATGCAAATGCTGCCCAACGTGTGTGGACACGGACATTACTAAACAGACAGTCCCTAACTCATAACACTCTACTAGCTTTAGAAATGAATATCTCATAAAATATTTATCAAAAAGTTAATAAATCACAACAAAATAAAATGACAATATCAGGTTCTGTAGAATTTTCTACAAATACCATAAATAAATAATGTTCATGTTTCAATAAGCTATGGAGTTAGTTTAAAAATAATGAATTTAATTAAAAGAGCTATATCTGATGCCATATAATCGTTGTATACATGCAGCTTTGGATGAACAACCAATTCAATTTTAAATCATATCCATATGTATGAATACAATTTAAAAATGTATATATGCAGAAACACATACGTACACAAACACATTCTAGAGAGAATAACAATTCTCTAAACTCATTATTCATCCAGTACTTCTTCTATGGCATTTGCTTAAAAAAAAGTTCATTTACAAAATTAATGAGATCATATTAAATCAATTTTTATTTGTTCACCTTGCAGAAAGCAGATGACCTTGTTGAGTCTTGAGTTTTTTCCACCTCATATAAAAATAGTTAGATTTGATGTCAAAGTATCTTTTAACTAAAAATTACTAAATAACTAAATAAATATTTTATTTTCATTATATTTAAATATTAAATCTAACAAGCTCATTTATGTTTTAGAAAGTAATATAATTAAATATCAGATTATATCCTCATATTTAATTGAATATGTTGATTTAGAACTATAAGATTTTTTAAGAATGAAAGGATTTTGAATTAATATAAGAAGAGAAGCTATGTAGCAATATTATTTTTAAAAGCGTATATTGATTTTAGTACCAAATATTGTAGTATTTTATGGCTTCAATACCTATTTCAGTGATATGTTGAAAAGTCCAACTATCTAATAATATGTTTTATTCACACATATAGACATGTCACACATAGACATGTACCACACATGTAATTTTAAAACATACAATTAAAATACATCAGTAAAAAACCTTCCCCCAATATTTATGGCTTTTTAAAAAACTAAATAAGACAAATGTATAAATTGAAATATCAGTCAGAACTCTATTAGAAATGTAACTTATGGATTTGGGAACATAGTTTTCCTACCTAGTGATTAAATCTGGTGTCCATGGAAACTATTGTGCTTTGATATCATGATATGCTATTTATTCATATAATCTGCATGAGCAAAAATAGTTTAATCATACCCTTACCTGCATATTGGTTTTCTCTGGAAACACTAAAAATTACATAATTATCTTCTTCATATTTGAAGAAATTTGAAGAAAGTAAAATTTCCTTTAAACTTTTAACTATGTGCGCATCATTGATTTTATGTTATCTCTAGCGTAAAACTCATTTCCTGCACAAAGATCCTCCAATTTATATATATTTATCCTTCTGTCACCTAAAATTTGCACTTAATATAAAATATTTTTGAGTTCATTACCTTTTTACTTTTCTCCTAAAATCATTATCAAGGAAGATATAGGCTAATATTTTTTCTGGTTTATAAAGAAACTCACTAGACATATAGAACTACATGTATATTATATGATATAACTCTACTTGTAATTAATACCAGAAATAAAGGCTGTCATCATTTTACTAACTATTAAATTAATGCTTATTACTGTCTATTGTTTAAAGGGTAGATAAATTTCAGTAAATTTCATGATTTAATGTCAACGTCCCACAGAAAATAACAATGCACATTAACTATACATAATGACATAGTATATACACTAATTATTTAAACTATATTAATTTCCTTGGTCCTAACTAAATCTAGCATACCTAACTTATAAAATTTGCATAATTCTTAATTTGCATACCAAAAGATGTTTTGGTTAATAAGCTGGTAACAGTACCAAAAAAAATCCATCCAATGAGTCTATCAGATTCAGGTGAGATGATATGGTCAAACTAAATGGAAATAAGAAGACACATGCTAAGTGTATTGTATTAGTCCATTTTCACACTGTGGATAAATACAACCTGAGACTGAGCAATTTACAAAAGAAAGAGGTTTAATTGGATTTAAGGTTCCAGGTGTCTGGGGAAGCCTCACAATCATGGTGGAAGGCAAGGAGAAGAAAGGCATATCTTACGTGATGGTGTGGCAGCCAAAGAGAGGAGCGCTTGTGCAGGGAAACTCCCCTTTTTAAATCTATCAGACCTCCTGAGACTCATTCGCTATTACAAGAACAGCACGAGAAAGGCCTGGCCTCATGATTCAATTATCTCCCAACAGGTCCCTCCCACAACAAGTGGGAATATGGGAGCTACAAGATGAGATTTGGGTGGGGACACAAAGCCAAAACATATCATGTAGCAACTGGAAAATGTATTAAATGTTGTCTGGGCATGCGATACTATTTTTTTTTCTCTGCGTTAGTATACCTATTTAAGATTTTATTCAGAAAGAATAGATGTATTTTTATTATGGGAGGAATACTTATCAAAATCTACAATAGCTACATTTAAACTAATGTTTAAAAAATGATGCGAGGAGAGAACTGTGAATCAGGAAACTTAATCACTTATGCTTTAGTTGGGAAGAGTGCTCTGGAGAATAGTAATTAGTGTTATTCTTTGTGTATGACTAAAGAAACTTATGATGGAAGGCAGTACACTGTGTTTTGTATTTAATTGTTATGAAGCAAGAATCCATTTATTAATGCCTGAGCTCATTTTTGGTATAAATATACATGAAAAACATGAGAGGTATTTTTGCAAATTCCAAAATGATTTGGTGAAATAAAAATACAACATTTACATATTGGAGACTAAAAGAAAAAAACCTTGCCACAATGATAAAAAACTCTCAGGGTTTGTCTCGATTTCCCCCAAAATGCAATTCACAATGTTAAAAATGATGTATTTATATAGTTACATAATTATTTTTAAATTTGCCACTTTAAACTTACTATATTTTTATTTGTGTAAAGTATATATATTTCATATTTTATTCTTACAAATACACAAAAAAATAGAAAATTGTTTATAAGTGAAGTGTATTTTCCACCTTTATTGAGGTATCTTGACAAATAAAAATTGTATATATTTAAAGTGTACACAGTACAGACAACGGGATGTTCTAATATATGTATACATTGTGAAATTATTGCCACAAACTAACGTATCCATGAACTCACATAGGTGTCATTTTGTTTGTGTGGTGAGAATACTTAAGTTACACTCTCTTAACAAATTTCAAGTATACAATACAGTATTATTAACTATATGTAGTCATAATAGATATGATATCTATAATGTATATAATCATGATATGTATTAGAGCCCAAAACTCATTTATTCTGCGTTATTGGATATTTGTACTCTTTCACCAACATTTCCCCATTTTCCTCACCCTCATTCCTTCCAACCACCGTTCTATTCTCTGCTCTTATGAGTCCAATGTTTTTAGATTTCACATATAAGTGAGATTATGCAGAATTTCTCTTTCTGTGTCTAGCTTATTTCACTTAGCATAATGCCTTCTAGGTTTATCTATATTGTTGCAAATGACAAGATATTCTTCTCTTTAAGGCTAAATAACATTCCATTATTTATATATAAATACTATATATATCACATTTTCTGTATAACTTCAACTGATAGACACTCAGGTTGTTTCTATCTTAGTTATTGTGAATAATGCTGCAATAAACATGGGGTGCAGATACCTCTTTGAAATACTCATTTCATTTCCTTTGGATACACAAACAGAAGTGTGATTGCTGAATCATATGGTTAACCTACATTTAATTTTTGTAGAGAACTCTATACTGTTTTTCATAATGACTGTGCAAGTTATACTTTCCTCAAGAGTGTACAAGCATTCCCTTTCCACCCTCACCAACGAGTATCATTCATCATTTTGGTAATAACTATTCCGACAGGTGTGAGATGATATCTAATTGTGGTTTTAATTAGCATTTCTCTGATGATTAATGGTATTAGGCACTTTTTCATATACCTGTTGGCCATTTATATGTCTTCTTTTGAGAAATGTCTCTTCAGGTTCTCAGCCCAGTTTGAAATCAGGTTTGCTATAGGCTGAATATATGTGTACCCCTCAAATTTATATGTTAAAATCCTAACCTTAATGCCTGAGGTGGAGCCTTTAGGAGATAATAGGGTCCTGGGAGTAAATCCCTTATGAATGAAATTAATGCCTTTAAAAAAGAGGCTCCAGAGAACTTCATTATTCCTTTTGCCATGTGAGAACACAAGGAAAAGACTGGCCTTCACTAGACATTGAATTTGCCAGAATCTTGATCTTGGACTTCTCAGTCTCCAGAATGGTGAGAAGTACATTTCTGTTGTTTTTAAGCCACTCAATCTATAGTATTTTGTTATAGAAACCTGAGTGAACCGAGACAGGATTTATTTATTTATTTATTTATTTATTTATTTATTTATTTGTGCTATTGAGTTTTTTTAGTTCCTTATACATTTTGGAAATTAACACTTTATCAGATATATGGTTTGCAAGTATGTTCTCTCTTCACGGATTGCCTTTTCACTCTGTTGATTTTTTTCCTTTGCTATATAGCTTTTTGATCTGATAAAATCTCATGTCTTTTTTTATTTTGTTGCCTGTGTTTTGGGGATCATATAAAAAAAATAAAGAATCATTGCCCAGACTACTGTCAAGAAGACCATTCATTATGTTTTCTTCTAGTCGTTTTATGGTTGCAGATCTTAGGTTTAGGTGTTTAATCCATTTTGAGTGGTGTTTGTATATGGGGCAAGATAAGGCTCCAATTTCATTCTTATGCAGTGTGGATCTCCAGCTTTCCTAGCACCATTTACAGAAGAGACTGTCTTTTCCACATGATGTGTTCTTGACACACTTGTTGAAGAGTCATTGAGCATAATGCATGGATTCATTTCTAGGCTCTCTGTTCTATTCCAGGAGACTATGTCTGTTTTTATTCCAGCACCATATTATTTGGATTACTGTAGCTGTATTTTTAAATCAGGAAGTGTCATGCCTTCAACTTTGATCATTGTTAAAAACTGTCCAAATGTAAAATTTAACAATAGTAAACATACTTTTGATAATTAAAGTATTTTCATATTTTAAAGTAAAGTAAGTATTGAGTTTCAAGTTTCTTAAAATTCATATTATGTAAAGTTACAAAAAGCTATGTTAACTTAAATTTTCTTTTTAAAATGTGTTTATTACATTCTCAAATATCATACAATGGTAGTTAATTTATCTCTCCAGAAAAACGATGACTTGTCACATGCTTAATACAAGTTGGTAAACAGTTGTCTGAAAAGTCTCTCTCAGAAGCTGGAATTCTTATTCTAATCATATTTAATCAACTTCAGATCTTCTGGGTCATGTTGTATAATGTCAATGAAAGACATGTGACCTAGTTTTTTCAACACAATTCTGCAGAGAAATATGTCAGTCCAAAATTCCTAAAGTTTTTGGAAGCAAAGTCAAAGTAATCAGTCAAGAAATTAAAAAATGTTCTGACCCTGCAATCCTACTCTTGTGAATATGTTTCATAAAAATAAAAAGACCAGTAAGTATTGGTGTATTGCATTGATTTCTTATTGCTGCCTTAACAAGTTACCAGAAATTTAGAGGCTTAAAGCAACACACATGTATTACCTTTCAATACTGTGGATCAGGAGTCTGAAAGGGGTCTTACTGGGTTAAAATTAATGAACTTTGGCATGACCTACATACTGTTTTGGAGGCTCTAGGGAAGAATCAGTTTCTCTACTTTTCTAACTCCTACTGGCCTTCCACATTCCCTGGCTTGTAACCCCATACCTGCTATGCAAATCCAGCCATATTGCATCTCTCTTTGCCTTTCTTCCATAGTCACATCTCCTTCAAACTCTTTTCATCTGCTTCTCTTTCTACTTTTAACAACCCTTGTGATTACACTGGGCCCATGTGGATAATTGAGAATTAATCTATTATAAGGTCAGCTGATTAGGAACCTCAATTCCATCTGCAAAATTATTTTGCCACACAAGATAACATACTCACAGGCTCTAGTTATTGTTGACATCTTAATGTTGACATCTTCATACATAAATATAAATAAATAAATATACTCACACCGTGGAATACAGTGGAATGCTCCAAGAAATAATAAAATCATGTCTTTTGAAGCAACATTGATGGAACTCGAGCCCATTATATTAAGTGAAACAACTCAGAAACATGAAGTCAAATATCACATGTTCTCACTTATAAGTAGAAGCTACAATGTGTACACATAGACAGTGTGGAATAATAGACCCTTGAGACTTGGAAGGGTGGAATGGTAGGAGGGAGATGGGTGAGAAATTACTTAATAGGTGCAATGTACATTACACCAGCGATGGTTACACTGAAAGCCCAGAGTACACCACTATGCAACATCCATGTAACAAAACTGCATTTTCCCTTCTTAAATTTATTTTTTTAAAAGCTCTGGAAAACTTAGAGCAATGTTTAATGTTTTTATATTGGTATATATTTTTAAATTTTAATATAAGATTATGTTTGAATAATTTATGGTATGTCCACAATATGGAGTATTATGTAGCTTTTAAAAATAATTAATAATAAATATAACATGAAGTGCATAGTTTTCCAAAAAGTATTATTGCATAAAATGAAAACAAGATGTATGGAAGCATGTATAAAATTCTTTTACCTTGATTATATATGTAACGTGCAAGCATACACGTGTAAAAACATATATGTACATATTTGTAATCAATATAAACATTTGTACATATAAATATATCTCTCTCCTCTCTCTATTATCTATCTATATCTATATATATGTACACACATACACAAAATATCATAAGCACAATGAAGACAATATTAGTTTGATAACATGAGTTACCCGGTTGTAGAGAGTGAGCCTTTGAGTAAGAAAAGGACACATAGGAATTGAAAGGTAGAGAATGTAAGAAATGCAAGCTTTTCTCTCCAAAACAGGGAATGGTATTAATTATATAATTACATAATTCTCTACAGTCAGGTATTCAAATATTTGTCTCTGATAGGAAATATGTCCTGGATGTGTAGAATATTGAGAAGAGCAGTGTACTTGAAGAAAATAGCCATGTAATACAAAGCAAGTCCTTATTCTCTTGTTGCAGATTAAAATTGGCAGCAACTTCTTTGATATACATTGAAGGTGTCTGGTTTCCCCTTCTCTTGAATCTGGGCTGGCCAGTGACCACTTTGACTAATAAAGTACAGTGAAAGCCATACTGTGCTCTGGATGAGTACTAGAACTTCTGCCTTGGTCTTTTTTAGAAGGCAGCTACCAGATGAGAAATGTGACCACTTGAGACCACCATGTAGTGAGAAGCCTAAGCTACATGGAGATGTTCTGAGAAATGAGATGTCATGTGGTGGAAAGAGAGGCAAAAAGCAGAGTGAAGAGACTGCTCATATGCATATATTGGGAAAGTCATTTAAGCTTTCTGTGCCTCAGCTCTTAAAACTATCAAATGAAGATAATAATAATAGTGCCTCCCTTGTATGGTTGTTACAAGGGTTAAATTAGCCAATATTTACATCACTTAGAGTAGTGCTTTACATATGTTAAGTCCTACAGGTCAGATGCTACTATTTTCTTATCTGTTAAATGAATATTGTCATTATAATGTATTTAACTTTTTTAAAAATTTTATTTTAACTCTTTCTTTAACTCTTATTAATCACTACTCATCAATTGTGCAGTCACTATGTGTTAAAAACACAGAGATATCTAGTGGAGGTAAAATAGTGAATAAGACGGGTCGAGATATTCCCTTAGAGATTCTAATTTAATATGATAAAACAAGAAAATAAACTTTTATAATTAGATTTCTTTCTATTTAAGCACTTTCTTCAGGAAGACTTTGCTAAGCAACCTATGCCAAAACATACATTAAACATTTCTCCTTTGGATTTCCAAAGCACACAGAAATTACATCATCTTAGCACTTTATGCAATGTACTGCCAGAACTTAGTACATTACTATGTTGATAACTCCATCTCCAAATACTCTAATGAATTTACACTTATGTCCTAGGGAAAAGAAGCAAGGGATGAGTGACTTAGGCTTTCTGTTTAAACGTTAGAGTAACTCTTCTCTTTTTCCCTGGGCTCAGTTTTCCTTGGAACCAACTTCAGTTGCCGTTTCTTGATATAGTAATTGTGATTCAAAAGCCAAGGTCCAGGGTGTGGGTCAAAGGGAAATGTTTACGAATACTACTTTTCTTGCGTTTGGTGTAGGGCAAGACTTAAACTAGTTTAAATTCTTAGTTTAACTGCCCGCACCTTATGTAGACATTCCACACGGGAGATGGGCATGCTGCATCTCACCGCAGTGCTTTCCCTTCTGCCTAGATTCTTCAAATACCAGAAGCGACGAAATCTGGTCATGAAAGTAACAAGTCAAGAAACAACAGATGTTGGAAAGGTTGCAGAGAAAAGAGAACATTTACACACTATTAGTATAGCCTCTATGGAAAATAGTATATAAATTTCTCAAAGAGTCAGAAGTAGAAATATCATTCAACCCAGCAACCCCACTATTAGGTATCTACCAAATGAAAAACAAGTCATTATTTCAAAAAGACACCTGCATGCTTATGTTTATTACAGCACTATTCACAAGTCTCCAACCACAGATAATTGGATTAAAAAATATGGTATCTATACACTATCGAATAACAAACAGTTTTTTAATCACTATTTATTATAATCCCAAGTAGCTGGGATTACAGACACCCACCACCAGGCCCAGCTAACTTTTGTATTTTTGGTACAGATGGAGTTTTGCCATGTTGGCCAGGCTGGTCTCAAACTCCTGACCTCATGTGATCCACCCACCTCAGCCTACCAAACTGAAAAATTTTTAAGAGTTATTTTATGTCCACTATCCACTACAGCACACTGATATAATTAAATATTTTATTTTTCTTTACTGGCTGTCTGAGGGGGTTGTTTTCAGCACTTAGACAACAGCAAGTACCAGTTTTTTAAATCACTGTTTATTATTCCATGCTGCATAGATACCATATTTTCTTTATCCAATCATCTGTGGATGGACACATTGGTTGATTTCATAATTTTGCTATTGTGAATAATGCTGTAATAAACATACGCATGCAGGTGTCTTTTTGAAATAATGACAAAATGAAATCTTGTCTCTTGCAGCAACACAGATGGAGCTGGAGGCCATTATCACAAGTAAAATAACTCAGAAACAGAAAATCAAACACTGCAGTTTCTCACTTATATAGTAGAATATAAAGAATGGGTACACATGGGGAATACAGAGGGAAATAGATACTTGGGATACCAAAAGTTGGGGAGATGGGAGGGAGATGAGGATTGAAAAGTACCTATTGGGTACAATGTTCGTTATTCAGGTAATGTCTTCGCTAGGAGCCCAAACCCCTCCAGTACACAATATATCCATGTAACAAACCTGCACATGCACTCCTTGAATCTATAAACATTAAAAAAATAAGTATTAAGGGTTTTGGTCCATTGTACGTCAGAGGTACAGCTGGTATCCAAATCTCCTGTTTCCCAGATAGATGAGATATCACCATGATGTGAAAGTAAACAGAAAACATCTCACTTTATAAAAGATTTCAAGCTGCCAGTCATATATTTGAGCTTCCCACCTTCCACAGAGAATCTCAGTTCGACTCCCTGAAATGAGAATTTATGTTTGATAACTTCTTATCACTTTTTTCTTCTCCACCTCCATGTCTGTACCATTTGTGTATTTATTTTCCTCACTTTCTTTCCGTTGTGTGCTTCTCGAGGAGGATTTTACTTCATTCTTTGGCAAGGCTAAAATGATCATTTGTGATTTTTATTCACTATATTTTCCCTCCTCAGAGAATATCGGTCTGTGCCTTTAATCTATTTTTGATATTTCTATCTCTACTGTCTTATAAATTTTAGCCCCCAAACACATTTATGTCTTCCTAGTTCTAAAAACCTTTCATTAAGACAACTTATCTTTAAACTATCTGACAGGACTTGAAAACTTGCAGTTTCTACATCATCAACTTCAACTTTTTTTTTTTTTTTTTTGAGACGGAGTCTCGCTCTGTCACCCCACTACGATACGCCTTCTGTACTCATAAGTGTACTAAATAGATATTGATTAAAGCAACCAATATTTTCATGTCAAACCTAATGGTCTTTACTATTATGAAATCAAACATTCTGTTCTGCGAACACAATGATTCCTTATCTACTTTTCATATTGAACTATGTTCACTATTACTGTCCTATTTCATTGGGAATTCTGGAAATATACATTTTATGTCTTTCTAGCTATAAGCCCTCTGCTTTACTAAGCTTCTCTATCCAGCTTAGAGCTACTGTTCACGATTGCAACATCACTACCCAAATTCTCAATTTCTTTGCTTCTTACTTTTTCATTTTCCAGTCTGTGATGGTATTGACATAGAAAAGGACAGCTGGAAAATTTTTGCATATAAGGGTAAATTGTTATCAGTGTGCATTTATGATCCACAATCTAAAATAAACTCTTATCCCAGAATATCTGAATCATTTTCATCTCTTTTCAAATGCAGTATTGCCATTATACAACATCAGAACAAAACTCTCTAACAATGTAACTAACATCCCAATCTGTCTCCTTCCACATGAGTATTTTATTCCTTTCCTTCTATAATAGTTAAGAAAATGCTTCTTCCCTCTCTATCCGTAATTTTCTTCACTTCCATTCTCAATATAGTTAAAGAACCAATTATTATTTCATTATTCTCCATATTCAATCTCTTTTTTAATGGGATCTCTAAATCCTTTCCAAAAACATTTGATAATTTCAAAGTCCTGCTTATCTTTAAAAAAGGAAAGAACAAAATCATCATAACACATTTTTCACTTCGGCTACTGCTCAGTTTCTCTGCAGACTTTCAGAACCAACTACACAAAATAGAATCTATAGTCAGTGAAGTCTTTCTCTTTCCACAAACAATCCTCGACCCATTTACCACCACCATCATCCTGTGGAACATAGCTTTTTCTATGACCTACAGTGAATCTGTTTTCTTTATCTCATGCTGTAATTTAGTCTTTATCTCACTTGACCTTTCAGCAATATTTGACAATGTTGAGCCTCTGCTTCTTTCTGAAACATGATCTTTCCTTAGTTTCCATGACTACACTGGAATTTCTCCCACCTTTTTGACAGATGTATTTAAATCTCATCATTCATTCTGACATGAAACATTGGGGACATCACAACAGCAAGTCCCAGGCCCTCATGTCTCCATATGCCCTCTCCCTAACTCTATTTTCTCACTTATATAACCAGTCCCAATATTGTATATGCACCAGTGATGTCCAGATTTATATCTCCAACTTTCAACTCTTTTCTAAAGTTCTTGAATAATACACCCAATTCACTACTTGATATTTTTATCTAGATATTCCAAATAAAACAGCAAATCAAACATGCCCCAAGCAACCTCATAATATTTCTTACCCAATAGAATTCTCTCGTTATCTGCCTCAGCAAATGACACACCAAAGACCCAGTTATTTTAAAAAGCAATCTAAAAATGATCATGGTTTCCATATCCCTGAGTTTTTCTATTAAATTTGTCAAAAGTCATATCTACTTTATTTCCAAATACCTCCCAAGCTCAAGTAGTCTTTTTCTATTTCTAGTATCACTACCTTGGTGTAATTAAACATCTCTCACCTAGAATAATTCCTTTCTACTCATCTTTCACTTCTCTAGCCACCCCTTTAATAGAGACTCAAATCACCAGAAAAGCAGTCTTTCCAGAATTCCAGTTTGATATTATCAAAATAATTCTGACTGAAAACTTCAATTTTGTTTCAGATGAATATCAAAAATACTTAACAAAAACTTCAATGTTGTGTGATCAGGCTGTTGCTTATAAATCTGAAGCTTATTCTCAGATAAGCCTTTCCATTTTGGTCCAATAGACTTCTTACAATTTCTTAAAGAAACTATGCTTTCTGCTGTCACCAAGCTTTGCACACATTTTTTTTGTCTGAAAAAATTTCCTCCCTTTTTTCATCTATACAATTATATTTGATCTATCCAATTTCAGCTCAATAATGTACTTCTTCAGAGGAGCTTTGTCCTGAAATCCTAAACTATAAATAATTTAATGTTATGCATTTTCACAGCAGTATATATTTTTTCTCCATAAGGTTTTACAAAATAATTTATTTATATTTATGTTTATAATAACTTTATTGAAAATCATAATGAACCCTATCTTTTGTGCTGAACATTAAAAAACCAGTGCCTGCTAGAATGTCTGACAGGTTCTAGTTATAGCATAAATAATTTTTGTATAATTTAATTTAGTAGTAAAACATAAATACCTAAGTTTCCGATTTGTAGGTGTAATACTCATAATACATAAGATAAATGGATTAGTATGCTTTAAATATATAATCTGCAACAGAGATGATGAATGATATAGAATTACTGCCATTGCATCTAGAACATTCCTGCTAAACCTAATTAGTATCTATGATTCCACCTCAGTAGTATTCAAGATAATTGGAAGAGAAGAACACACTAGGTACAAAATTACAATAAATTTTTCAAAAAACAACTGGCAAATGTTTTTGTTTGTTTGAAACAGAGTCTCGCTCTGTCACCCAGAATGGAGTGCAGTGACGTGATCTCATCTCACTGCAACCTCTGCCTCCCGGGTTCAAGCGATTCTCCTGCCTCAGCCTCCCAAGTAGCTGGGATTACAGGTGCCTGCCACCAGGCCAGGCTAATTTTTGTATTATTAGTAGAGATGGGGTTTCACCATGTTGGCCAGACTGGTCTCAAACTCCTGACCTCACGTGATCCACCCACCTCAGCTTTCCAAATTGAAAAAATATTTAATAGTTATGTTATATCCATTACAACACACTGCTAGAATTAAATATCTTATTTTTCTATCGGCTGTCAGAAGGGATTGTTCTCAGCAAGTAGGAGATTCCAATTTTTGCAGGGACTTCTTTCATCTTTAAGGCTAGCAACATCATATCAAATTCTTAAATCCTTCCTATGTTTGAATCTTTCCAATTTTTCCCCATGTTGCCACTTGAAGAACATTCTGCTTATAAAGGGCTCATTTAGGTGTACACAGATAATCTGTGAAACAAAAAAAAACTTAGTAACATTAATTATACTGGAAAATTCCCTTTAGAGTAGTAGCTTCTTTAGTGTTTTAATAACCAGAGGCTGAGACTCTTAGCTGACCATCTTGGAATTCTGCTTACCACAAATATTACACATATTATTTCAATTATATTTTTAGGTCTAGCCTAATGGATACACTTGAGAATAGAAAGCCGTGCCTAGGAAACAATGTTGAATTGATTAGAATGTAAAGTAGACATAGGTATTCATAATATGTAAACCTAAACAACTTAATGATTTTCTTCACTGAATTCCTTCAAAAAATTAGTTTTCTGACGACATGATTTTATATATATAGAAAACCCCATTGTCTCAGCCCAAAATCTCCTTAAGCTGATAAGCAACTTCAGCAAAGTCTCAGAATACAAAATCAATGTGCAAAAATCACAAGTATTCCTATATGCCAATAATAGACAAACAGAGAGCCAAATCATGAGTGAACTCCCATTCACAATTATACAAAAAGAATAAAATACCTAGTAATCCAACTTACAAGGGATGTGAAGGACCTCTTCAAGGAGAATTACAAACCACTGGTCAGCGACATAAAAGAGGACACAAACAAATGGAAGAACGTTCCATGTGAATGGATAGGAAGAATCAATATTGTGAAAATGGCCATACTGTCCAAAGTAATTTATAGATTCAATGCCATCCCCATCAAGCTACCAATGACTTTGTTCACAGAATTGGGAAAAAAAAACTACTTTGAAGTTCATGTGGAACCAAAAAACAGCCCGCATAGCCAAGACAATACTAAGCCAAAAGAACAAAGCTAGAGGCATCATGCTACCTGACTTCAAGGTATACTACAAGGCTACTGAAACCAAAACAGCGTAGTACTGGTACCAAAACAGAGATATAGACCAATGGAACAGAACAGAGCCCTCAGAAATAACACCACACATCTACAACCATCTGATCTTCGACAAACCTGGCAAAAACAAGCAATAGGGAAAAGTTTCCCTATTTGATGGATGGTGCTGGGAAAACTGGCTAGCCATATGTAGAAAGCTGAGACTGGATCCCTTCCTTACACCATACATAAAAATTAACTCAAGATGGATTAAAGACTTACAAGTAAGACCTAACACCATAGAAGACCTAGAAGACAAGACCTAGAAGAAAACCTAGGCAATACCGTTCAGGACATAGGCATGGGCAAAGACTTCATGACTAAAACACCAAAAGCAGTGGCAACAAAAGCCAAAGCTGACAAATGGGATCTAATTAAACTAAAGAGCTTATGCACAGCAAAAGAAACTATCATCAGAACGAACAGGCAACCTACAGAATGGGAGAAAATTTGTGCAATCTACCCATCTGACAAAGGGCTAATACCCAGAATCTACAAATAACTTAAACAAATTTACAAGAAAAAAACAACTCCATCAAAAAGTGAGCAAAGGATATGAACAGAAACTTCTCAAAAGAAGACATTTATGCAGCCAATAAACATATGAAAAAATGCTCATCATCACTGGTCATCAGAGAAATGCAAATCAAAACCACGAGATACCATCTCACACCAGTTAGAATGGTGATCATTAAAAAGTCAGGAAACAACAGACGCTGGAGAGGATGTGGAGAAATAGGAATACTTTTACACTGTTGGTGGGAGTGTAAATTAGTTCAACCATTGTGGAAGACAGTGCAGCCATTCCTCAAGGATCTAGAGACTAGAAATACCCTTTGACCCAGTGATCCCCTTACTGTGTATGTACCCAAAGGATTATAAATCATGCTACTATAAAAACACATACATACATATGTTTATTGTGGCACTATTCACAAGAGCAAAGACTTAGAACCAACGCAAATGTCCATCAATGATAGACTGGATTAAGAAAATGTGGCACATATGTACCATGGAATACTATGCAGCCATAAAAAAGGATCAGTTCCTGTCCTTTGCAGGGACATGGATGAAGCTGGAAACCATCATTCTAAGCAAACTCTCACAAGGACAGAAAACCAAACACTGCATGTTCTCACTCATAGGTGGGAGTTGAACAATGAGAACACATGTACACAGGGCAGGGAACATCACACACTGGGACCTGTCATGGGTTGGGAGGCTGGGGTCGGGATAGCATTAGGAGAAATACCTAATGTTAATAACGAGTTGATGGGTGCAGCGAAACAACATGGCACATGTATACTTATGTAACAAACCTGCATGTTGTGCACATTTACCCTAGAACTTAAAGTATAATAAAAAAATTAGTTTTCTGAATAAAATGATTGCTTATGCTATGAAAATATTTTAAATACATTAATGTCATTAAGTACTGTGAATCTTAGAGAATAAAATGATCATCCGTTCATAATCAAGGCTGTCCAGAGCTCTGAATAGTTAGAATCAAGGAATGATTTTTTATTTTTTTTTTGCTTCATGTATTTCCTAAATGTAAACTTACAACTTTAAGAGTAGAAAATGAAAATATTCATTAAATAATAATTTTGGTGAAATTTTGGAATTTATTATTTAGTACTGATACCTTTTTAAACATCTTAGTTGTTGGATTTATGGCATATTGCAATATAGCATGTGAATCTTGGGTTTCACAAGAAAGTTACATAAGAATTCATGTAATACTAGCAAACTCAATTCAATAGCACATTAAAAAGATCATTTGTCATGTCAAGAGGGATTTACCCCAGGGATGCAAGGATAGTTTAACATACACAAATCTATAAATATGATATACTGCCTTAACAGAATACTGGATATCAATGTGCAAAAAAATGTACTTGGACCCATATCTCATTACCATATACAAAAATCAAGTCAAAATGAATTAAATACTTAAATATAAACCTGTTATAATCAGATATCTCCTCACACCTGTCAGAATGGCTATTACCAAAGAAATGAAAGATAACACGTGTTGGGGAGGACATGGAGAAAAGGGAACACTGGCACACTTTTGGCGGGGTTGTAATTTAGTACAGCCATTATGAAAAACTTAAATATAATTTTCTCAAAAAACTACATTATGGATCATTTTTTACCCAGATCCATACACATGGGTAAAAATCCAAAGGATTTGAAATCATATCAAAGAGATATCTATACTTCCATGTTTAATGCAACATTCTTTACCATAACCAATATATGAGACCAAACAATGTGTTCATGAATGGATAAAGAAATTGTGCATATATACACAATAAATATTATTCAGTTTTAATTAAAAGGGAAATTCTGTCATTCGAGAGCAACATGGATGAACCTGGAGGACATAATGCTAAGTGAAAGGCAGGCACACAAAGACAATCCAGGCATATAAAGACAGTTATTGCATGTTCTCACTTATATGTGGAATCTTAAACAATTAAACTCATAGAAGCAGAGAGCCGAATGGTGGTTACCAGTGGCTGGGGCTGGGGGGAATAAGGAGATATTGGTCAAAGGCTACAATGTTTCAGTTAGGAGGAACAAGTGATGAGCATTTGAGGTGATAGATATGTTAATAAGCTTGATTCATTAATTCCACATTGTATACATATATCATAGCATGACATTGTACCCCATAAATATATAAATATATACAATGATGGTTGTCAATATTCTAAAAGAAAGAATTCTTGTAAATTATAAAATAATAAATTATGAAACAATTTCTTATATATTACATGCTTCAAGTTTGACAAAAATACCTAAGCTTTTCATGTGGTTAGTTTGACCATGCTGTGTATATGAGCATTGATGAAAGAAATGGAGTAACTATAATTTTAATAAAGATACTTAACTTGGCCTTTTCAAGAAAGAATATACATCTATCCAGAATGACAGATCTAAAATGACCTTTAAAAAATGACATTTTTGGATTCTGGGATTTACAGAGATGATAGTGGCATGACATCCTATTGGTACAAGGTTTTTGGAGGGAAATATCAGTTCAGACTCTGCTGTACATTTAATTATTAGATAAAGATGAGGTGAAATTGAGGAATACAGGCACATACAAATGCTTAACAGGATTTCTGTTGACTATAGGTAAATATTTCTGCTTTGTGACAGTATTATTAAAGATACAGAATCATAAACTAATGAGAACATATTTACCTGAGATTGCTTTTATATGTTTTTAACTAAATATAGATATTTAAAGATATATTTCTGTCCGTATTTTTTAACAAAATAAGCAAATATGGTTCAGTGTTGTAGATTTGACTGTGAAATGCATTCACTGTTGAATCTACCAGATTTTGATTAAGCAGAATCTGCACGGATAAACTGCTCTCAGGAATTAGATTGCATATGTTCAACTATAAATTCTGCTACTTAAAAACCATATAACATTGAGAAAAATATATAACATCTTTTCCTCCTTTGACAGGTAGTATAAGAGTTGAAGCATGAGTTAATACAAATGCTTACAACAGTGACTGACACAGAGTAGGCACTCAAAATGTGGAGAATATTTCTGCTATAACTTATTATTCAGTGTCAATAGAAAACTCATTACAGTCTCTGAGAAACATGTTTTGGTTTTGCTTTCTGATTTAAAACTTTACCTAATAGTGGGCTATACACTCTGATTAGAATATATAAATTTTCACAAAAAAGAAAAAGAGAACAAAATCCTGTCACACTCTTCATAAAAATAATAAAAAATGGAATAAAATAAAAATAATATCTTTGAAACTAATTAGAGCAGAGATTATAATGACATGTATATAAAACTCAAGGCCCTTTAGCTACTATTTTCACTGGCGAAGCAGGAAGAAGAGAAATCTGCTATAGACGTGGATAAGGGGAAAGAAAACTAACTTAACTTCTAGCAAACATTTAATAGCTTCATGTAGGCTGTCATGATGGATTAGAATCCAAAACAGTCAAGCCACAAACAGAATTCTGGAAACAGAAAAGATCGACTTGGAAGTGGATCATTCCCCCAGGGCATCCAGAAGAAACAGCCTCACCAGTATTCAGATTTCCACTGAAGACCCAAGATACGCTGAACTTCTCACCTGTGAACTAATAAGTGGAGCTGTTTTCTACCACTATGCTTATGATAATTAGTTACACAGCAATTGGAAGCTAAAAAACACCCTGTTAAGGGAATAACACTTATATAACAAATTTGTTATAGAATAAAAATATAACAAATTTATTTTGGTTTTCTGATTATTAAGGGTATTTTGCTTAAGCCCAGTGAAATTTTAAAAATTAAGTCATTCATTTTTACATAGCTTGGATTCCAGTAGCTTCGCATTTTTTTTCTGTGTTGTGGTTTATAGAGTAAAATTAACTCTTTTTTTTTTTTTTGAGACGGAGGCTCGCTCTGTCGCCCAGGCCGGAGTGCAGTGGCGCGATCTCCGCTCACTGTAAGCTCTACCTCCCGGGTTCACGCCATTCTCCTGCCTCAGCCTCCCGAGTAGCTGGGACTACAGGCGCCTGCAACCACGCCCGGCTAATTTTTTGTATTTTTAGTAGAGACGGGGTTTCACGGTGTTAGCCAGGACAATCTCCATCTCCTGACCTCGTGATCCGCCTGCCTGGGCCTCCCAAAGTGCTGGGATTACAGGCGTGAGCCATCGCGCCCGGCCTAACTCTTTATGTTACACAGTTTTATGAGTTCAGTCAAGCACATGTTGTCGTGTAACCACCACTACAATCAAAATCTAGAACAAACAGTTCTATAAATTTAAAAGTTCTCTTGGCCTGTTTTAGTCACCTATCCTCAGTTCTCTGGAGACAACTGACTTGTTTTCTGTTCCTCTAGTTTTACTGGTTCAGAGAGCCATGTAAATGGAATCATAAAGTCTGTTGAGCCCAGGTTTTTGAAGTAGCAATACGCATTTGAGATCCATCTGTATTGCTGTGTGTATCACTAGTTCATTGGACGTAAGTCTATTAAATGCTGAACAGTATTCCTTTGTCTGGATATACCAGGGGTTGTTCATCCATTCACCAGCTGTGAAATACTTGGGCCATTTTGATTTTTTGGTGATTATGAATGAAGGTGCTATAATATTTTCATACATGTTTTTATGTAAATAAGTTTTCATTTCATTTCTCATAGACAAATACTACAAGTAAAATTGCTGAGAATACTTGTATTATAATAGCATGTTTCGTTTTATGAGAAACTGGCAAACTGTTTTCCAAAGGGGCTGTGCCATTTTCCATTTCCACAAGAGAGGCATAAGATGCCCGGTTGGTATGGATCCTTATCAGTACTTCACACATTTTTCAAAATTATGTTTTTATGCTTTCTAATTGCTGAATATTGAGAGTCCTTTGTATATTCTTAGTACAAGTTCATTGTGAGATGTTCTATTTTAAACTAACTGGTGACTTGTCTTTTCATTTTCTTACTGTTTTTCATAGATCACTTTTTAAAATTTTGATGAAATCTTATTTGTCTTTTTCTTTTGTGAGATTGTGCTTTTGTTGGTCTATCTAAAAAAAAAACCTTACTTAATCCAAAGACACAGATTTTCTCCTATATTTTCTTTAGAAGTTTTATAGTTTTAGGATTTAGAGTTAGGTCTATGATCCATTTGAGTTAATATTTGTATATTATGTGATGTGTGGAACAAAGTTCAGTTTTATGTACATGGATATCCAGTTGTTCCAGCAGTATTTGTTAAAGGGAGTATTATTTCTCCATTGACTTGCCTTGGCACCTTTTTCAAATATCAATTGACCATATTTACGGAGATCAATTTCTGAGCTCTCTATAGTATTCCACTGATGTCCGTGTCTATCTCTTGCCAACATTAAACAATTAGGATTACTGTAGTTTTATAATAATTCTTAAGGAAAAGTAGTGAGTTGTCTACTGCTTTGTTCTTTTTCAGAATGTTTTGACTATTCTATTTATTTCACTTTTTCATGTAATTTTAAAAATCAATTTATAAATATCTACAAAAAATATTGCAAATTATTCTGCTGGAATTCATTTAGACAGTTTAAAATTTATTTCATTATTGTTTTGTATTGTAGTTTTCAGCAAACAGGTTTTTCTCATATTTTGTTACATATGTAACTATTTTATGTTTTTGATGCTATTGCAAATGATATTTTTTATCATTCAATTTCAAGTTGTATATTTATAGTATATAGAAATACAGTTTATTTTTGGATATTGACTTTGAATCTTGAAACTTTTTTTCATTTCACTTATTAGTTCAAGAATCTTTTAAAACATTTTTATGATTCCTTCAGATTTTCTCTAAAATCACTCATTTCACCTGAAGATAGAGATAGTTTTATTTCATCGCTTTCAAGTACTGTAAACCTTTTTTCTTTTTATTTCCATATTGTCTTACCTGGGACTTTCCATATAGTGTCTAGTAGGAGTGGTGAGAATAGACACCCTTGTCTGTTACTGATCTTAGAGGGGGTATATTCAATTTTTCATAATTATATATGGAATCAGCAGTAGAATTTTGTAGATATCGTTTTTTAGGGTTATATGGATTCCCTGTTATTCCTAGTTTGCTGGAAGTGTTTATCATGTATGGATATTAAAATTTGTGAAGTGCTTCTTTTACTGAGATGATTATATGGCTTTTAGCCTGGTTTCGTTAAAAATGTCTTACATTCATTTTCTATTGGTGAACCATCTTTGTATTCCTAGGACACCATTACTTGGTTGTTATGTATAATTCTTTATACATATTGCTGGATACAATTTGGCAATGTTTTATGAAGAATGTGTCTGTATTTATAAGACATGTTGGTCTTCAGTTAACCATTCTTGTAATGCTGTTGGTATTGGTGTCAGGATAATTCTGACCTCATAAGATAAGTTTGGATGTGTTCCTTTTATTTTTTCTGGAAACGATTTTGTGAATTTGGTATTATTCATTTTTAAATATTTGGAATACTTCCCAGTATAGCCATCTGGGTCTTTAGTTTACTTAGTTTAATTTTATTAGATCTTGAGCTATTCAGCCTATCTATTTATTCTTGAGTGAGCTTTGGCAGTTTGTTTATTTCAAGGAATTGGTCCAATAAATTTTTCAAAATCACAAGTTTAGTTTTTTCATAGTTATTTATATTTTTCCAGCTTTATTGAGGTAAAATTGACAAATACAAATTGTACATATTTAAGATGTACAATGTGATAATTTGATACACATATATGTTGTGAAATGATTGCCACAATTAAGCTAATTAACCTATCCATCTCGTAGAGTTCGTTTTTTTTATGTGTGTGATGAGAACATTTAAGATCTACTCTCTTAACACATTTCTAGTGTAGTATACAGTGTTGTTAACTATAGTAAGCTTGCTCTACATTGGAGCCCCAGAAGTTAATCATCATATAACTGAAAGTTTGATCAACATTTTCAATTTCCCTCTCCTCTATTTTTTATTATTATGTAATCTTCAGCAAAGTCCTCCATTTCTTTCCTGATATTGGAAATTTCTTTACTCTTTTTTCCTAGTTACCTTGCCTAAAGGATTAGCAATTTTATTGACTTTTTTCAAGGAATCACACTTTATTGTCATGTTTTAAATTGTTTTCCTTTTTGAATAACATCTATTTCTAGTCCCATCTTCATTATTTTCTGTTTCATATTCAAATTTTTTAGAGTGTGATGTTGATATTCCTCAATCAAATGGGGGAATATAATGTTGAACCTTGGTGGACTTTTAAAGCTAAAGCTAATAAAATATTGCTGCTTTATTTCCAAAACTAGGTCATAAAAGGCACTATGGCTCCCAAACAACTCTCTTTCTCTCACTTCTCTTTGTTATAGGAAGCGTGCCTTATAGTCCAATCACAACAATGTGAAAAAAAGTCAGGCTATATGGAACAGCCTTGAGCCAAGTATTGGTGTTACGTCTGACCTAGGCCTCCAGGTGATCATCAATATTATCTGCGAGTGAGATTTCATATTACTCCAGCCTCAGTGTTCAAGTATTACTACTGAGCCACAGACACTGTCATGCAGATATAAGCCATCCTCATGTGCTGTCTGTGAATCCATGGCCCACAGAAACTACAAACAATCAGTTTATTGCATTACATCACTAACTTTGGGTTTATCTGTTTTGAAGAAATGGGTACCTAATACATATGAATCGTTTATAAAGTTTATTTTTTCTTCTTTTGTATCACACTGAAGATATTGCTGGTTGATATAGTGAGTGTTCATCTTGTATTCTCAGTCTTCTGCAGAGGAAACCAAATTGGTTTCTCTAAAACAGTATTTTCTCCAGCCTCACCTTCAATCCTATATATCTTTTAGGTAATGAATATGTACAATTTTACATTTGACAATTCAAAATCAATAATTTTAAAATTTAAAATTTAATTGTATATATTTTCCCCTATTTTGCTATTATTTTAGTTTCAGAATTTTTCTAGTCACATTATATACAAAAACATTTATTTTGATGTACTCTCATTTAGGTATAAAACCAATTAAATGAATTCTACAACAAAATATTATAAAGACTTCCTTTTTAATCGAATAGCAATTGCATGGTGTCAGGCCTTCTTTATCTCTCATATAGATTTTATTATGGTTCTAGCTTACTAATATGGCTCTGGCCTCAATCCATTCTTTTCTTTAAAGTTAGAGAAATCTTAAAGCAGAGATTTACCATTATTTACCATATTATATATATATATATATAATTTATATGGTTTGGATTTGTGTCCCCACCCAAATCTCATGTTGAATTAGAGGAGGGGCCTGGGGAGAGGTGATTGGATAATGGGGATGGATTTCTCCCTTGCTGTTCTCATAATTGTGAGTGAGTTCTTATGAGGATGTGATGGTTTAAAAGCATGTGGTACTTCTTCCTTCTCTCTCTCTCCTGCTGGCGTGTGAAGAAGGCTTTTGTTTCCCTTCACCTCCTGCCATGATTCTAAGTTTCTTGAGTCCTCCCAGTCATGCTTCTGGAACTGTGAGTCAATTAAACCTCTTTTCTTCATAAATTATCCAGTCTCTGGTAGTTTTTTATAGCATTGTAAAAATGAAGTAATATAAAATGAATATATATAATTTAATTTACTTGATAGATTAAAATTTTTTCAAATATTTCTATAATATAAAGTTACATTTTGAACATATATCAATGTTTACGGGAAATAATAAATACACAGAGCTGAAGTACATGATTGTATTAGGTCAGGCTGCCATAACAAAACACTGTAGACTGGGGAGATTAAACAACAGAAATTTATTTCTCAAAGTTCTGGAGGCTAAAATCAAGATTTCAGTTGATTTGATTTCTAGTGAGGACTATTCCTAACTTACAGATGGCACCTTTCTCACTGTGTCCTCATGTAAGCTTTTCTACATGTTTTGTGTGGTGGGGGGCTGCGTAGAGAGAAGCTAAGCTCTCTAGCGTCTCCTCTTATAGGGACACCAAACCTGAATTACTTCCTTTGAGGCTCTGTCTTCAAATACAGCCAACTGTGGGTTAGGGATACAGTATATAAATATTGGGTGGACACAAAAGTAACTTTATAACCTAGGTATCATTTTTTAAATTCATGACTAAAAAGTTTCTATATTAGTATAAATCTCTTTTCCTTTTTATATCATTCTGATTCCTATGTCTAAAGACCTTGCTTTTTTTTACTTTCACTTTTTTTTTATGGCAAAATCCACTGGGTCCTTGTGTGATGATAAAATAGACTTTTAAAAAGTATTTCAACTTTTAAATTCGGGGTCTACATGTGCAGGTTTGTTACATTGGTATGTTGCATGATGCCGATGTTTAGGGTATAAATGATCTCGACACCCAGGTACTAAACATAGTACCCAATAGATAGTTTTTAAATCCTTTCCCTCCTCCCTACATCCCATATTTTGGAATCCCCAATGTCTATTTTCAAGTTTTATGTTTTAAGTTTTCAAGAAGTCTTCAAGGTGTTTTCCACAGTGGTTGAACTAATGTACATTCCCACCAACAGTGTACAAGCATTTCATTTTCTTCACAGCTTTGCTAACATCTGTGTTTTAATTTTTTTTTGTTGCTGTTTTTTTTGTTTTTTGAGATGCAGTGTGGCTCTGTCACCAGGCTGGAGTGCAGTGGCACAATCTCAGCTCACTGCAACCTCCACCTCCCAGGTTCAAGCGATCCTCATGCTTCAGCCTCCCCAGTAGCTAGGACTACAGGTGCATGCCACCACACCCAGCTAATTTTTGTATTTTTAGTAGAGACAGGGTTTCACCGTGTTGGCCAGGATAGTATCAATCTCTTGACCTCATGATTCACCCACCTCGGCCTCCCAAAGTGCTGGGATTACAGGCATGAGCCACCGTGCCCAGCCTGTGTTTCAATTTTTAAATAAGAGACATTCTGACTAGTGTGAGATGGTATCTCACTGTGGTTTTGTTTTGCAATTCTCTAATGACTAGTGATGTTGAGCATTTTTTTCATGTTTGTTGGCAGCTTCTATGTTTTCTTTTGAGAAGTGCCTGTTCACATTCCTTGCCCACTTTTGAATGGAGTTATCTAGTTTTAGCTTGTTGATTTAAGTTTCTTATAGATTCTGGATATTAGACCTTTGTCCGATGCATGGTTTGTGAATATTTTCTTTTATTCTGTACGGTGTCTGCTTACTCTGTTGAGTGTTTATTTGGCTGTGTGCAGGAGCTCTTTAGTTTAATTAGGTCCCAATAGTCCATTTTTGTTTCATTTTATTTTGTTTTTGCAATGACTTTTGAGGTCTTAACCACGAATTATTTTCTAAAGCTGATGTCGAGAATAGTATTTCCATGGTCTTCTTCTAGGATTTTTACACTTTTAGGTCTTACATTTAAATCTTTGATTCATCTTGAGTTTATTTTTTATATGGTGAAAGGTAGGAGTCCAGTTTCTTCTACATATGACCAGCCAGTTATCCCAATAGCATTTATTAAATAAGAAGTCGTTCCCCAGTTGTTTATTTTTGTCAACTTTGTCAAAGATCAGACCACTGCAGGTACATAATTTCATTTCTGGGATCTCAACACTGTTTCATTGGTCTGTGTGTCTGTTCTTGTAGCAGTACCATGCTGTTTTGGTTACTATAGCTTTGTAGTACAGTTTGAATTTGGATAGTGTATGCCTCCAGCTTTGTTCATTTCACTTAGGATTGCTTTGTCTCTTTGGGCTCTTTTGTAGCTTTATATGAGTTTTAGAATAGTTTTTTCCCCTAATTCTGTGAAAAAATGATGTTCAAAATGAGTTTGATTGAAATAGTTTTGAATCTATAAATTGCTTTGGGCAGTGTGGCCATTTTAACAATATTGATTCCTCCAATACATTAGAATAGAATGTTTTTCCATTTGTGTCATCTGTGATTTCTTTAAGCAGTTGTTTCCAGTTCTCTTTGTAGATATCTTTTATGCATTTGGTTTGATGTATTCCCAGATATTTTATGTATTTGTTTGGCTATTATAAAGGGACTTGTGTTCTTGATTTGGCTCTCAGTTTGAATGCTGTCAGTGTAGAAATACTGCTGATTTTTTTCTCCTGAAACTTTAACAAAATCATTTATCAGTTCTAAAAACCTTTTGGTGGAGTCTGTATGGTTTCCTAAGTATAGAATCATATTGCCATTGAAGACAGATAGTTTGACTTCCCCTTTTCCTGTTTGGATGAATAGGAGTGGTGAGAGTGGCCATCCTTCTCTTGTTCCTGTTCTCAAGGGGAATGCTTCCAGCTTTTGCCCATTCAGTATGATGTTGGCTCTGGGCTTGTCATAGTTGGCTCTTATTATTTTGAAGAATGCTCCTTCAGTGTCTAGTTTGTTAAGGGTTTTATCATGAAGCGATGTTGGATTTTATTGGAAGACTTCCCTGAATCTATTGACATGATCATATGATTTTTGTTTTTAATTTTATGTGGTAAATCACATTTATTGATTTGCGTATGTTGAATCAGGCTTGCATCCCAGGAATAAAGCTTACTTGATTATGATGAATTAACTTTTTGATGTACTGATGAATTCAGTTCACTAGTGTTTTCTTGAGAATATTTGTGTCTATGTCCATTAGGGATATTGGCTTGTAATTTTCTTTTTCGGTTGTGCCTTTTTCAGCTTTTGGTATCAGGGTGATGCTAGCTTCATAGAATGAATTACGGAAGCATCTCTCTTCCTCCAATTTTTGGAATAATTTCAGCAGAATTGATTTCAACACTTTTTGTACATCTGGCAGAATTCAGTTGTGAATTCATCTGGTCCAGGGCTTTTTTATTTTCTGATTCGTAAGTTTTTTTATATTACTGATTCAATACATGATCTCGATATGTTCAGGCTTTCAATTTCTTCCTTATTCTAACTTGAGAGGTTTGTGTTTCCAAGAATATATTCATTTCTTCCAGATTTTCTAGTGGGTGTGCATAGAAACTGTCTGAGAATTTTTTGTATTTCTGTCAGATTGGTTGTAATGTCACTTTTGTTGTTTCTGATGGTGCTTATTTGGATATATTTTCTTTTTTACTGTTAATCTAGCTAACTGTTGATCTTGGTTTCCTTTGAAAGAAACAACTTTTGGATTTGTTGATAATTTATATGAATTTTTGGGTCTCAATCTTATTCACTTCTACTCTGGTTTTGGTTATTTATTATCTTCTGTTAGCTTTGGGATTAGTTTATTCTTGTTTTTCTATTTCCTAGGTGCAATGTTAGGTCATTAATTTGAGATCTTTCTAAATTATCAGTGTAGGTGTTTAACACTATAAACTTTCCTACTAACAGTACTTTTAGCAAATTTTTGAAGTTAGATCTCTGGTAAGCAAGTAAGCAAATTAAAATTACCATCTAGGCACCTATAATGAGTTTGATATATTTTGTTTTCTATAATTCTAGGAAGCTCATAAATTAATTTATTCTAGAACTTTTTTCTTTTCCATTAAGTAATTGATATTTCAGGTTGAACCTAAACTGAAATTAACATTTGATACATACATGTTTTGGCCTGCCTAAGTCAGTCCCAAATGAGCTAATGCCTAAAGTGTCCTTTCAAGTTGTTATTGTTGTTTTACAGGGAGCAGGCAATCCCCAGAGGAAAATTACATTAATAAATATCCCCAGTGGCTTCTAGGTATTGCTGTTGAATGGCATTATTATTTTGTTTGTGTGTGGTGTGTGCTCTAGGGGAAAATCATATTTATATATCGGAACCGATGTAGTTTATTATCTTCTCTGAGGAATTTTTTTATTATTTTATTGTTAACTATAAGTCTCTTCAGATTTCAGTGGGACTCAATGTGAATAAAACAATTTAAGATATTTGAATAGCCATGAACTCAATTTGTCTTTTTGAGACTGTAAACTGAACTCATCCATTCCCACAGTATTTATTTATTTTATATCCCTTGTAAATTTTGGAAGATGAGTGAGGATTTTATATTCTAGTATACACTCATAGGGCCTTTCTATACAAAAATCGTGATTTATAGCATTTATAAAAAATCAGAAAAGAAGCCAACACTATGTAGAAAATAAATCTGATAATTGCATGTTTCATAAACGGTATAAGAGTCAGAAAAGATGAGTGACAGAGCTATAATTTAGTGTATCATAGTGAGTATATAAAAATGAAACGTATTTTTATGTTTTATGATATTGCTAGAATTTCATGATGGATATATAGTTCTATAACTCAGAGTAATCTGTTACTGGGTCCGTGTTTAATTTCATTGTTTATATAAAGACATTATTATAGTAAGAAGTGCTCTCAAAGACAGGAAGGAGCAGGGTAACATTATGCGTATGTCATCATTCATATATTAGTGAAGAGAAAGTACACATTAGTAGATTAATCATTAAATAAAAAAATAAGAAAAACCATATAATATATCCTCTTGCTTGAAAGTCATTATGTTAAGTGAAATAGGACAGGTAGAGAAAGATAAATATCACATGTTTTCTTTAATATTTGAGAGCTAAAAAAGTATATCTCATGGAGATAGCGAGTAGAATGCTGGTAACCAGAGACTGGAGGAAAAGGGGTAGGTGGAATGAAAAGAATTGGTTAAGGATTACAGAAATATGGCTAGCTAAAATGACTAGGTTCTAGTATTTAATAGTACAGGAGAAAACTGTAGTTAACAAAAATTTGTGTATATTTCAAAATAGTTAAAAGAGAAAATTTGTAGTGTTCCTAATACAAAGAAAAAGGTTTGAGGTGATGGCTATTTCAATTATCCGGATTTGATAATTACACATTGTGTACAGGATCAAAATATTTCATGCATCTACAAATATGTACAACTATTATACATCAATTTTAAAATGAAAAAGGTTTTTATAAGCATTCATGAAAATTCATGATTTGTTTAAGTTGTTATCATTTATTTAAGAAAAGTTATAATAATAACTCAGCCCAAAGGGAAAAATGGTTTTTTTTTTTTTTTTTTTTTTTTGAGACGGAGTCTTGCTCTGTCGCCCAGGCTGGAGTGCAGTGGCGCGATCTCGGCTCACTGCAAGCTCCGCCTCCTGGGTTCACGCCATTCTCCTGCCTCAGCCTCTCCGAGTAGCTGGGACTACAGGCGCCCGCCACCACGCCCGGCTAAATTTTTTTGTATTTTTAGTAGAGACGGGGTTTCACCACGGTCTCGATCTCCTGACCTCGTGATCCGCCCGCCTCGGCCTCCCAAAGTGCTGGGATTACAAGCGTGAGCCACCGCGCCCGGCCGGGAAAAATGTTTTTAATATATAGAGGCTTTTAGTCATAGAGGTTTAAAAAATTACAATTCGAATAACAAATATTTTGTTTCAGAGAAATAATAGATCATCAATACAGACTTTCAAGCATGAAAATATGTTAAGGTAACAAAATTTTGTGAGGTGAAAGAAGGTAACTTCAGGAAGAAGAAATGTAAAGAATGTAAATGTAAAGAATGTAAATCTTCCCAATAATAAAAAATGTTTTGCTCTCATATTTTTAAAACAAATTATAATGACTATTAAATTACTATTCCATCAGGCATTGGAAAAATGATGTAATGCTTTTATATTTAAATTTTAGAAAATTGCATCCTTTGCCACTCTTTCAATTTCTGATGAAAAATTTACATGTAAAATTAAAATGTGCAAGTGAGCACATGGTTTTGCAAATTCTTTTAGGTGCTTCATGAGCAAAAAGTTTGAAAACTGTTGGCATTATACCTCATACTAATATTTTTTAAGGACATCTGTACAAGTGCTAACTGAATAATTAAGGCAATTCTTCAAGAATAATTATAATTTTGAATATCTCTTTTACTGAGAACTAATTGAAAAAAAGTTTTATACCTGTCACTTGTCTGCATAATTGACTCACTTTCATAAATGTGTAGATATTTATGTATAGTTTTAATCTACATGATGGATACAGGAAAGCAAAGTTCTTTTCTGGTGGCACATACAAATGACTTTTTCTTCCTTGTTGCTTCTGTTAGGTTGGTGCAAAAGAAATTGCGGTTTTTGCCACTAGCTTCAATAGCAAAAACCGCAATTACTTTTGCAACAACCTAATACTACTCCATTCTTACGTGTCTGTGCATGATGAATTTGGTCACTAGAGAAGAAATAGGTGTAGGAAAATAATATTTATTGAGTGAATTTAATTTTTCTTATATAAACACAGTTAAAAATGTCAAATTTCTGAAACGTAAAGTCTTTGATACTTCCATCTGAGTCATCTTAAGGTTGAAATCTCTTGATTTCATTTTGCCTTGAGAATTTTTCACAGTTTCTTGGCTTTTTTTAGGTGAATAACTTTGGATTGTATCCTGGACAATTTAAATATTATATTGTGAGTCTCTCAGGCCTGTTAAAATTATCTGGAGAATGTTGATTTTTGTTAGCTTGTTTTATTATGAAATCAGCTTGACTGGATTCAGACGGTTCCGTATCATAGATCGAAATGTAAGAGCTAAAACTATAAACTTCTATGCAAAAACACAGAAGATCATTATTGTAACATGGGGTTCGGCAAAATGTTCCGGTATAAGACAGAAAATGCACAAACCACAAAAGAAAACAACGAAAAATTTCATTTCATCAAAATTTAAAAACTACTGATATTTGAAATACACCATCTAAAGAAAAATGAAGAGACTAGCCACAACTGAGAGAAAATATTTGCAAATCACATATTTGTCAAATGCCTTTTATCCAAAATGTAAAAACCTCTTACAACTCAAGAAGACAACTCAATTAAAACATGGGCAAATGTGTGAACAGACTCTTTGTCAAAAAAGATATACAAATGGGAAGTAACATGAAATGGCATTTAATATCACAGGTTATCAGCGAAATAAATAAAATGAATAAATAAAATAAAAGCCAACACACTGAGAAGTATGGATAAAATTAAAAACATACAATAAAAAGTGCTGGTGTGGAGAGGAACTAATAGGACTGGAAAATGGTATAGCCATTTTGGAAAACTTGCAGATTATTATAAAGTTAAACACATACCTAAGGAGAGCCTCAACAATTCCATTTCACCCAGGAGAAATGAACAACATGTTTACAGAAAGTCATACCCAAATGTTGAGAGCAATTTTATTTGTAATAGTCCAAACTAATAAACAGCCTAAATGTCCATCAGCTAGTAAAGAGATAAACAAATTGTGGTATCTATGTACAAAAGAATACCACTAAGTAATAAAAAAGATATAAATTGCTGACATATAAAATTACATAAATAAATCTCAGTAGCATTATGCTGAGTGAAATAACCCAGACACAAAGGGCTATATGCAGTCAGTTCACTTCTATGACATTTTGGAAAAGGTAAAACCACAGAAACTGGAAGCTAGAGGGACAGATCAGTGGTTGCCAATGGCTGGCTGGTCAGGGTAGGAAACTGACAACAAAGGGGCATGAGGGAAATTTTTGAGTAATGAAAATATCAGTTATGTTAGTGGTTATAACTGTGTGTTTGCCAAAACTCATCAAACTGTACCTAAAAAGGCTGAATTTTACAGTATTGGCATTATACCTCAATAAACCTAAATTTTTAAAAAAGAAAAGAAAAACTGAGTCATTTTTATCATACAATATAAACACCTAAGATCACACAAAAAAATACAGACCTTAAGAGTGAACTCCTTATTCCTCCTAATAAACTTATCATGGAGTTGCAAGGGGTGAGAGTAAGGGTGTAAATCACTTCAGAAAGCAAGGGTGTTTTGAAGTGCTAATACTCACATTGTGTGAACTGAAATAACTATATAATAACTGAAATAATATAGAGTCCATGAGTGAACTCTATAGCTTTTGAGAAAAATTGCTGATTGAGCCTTGTAACAGAAAATATTTTTTGAAATATCTATGTGTTTACAAATTAGTAGAAATGATGTGATCACTGACTTCATTAAAAATAATGAGAAAAATTAGAAACTCCTAAGTTTATCATTTATTCTTGACATTTTATCTGAATTAAAAAAACACTAAACTAAAAAATACAGCTATCATATGATACAGCAATGTCATTGCTACATATATAACCAAAATAAAGAATACCAGTATATCCAAGAGACATTTGCATACCGTGTTTATTGCAGCATTGTTCATAATAGCCAAGATATGAAATCAACAACATAAGTGTCCATCAACAGATGAAGGGACAAGAAAATGAGGTACATGGCCAGGCATGGTGGCTCACGCCTGTAACCCCAGCACTTTGGGAGGCAGAGGCGGGCGGATCACGAGGTCAGGAGATCAAGACCATCCTGGCTAACATGGTGAAACCCCGTCTCTACTAAAAACACAAAAAATTAGCTGGGCGTGGTGGCGGGTGCCTGTAGTCCCAGCTACTCGGGAGGCTGAGGCAGGAAAATGGCGTGAACCCGGGGGGCACAGCTTGCAGTGAGCCAAGATTACGCCACTGCACTCCAGCTGGGGCACAGAGTGAGACTCCGTCTCAAAAAAAAAAAAAAAAAAAAAAAAAAAAAAACAAAAGAAAATGACGTACGTATATACAATGGAATATAATTCATCCGTAAAAAGGATGAAATTCCATGACTTGCAGTAACATGGATAGAACTGGAGGCCATTATGTTAAGTGAAATAAGCTAGGCACAGAAAAAAAATTTAACATGTTCTCACTTACATGTGGGAGCTAAAAATTAAAAAAGACTGAACTCTTGGAGATAAAGGGAAGATTGATGGTTACCAGAGGCTAGGAAGGGTGAAAGGAAGCAGGGGATAAAATAGGGATTGTTGATGGGTGTAAAAATATAGTTAGAATGAATAAGATTTAGCACAATAGGCAATAGGGTGACTATAGTTGACAATAACTTACATATATTTAAAATTTACTAAAAGAGTGGAATTGGAATGTTCCTAACACAAAAAATAGTGATACATGCTGGAGATGATGATTGCTATAATTACCCTGATTTGATCATTATGCATTGTATACCTGTATCAAAGTGTCACATATACCCCATATTTTTATACAACTATTGTGTACTCATAGTAATTAAAAATAATACATAAATAAATATAATTCTTCTATTTGTAAAAATTTAAAAAGCAGAGATGTAATATTTTTAAAAAACATGATTAATCACAATTTGATTTTATTCTACTACTTTGGTGGCCTGGTGTAGTAGTATTCCACATTAATAAGAGCTATGTAAACCTAATATGGATTTAAGCTAAATACTTCTTGAATTTACATTAAGGAATGATTGACCAACTAAAGATAAGAGAAGTAATTGCAATAATACAGGGGAAAATATTTTCTGAAATGTATCTTAAGAGATTTAAGATTAAAATAACATAATATACACACGGTATTTGACATACTAGTAAATGATTTATAATGAAATAGCTATCATTGTTATTTGATTAGTTTGATTTTTTTTATGCCTCCTGATAAACTTATTATGGAGTGGCAAGGGGTGAGAGTGAGCATATCAATCACTTCAAAAGGCAAGGATATTTTGAAGTGCTAATAATTGATTAACTTGCAGAGAAAATTGAGTTAGAATGAATATGTACATTAGAAAACTTCAAAATTCAAGGTTTTGAAGTTGTATATCATTAGTATATTATTGCAAAGTATGTTTTCTTCCTTAGTTGTATGTGCTAAATATGTGCAAACCAAAAAGAACAAAACTTGCCATTCTGTTACTGTCATATTCTCTTTATCATAGAAATAAACAATGTTTAATGTATGGTGAACTAATTTGCTAATCTGATCGTTTACATAATCCTTTGCTGAAGATCAACGCACATCTCTTTCACCGCTGCCTTTATTGATTTTTCTATTTGTTAGGCTATCTTTGCTGACCATCTTGTAAGTCGTTCATTCAAAGGATGTTATTTACCTTTGCGCTAATTATCTACCAATTTACCTGTTGTTTTAAAGTTTTTAGTCAATCCTAGGTATAGAAGGTGATCTGTAGTAGAGGATATTAGTGGTGGATTCTCATGCTCCAACTTGTTCTCTATTGTTAAGATGTAGGTACAGTTTCCATGTGTGTTTCCTCAGAATCTCATGTTGAGATGTGATCCTCAGTGTTGGAGGTGGGGCCTAGTGGGAGGTGTTTGGGACTTGCAGACAGATCTCTGATGAATGACTTGGTGCCCTCCCGGCAGTAATGAGTGATTTTTTGCTCTGATTTGTTTAAAACAACAACTGATTGTTTTAAAAACGTGAAATTTTCTTGTTTAAAAGAGTGTGGCACATTTTTCCCCCTTCTCTCTTTCTTTCTTACTTGCCGTGTGATTTGATGGCTCCTCCTTTGCCTTCTGCCCTGATTATAAGTTACCTGAGACCTCATTAGAAACAGATGGCTGTACTGTACTTTTTATGCAGCCTGAAGTACCATGAGACAAATAACTTTATTTATTTCTTTATAAATTACCCAACCTCAGGTATTTCTTTCAAGCAATGCAAAAATGGACTAATGCAGGTATCTTGAGTGGTTATATGACTGGGCAAGAGATGCGGAGTAGAAAACCAGCCAGAGTAACAATGTCCTGGGATTCATGGGGTGACGCTTTTCTGGCTGGAAATCTCTGTGGTCGGTGGTGCCTTTGCCCAAGTTTTGTTCACGCCAGCTAGGCTCGTTCCACCCACTTGGTCTGGCAGGCTGCACTTAGCTCGCACTCCCAGCCTGAATCCCATGCCTACCAAGAGCTAGAGGAGCGGCGAGGGCTGTGTGCGCAAGCAAGCATGGGGTCCAGCCACCGCACACAGCCAGGCATACTGGCTGCAGCGGGGCTGGCAGCTCCCGACACTGGCTCTTTGTGAGGCTACAGCTTGACCAGGTGTACTGCAAGGAGCTTCCACAACTGGCACTGGGAATGTGGTGACACCCAAAAAGGGTGTCACAGCCCTGGCTCAGGGAACTCCTAGGTCTGGGCTCTCCCTGCAGCTGTTCTCTCCCTCTTTTTTTCCCTCCTTCTCATCACCCACAACACGGTGAGCAAGGGTTATGTTTCAGCCCTGTTTGTGTTACAGCTCTTTCAGCCCCACCATTTGGGAGGACTCAAGTTCTTGTCCTGCGTCCAGGAAGAATGAGGTATGCAGACAAGTGGAGGACGAGCAAGCTGAAGAGAAGCTTTATTAAGGGACAGAACAGCTCAGAGGAGACCTGCATTGGGTAGCTCCTCTGTGCAGGCAGGGTGTCCCGACCAGTGTTCAGCTTTCAGCGGAGAGGAGACCCTGAAGTGGGTAGTTCCTCTCCACAGGCAGGTTGCCAGTTTTCTCTGAGTCTGGCTGCAGGTGGGCGGGGTTGTTGGGCTTCAGATTGGGGGAAGTGTGTGCCAATGGGTTCATGGGCAGCATGGGTGGGCCCAGAAAAGACATCATATGTTCCCATCAGCCCAGACCCTAGGCTTCAGGCTGTCCATCACTTGAAGGTGGGGCTTCACTGGGGACCCCCACTTTCTACCCAGGACCCTATCTGACTCCTGCAGTTGCCCAGGTTATTTGTGCCAAGGGGCACCTGCAGGCAAGTGCTGAGCCACCCTCAACACCCCTTCAGCCTCCCTTCTTTGCCTGTTGGCACACAAAATCTGGAGAGGGCTGAGGCGCAGGGGGCTGGCATGTCAGCACTGCCTCAAGCTTGCGCACGTCCAGCCGGGTTGCAACAGCTCCTGGGCTCCGCCTCAACTTTGTTCCAAGATTGAAGTGGACACGGAGCAGGAGGAGGCCAGGCTGAGGGAGCAGGCAGTTCCAGGCCTGTGGAGCAGGCGCCAGGAGCAGGGAGAGGCCAGGCAGTGGGGGCAGGCATTTCTAAGTCTGCGCGGAGAAGGAAGGCCTTTTTGGGCCCCTAAGAGTGTAGAGCCTGGGTCCACAGCCATTGCCTGGACGGCTGCAGCTGAGCCCAGGGAGCGTGAGGCTCCTGTCTGTTCCTGGCCTCCAGGAGTACAGGGATGCCCAGGTCCACAGCCTCAGGTGGGAGGCTGCAGCTGGGATAGAGCTCCTGCCCTGCCAACTCAGAAGGGGCTGGGCTTCCGCCTGTTCCCAGCTCCTGCCAACTCTGTGGAGTGTGCTGGCCCCGCTGTGCCTCCCCGGCTGCAGCAGCCGCTCCAGACAGGTCACCGATGCCATCAGCAAGAACAACTCTATCACCTTTTCTCTAATTTTCTTTTGTTTTCTTTTGGTCAGTTAGAAAAAAAGCTACAGGGAAAAATTATATGACTTTTAAAAATAAATGTCTATCTGTGCAAATATTTCTTTACAAACTCATAAAATATTTTCTTAAGCAGTTTGATAAAAATATCATGCACCAAAGTAGAATAAAAACATTAGTTACTGCTAACCCTGAAATGATCAATTTAATATTTTGTAGTTCAGGAAAAAAGCAATTTTAATTATAAATCATTCAAAAATATTTAAAAATAATTAAAATTTTTCATTTTTATTCTCCACTTGATCTCAGTCAAAAGCCCTAGAAGTGATTCATTTTTATTCTCAACATGACAACATAATGAGCTAAATTTTAAAAAGGAGGGGAAAGCCGAGCCAAATCAAACACTTATTCCTTAAGAATAAACCTAGTTGTTAGCCACATAAAGTATTGTTTTCAGAAGTAGGAGTATCTTAAATGCTTTATAAACTGTTTTGCATACACAATTCACTGTATAGTTAGTATATTGATTTTAAAAATTCCTGTGTTTCCATTTAGAGAAACAGTTAAAATATAACTTTTGGTTAAGAGTGGAACCCAATTGTTCCAGAACTAATTATTCTCTGTAATAAATATAAAACATTATATTGACTAAAACAATGGGTTTGTGCATGCACATTTAATTCATAAAATTGGATCATCTTAAAGGAAATATAGTTTCTTTTAATTTTGTCCTAAAATGACAGTTATAATAAATTACCAACAGAAGCCAACTATGTAATCTAAGGCTAGCATGGTGATTATTTGTAGGAGTTGCTGGTCTAAGACCAGAAATATGCCAACATAAAGTAAGGTAAAAGGGAAAGGGAGAAAATGAGGGACTTCTCTGATATTTGGTAGCTAACATTTATGGAATCCTTAGAGAATTATACCATGGCAGCCATTCTTATCTATTGTTTTTTCCTGTTACTTCTGATAAAGAAGTGCTCTTCTGCTTTGAAATCTACTTATCATAGGAATTAGTTCATGGAAAATTTGGTTTGCCTTTATTCTGAACTTTGCTAACCTGTCCATAGATGATACTTTAAAGTGTTGGTATAACTGTTATCACTCTTCCTGTTTCAATGATTTTGAAACACATTGAAGTTTGAAACACTTCATTCATTTGTGTAGAACAGAATACATATCTGGTATCATTTTCTTACAGTATGAACAACTTCCTGCAACTTCCTTCTTGTTATGCAGATCTAATTGTGATATATATTCTCTGGGTTGTCTTTTTAAAATTTACTTTCATTTTTGAATTTTTTCCTGGACATAGAATTCTAAGTGTACAGTTTGGTTTCGTTTTTCCCTTTGTCTGTACTATGTCTGTTAGTTTGTGCGAATTCAGAGGAGTCTGAGGAAGCATTGCACAATGTTACTCAGCACAAATTGTTCTCTCTCCCTTCCCTTTAATTTTAAAATTTAATCACTGATTTTTGGAAATTTGAATATAATGTACCTTGGTTTGATTTTTTTATGTTTATGTATCTTGGGAATTATTGATTTTCTTGAGTTTGTAAATTTAGATTGTTGCTCAATTTAGAAAATATTTGGTAATTTTTTTCTTCAAATATTTTTATGTTCCCTCAACCAACGCACTTCTAGAGTTTGCTTGATATTATCTTCTTCATCTATAATGATCTTTTCATTATTTTAAAATCTTTTTTCTCTCTTTGTGTTGTATTTGAATGGGTACCATTTCTGTGGCTTCTGGTGCACTGATTTATTTTCTTCTCCTGAAATTTATTTATCATAAATCTCATCTGGTGAATTTTTTATTAAATTAATTAAAATTTCTACCTCCAAAATTTTTATTTTTAATACTCTTTATATTTAACTTTATTATATTAATCTTTTACTTAAATAATTAAGCATATTTATAATATTTAGAGTAACATGTTTAAATGTTTCTCTGTTAATTTTATCTCTACATATTTGTATTTTTTTTCTATTCTTGGGGCATATTATAACAGTCCTTTTCATATTTACAGTTTTGGATAGAATGCTATATTGTGAATTTTACATTGTTAATTGCTGGGTTTGGCTGATATATTTTATAGTGCTGGACATTGTTGGTAGCAGAGAATTAATTTACTTATGGATCTAACCGATATTTACTAAATAATTGTTATGTGTAAGATATTCGAGTTACAAACATAAAGCACACATTTCATAACCAATACCTAGGGAGAGGACAATTGTAAAAAATACATGACTAAATACAATGTAATATTTATTATCATGGAAATGCAATGGGGTTTAAGGGTATCTGAGAAAAATATTATGTTTCTTAGTGAAAGGCAGGGAAGAACATAGAGGAACCAATACTGAAAATAATCTCTAAAAACCTCTTAAAAAATTAAAGGTAGAGTTTCCAAGAAAAGAAGCAGAAAAAGACTATATGTAAGGGCTCATATGTATGAGAAAAAAATGTGAGCTGAAGCAACTGAAAGATAAAAGTGGGAAGAAGAGAAAAAACATGGAACAATGAAATGTGATAGAAAATGTAATAAAAAAGATTGATTATATTTTAAAAAGTTATATCTTTTGTGCTGCTTTTTTATATAAAATATCGTATAAAATTAAACTGAGAATACTTCAGAGGGGAGGAAGTGAATAAAGTTACAATGCCCAAAAGTATTTAGTGAATGTTCTAACATATGCTAGACTTTATAAGATAAGGATATATGTTGTAACCTTTAGGGTACCCACTGAAAGAATATTGAAATATTGTGAAAATAATAAGGATGATTACTTAGAAGCCTGGAAGTATATGTATTTAATATGAGTAAAGAAATTTATTTAATGTAGTGCTCTATCAATTAAATATTTGCAGAAAAATAAAATTTGACTTATCTGTAAGTATGCCACAAAATCAGTTCTTGGTAGATTATAGAACTAAATGAACAAATAAAACCATAAATTATATGTAATTTGTTGAAAATCACATAAATTTTAATTTATATAATTACATATTACATATATAATATCTCCAGTATCTTAGGTTGTTAAATATTTGTTTTAAAATACACAAAAACATTATGCACAAAATAATAAATTTTATTATTATACTACAAATAAAGATATTTTTTCATTTAAAAAACAATTAAAAGGGAAAAGACAAGTAAAGAGTTTGAGAAGTTATTAATATTTGCAGTGCCTATAACAACTGAAGGACTTGCATCTGGAATATATAAAATAAGTCTGTAAATTATTGAGAAAGGAAGAAGAGTAGGAACTCTAATATATATATATCTCTTACTACTATTATGCCAAGGAAAAGGATTCCTGAATCACACAATATATGAACTATGAAATGACTGTATTTAAAAGGCAATGCTAAACTCTTTTAGAACATTTGCACCAATTCAAAATTCCATCAGCAATCTGTAAATCATCATTCTTGACCATTTCTTTAACATTTAAATTTTTGCCGAGAAAATAGGTATAGAATTTTATTTTTGTGGTCTTGATTTGCATTTCCTTGACTAGCAAAGATATTAAACATTACATATTTATTGGTCATTTCCGTTTCATCTGTGAAATATCTGTTCAAGTCTTTTGTCTATTTTTCTGTGGATCCTTTGTGCTCTTTATAAGTGAAACTTAATTGCTGTTTAGAATCACAGGCTACATACCTGCTATTAAAAAAATGTTAATCCAGCAAATATAATATTTACTTCATCCCTTTAAAGCAGCAGGAGCCTGTATAGGGGAAGATTCTTCTCTATGATAAGATCCTGGGTTCTTTATGCTAGCTGCATTTGCCTCACCCTGCACATGTGCTGCGGTAAGAACCCTGAAGTCGGAACATTCCACGGCTGTGCCTGCGCCTTGCTGAAGCTGTGTCCTGGCCTCAAGGAAACAGCCATCTCAAACCTACATTTGCTGAGGCTCACGATGCTCTTGTGTTTTAAACTTTCTTAAGCCCTTTGTACTAAAGAAAATCAAGCTTCTTTTATAAACAGTGACTGTCTACGGTGTTTAAAGTCACCATAGGAATCCATGACCCACTGGGGGAAAATTCCCAAGTCCTGTGTGACATAAGGTTTAAAGTCTCACATAAGAGTTAGAGAAAACTATACAACTGTAAAAAATATTTTCAGAAACTAGTTGTATTTTGCAATTATAGAATACTTCAAATCACAAGTAAACCAGGCTCCACCAAAAGTCTAACTCGGTACCAATTCCTCTTCTTACGTGTTTCTCAGTGTTCCCTGACCTGGTACAAGATCCCAATACTCCCCCAAATTTAATTCGTTCACTAAATAGAGACTATCCCAGTAGAACCCACTAGAATTCACATTGAGGACGATAAAGAAGCAGAAGGACAAATACATGTAAAAATGAAAAAAAAAAGGATTAAAATGAAAGAAAGAGTATCATAATGGGACAGCCTCTTGAAATAGGAAACTCTGTCATGAAAACTCTGTCATGACTTTGCTTGCAAGTAAGGAAAATTATGCTGTCTTTTGGAGTAAAATACTATGTAAACCCTTGCTCTTAATATAAGCATTTAATATATAAATAGAAAATAAATAGACTATGAAAATGTTTCCCAGCTAAAAAATGGGAAGGGTGTCTAATAGACAAAGGCTGAAGAGCCAAAGTTCCTGAGGTAATCATCTTTTTTAAAGATGGCTGCCTGCCTGGAGATGAGGCAGAGAATCTATCGCCCTATTAACTTTTAGTTGACAGATGAAGGTTGTAAAATAAGAATGGTTTTCAGAACTGTAGATAAGCACCGACTGAGACTTTCTCTCCTTTGTCTCTTTTATACAGAAAACACAATACACTGAGGCCTTGGAATATGTTTCTTTTTAAATGGCCCCACCAACCAGAAAATCAGATATGGCAAAGAGGCACTGGATCCTGAATATCTGTGCAAATAAGCCTAAAGAAAAACAGAAAAAACAAAACATCACTTACTACTAATACTAGGACAGCATTATTTCCACACAAGACTGATGAAACACTGCAGTTACAAACTACTTTTTGTTTGTGTGTCTTGATTTTGTTGTTTGTTTTGTTTTTTTTAATCACCATCTCCAATCCGGGGGCCATTTTCGTCATATATCTCCAAGAAAGATATGGGTATAAGCATACATAGAAACAGCAGACATCAATTTCTAAAAACTCTACGTCAACTTCACCTAAGTGAAGTTCTTTTCTAGCACTGATGAGAAAAATGTAAACATCAAGTATGTATGAAAATAATCTGTGGTAGAAAAGGAGATGATTAACATGTTCTGAATAATTGAAGCACTGCCTTTCCTAAATTTACTGACTAAAAAATTATTGTAACATTTTAGCAAACCTGATTCATCTTTTAAAAATTGCAAGGCTTGCTTATATCTGTGAATTATAACAAAGCCTTCAATTATCAAAGTTAAATACAAACATAAAATTCAAGTTTTTGTATTAAACAATGTAATTATTGACTAAGATCAATACATTTAGTAAAACGAATGGCTGTTGGAAATAAACACAAGTGAATCAAGGACTGAGGAGACCCCTCCAAAAAAAAAAGAATCCCTCATACACATAAATGAATATGACAGAAAGATAAAATATTAAAATATGAAGAAAAATGAAGATTAGGCCTACATATAATAATTATTTCTAAGTTAAAAACAGATTAGAAGGCACATAAAAGATACAATATATGAAAAATAGTTTTTTCTTAAAAAAGCAGCCTGTTCTTATTATTGGGCATTTATATCAGTTCATCTCTCAAACTTGATGAAAAGGATCCATATTTAGATAGAAATGTTTTTGAATTTTCAAAATTTACACATAAAATATACTTTAAGTAAGAATATTAACAATATGAGGTTACTTTAGGATAATAAAAATCATATTGATCTCAGTATTTTCTGTACTAATGCAAAATAATGGACACTGATAAAGTGCAACAATTTGAAAGAAAAGAGTTGTGACTTAGACATATTAAATTTAGTCAAGTTGTCCATATTGTGACAGAGGATAAATACATTTTCAGACATTTTGCAACTCGGACAAAAAATGTTCAAGATAGCTTTATATAAACACTGTTAACTCATATTCCTGAAAAATGGGTTAAGACAAATGGAACTGAATAATTATCTACATTGATTCACATTAGAAGGAAATATTTCTGAACTGAAAACAATTGGCCCATTAATCATAACGTCAAGGGCTGGATATTTTCAAGAATTTTTTAAAATACAAAATAGCTACAAAAACGGAAATTTTCTAAATTTGATGTGTTACATGTCTCAATTTTCCATCCACAGTGTACTTTCATTTAGTTGAAAATAAGAAGCAACTACTTCGTAGCAGGCAATAATCTAAGGTTAGTGATAACAGTGGTAAACAATGCAAATACATTTCAAACTCTTATGAAGTTTGCATTCTAGTGAGGGGTTAAAGAATCACTCAAACAAACAAATAGATAAGCAATAATAAATGTTCAAAGAAAACAGAATCCTTTAATATGCTAATGTGATGTATTTAAAGTCAGGCAAAGGCATCAGAGCCAGGATGAAAACTGAGAATGAGAAAATATTAAGGTAGGTATATTATTCAGGACAGGCTAGGGTATGCTTCTGTAACCAAGGGCTCTCATATTTCAGGGTTCCATATTACAAAAGCTTGTTTTTCACTCATGGTTTCTGTCCTGGCAGGGTCAGTGCGGACTATGAAATATAAAATCACACAGGAACTAGACTGATAGATGCTGAAATATCTCATAGATGCACTATTTGGAACATGCAGCTTTCTATTAAAAAATAATAAAGAGTGATATTATATGATTTTTCACTGAGCATGTAAGAGACCCATATTATTTCCACATTTAATTGGCTAGAATCATATGCCTAACTGAAAATGTTTTGGAAATGTAATGAAGTACTTGGAAGATTTGGTAAGCATTACTACTATTGATGCACCAGAAGAATGTAATGTCACAGAAACAAAGAAAAGAAAATTTTGAAAGAACATGAGATAGATTATATTTGCAGGCTGCTACTGATTTATGGTCCAAAGTAAACTGTATGTGATGATATGGATGCCATTAGTGGAGTAACATATATAACTTATTGTGTATCTTGGAAACTTTGAGAGTGAAAAGTGAATCATTAACAATTAGTGCAACAGGGGTAAGGCAAGACTGTCCAATGAAAATTGGAAAATATATTCACAGTAGTTATCCATGACCTATAAAAGAGTGGTTTCAGCAAAATAGGGCCAAAACCTTGCTCTAGTAGATTGGGTTGAGGCTAGGGGATGAGGCGAGCAGCCTGTCAGATGAGTTATTTTGTGAAGAGAATCAGAGAAGCAGGAAGGGAATGTGAGTTATAGGTTTTTTTTTCATTTTCTTTCATTTTCATAATGCTAGAGAGACTAGAGAATGCTTTTAAGGGGAATGATTGACTTAAGAATGAAAACACACACACACACACTTAGGTAGGTGTAAATGGAGTGTAACAGAATTGATATCCTTAAGAAATCATGGGTGAGTAGGATCCTGAGCTCCAGGTGGGGCTGAGGTAAGGAGAGGGTAATATGTGTTTGATTCAAGCAACAATCTCTTCTATAACAGGAGAGAACGTAGAGAGCAAAGTTTGAAATCAAGGTAGGTCCATAAATTCTAGAATTTTCAGATGAAAGTATTTTTTAACTGTGGCTTTTATTTTCTCAACAAGCAGAAAGCAAGGTTATCAGTTGGAAGAATTGCAGAAAAATATGTAAAAATCATTTATAGCAATAAGAAAGCCAGTTATACAATTATATTGACATTTATTCCCATTTCCCAGTTCCTCTAGAAGACCCATCAAAATGCCTTCCAGACCCTGTCTTCTTTCTTTTTATGGTATGTTAGCTTGAATTTTGTAAAATTCAGGTTATATTTCTGAAAACACAAGCCTATTTGCATATTGTCATAAGTTGAACCAGCATAGCCAGGACTGTACATATACTTCTAAGCCATTTTGTCTCCACTAGGGTGAGCTTTGAGGATGACAGTCTATTCCATTGTTGTTTTCCAAGCTGTCCCATTGGTGGCGGGAGGGGAATAATGATGAGCCTTGATATCAAAGATTCTTTTTGTGATGCCTTTGAATTGAGTCCAGCCATCCTTCTGTGTTTGCTAAGCTCTGAGATCCTGGGCAAACATTACCCTCTACAAAGATTCTTGACTCCTAAAAGTTTAAAGTGTTTAATAATTTATTCTTCAGCGCAAACTCAGAGATCCTTTCACACAGGTACTTACATACTTTGAGTTTCCTGGGAAAAGATGAATTTTGGTATTAGCTGGCACACACTCTATGCCAAATCAGTATTTCCCAGGAAGGGGGTTGAAAGAAGGCTGCCAACGTTTTATTGCTCCAGGTAAGTCTATTAAAATGTCATCATTCATAATTAACCTAATTACATGAAACAAAGAACATTTTAACACAAAATCAGAAAACACAAAATCTATCATTGCTCTAGATTGAATACATTTAATTATTTCAGGCTTACCACAGTTTTTATTACCACCAGCCCTAAATCAAACCTTCTCCAATAGTATGACATTTTTGTTTTTAGCCTTCTACAAGTATCTTATTTCGCTGCTTTCTGTACTAACATTTTATGATGGTTTTGCCTATCTTTCATGCCAGTGTGTAAGTTCCTTGAATATGTAGAGGTTTGTATTATACTGTCAAACTCCTGTGCCACATAAATGGCCCTTATAAGTATTTTTTGAAAGAAGAATGGGCAACTACAAATCAAAATCAAAATGTTAATTAGCCATTCGAATGACTCTGATTTGCTTGCTTCTTTTCCTTCAGAGAGACAAAATGTATGAAAGAGATTTATACAAAGTTTAGACATTTTCTTATAGTTGGTTTTCTTAATTTATAGTTTCTTTCCGTAGTTTGAAACATGCTAGTTATATGCCATGTGTATTTGCCCCCGTCGCTTTCTATTACCTGAAGAAAAGTTTTTTAATTTTTGGCTCATGTTCTTCAGATTCCATTAACAAGATGATTCAGTTGAACTGGCACATTTTGTACTGGTAGTTATTAACACAAATGTAGTAGCTTCTCTTTTGTCAGAGTAGCACAGTCACTGCTTAAATGTATTTGGCAGTTTGTAGAGGCTAATGTCCACATTTCTCAAAGCGAGATAAAAACTTGATTTTTCAAAAATAGCAATAGACTACTGCATTTATTACCTAATAGATGCTAAATTCCTATCTTGGCATATATTATGATAATTGGCTTACAGAGATAATCCTTATCTTTAGGAATCTTGGGGTGATAATTGACAACTGTGATTATATTAATTTATGAACTTGCATTAACTTTTGCTTGACTAATAACAGAAAACAATTCTAATTAATTTAAGACAATGCATATTATACTTTTTTTGATTTGAGACAATAGACCATTCTGACACTTTTCCACAGAATATTTCATGAATTAAAATTAATGCATGCTATTTGAATTTGTTCTTGTATGTTTATTTGATTGTGTTTCTTTCTGACTTTTTTACGTATTCCTGATTCTTTTTCTAAATGTTTTATATTTTTCTATCTTAATGCTGGAATTAGAAAACAAGAGTATACGTTACAGGCCTTCAATCCATCATAACTGTGAAGCCGGTACACTAGCAACCAATTTTAAGAAAGGATACTCACTGCGTGGAAGATAGAAAATATCATCACCATGCCAACCACCAGGAACAGGAGTCAGAACACTTCCCTCCACTGCATCTCGGGCTGCAATTTCACAAATTGCCTAAGTCTGGTGAGACAGAACACACTTACATGCCACAAGTTACAGGAGATTTACTACTTACAGATAGGCAGCAAGGGGCCAAAAAAAGCCTACAGTCCATTGTGGGCTGGTCCCCTAAGGCTCAAAAAAACGGCCTGGGGTGGATTGAGTTTTGACTGTGCATTGCCCAATTGTACCACAGCTGAGGAACCTGGAAAGGCAGCCTGCTTATATAACACAGCGGTCACAGGACTCACTGCACAAAGCTTTGAAGGATACCTTGCTTCCAGAGGTGAGAAGAACAAAGCTTGGGCTGTCCCAGGATGTTTCTCTCTAAATCGAGGTGTTACATTCCCCACGAGGAAGAGGAAGAAGGCTTGGACTGTTTGGGACAATTTCGCCTTAGGTCAGAGTTTTGCATTACCAGCACATTCTATAGTTATTCTGAGAATTACAAGCAAGCAGAAAACAGGAGAAATACTGAGTTAGCCAAGTTGTCTGGAGACCATCAGGCAATAATCACTATGAAATACTGGCTTCATGCCCAAGTTCACATGGTCTCACAAGGGCAGTGGCTTGGCTCTGCTTAGCCTAGCTCTAACACGAGAATCTGACAAGACTGAGCTCCCCAGCAGGTCTATCCCTCCTGCCTGGGCTCATTACACAGCTATTCTTTCTCAATTGCTGGCACCACTCAGAGCACGGCCAGGGAGCTGAACAGAAATACCCAGGTCTTGAGGCATTTCGGTATGTATATCAGGGAAACTAAGATATGGAACTAAGGTAGTTTTAGAGTTAATTCTATTGATGTTAACTTGGGGAACATCTTAAAAGAGTAAATGATTCCAGCATAGATGTCTTCTGTTTCATTTTCTTACCATTCCAAATGCATTCTAGGTTTTATACTTAATAGTTTCATCTGAAACTCTGTTAAAAATTACAGAAAATTATACTCTTCCACACAGACACCAAAAAGGAATTGGGAGAGTGCTGCATTTTGAAGATTTTTTGACAGATTTTAGCACTCTTTCAAACATCAGTATTACAACACTATGTAGATGTAAAAAGTTGTTCTTTGCTTCCCATATAAGTTATGAAACCTGGATATTTTAGGGTGCAGTTAGTTTTTAAGTTTTTTGATCCTAAAGTATTTACCAGGTTTCATTTTGTAAATGCCTGTACTTTTCTAATGAATATGCTTAGTGGATTCTAGAACTTGGAAACATTCCATAAAATGAAATGACATAATTTCCTGAGTGGGATGGATTGCCAGTTGATAAATAACAGCAGCATGTTCTTCTTCATACTGGTGTTCTCATGAAATTATAAAATTCCGTCATAAAAAATAAAATGTGAATTAAATTTTGTTCCTCTTAATTATGAAATGTTTTCTTTTTTGAGCATTTCAAAGGCTGCCAATATTATAGTGTAGTTTACTTTGTTTCTTTGTTTCATAAGTATCAAGTATTGTGAACCCCAAATATCTGAGATAGGTCTCAGTTAATTTAGAAAGTTTTTTTGACCAACGTTAAAGATGCACCCATGACACAGCCTCAGGACATCCTGACCACATGTTCCCAAGGTAGTAGAGGAACAGCTTGGTTTTACACATTTTAGGGAAGCATGAGACATCAATCAAGATATGTAAGACGGACAGATGTTGGGTCCCGAAAGGCGGGACAACTCGAAGATGGGAGGGGACTTCTGGGTCATAGGTAGATAAACAACAAATGGTTGCATTCTTTTGAGTCTCTGATTAGTCTTTCACTGATTATGCAATTTACAGAAGTAGTCACTTATGCCTTAGTCTGATTTAGTGAAACAATAGGACAAAGGGAGCAATCAGATAATGCGTTTGTCTCAGGTGAGCAGAGGGACGACTTTGAGTTCCGTGCGTCCTTTGTCCAGGAGGAATTGCCTTGTGGGCAAATTGTGAGGGAGGTATGTGGCTTTTTTGTGTTTGTAGCTATCTTATTTAGGGGTAAAATGGGAGGCGGATTTGCCTTATTCGGTTCTCAGCTTGATTTTTCCCTTTGGCTTAGTGATTTTGGGGGTCCTGATATTTATTTTCCTTTCACAGTAAAAACCTCAAAAACATAAGAGTAAGTGAAAGAAGCCAGATACAAAAAACCATAATATTGTACATTTTGTAAGATTTTATTTAGACAAAATGTTCAGAAAAGGAAAATCTATAAAGAACAAAGATTTTTGGTGGCCTACGGCTGATAGTGAGCATGAAGAGGGACTACAAATGGGCATGTCATTTATTTCTAGGACAATGAAAATATTTTAAAATTAGACTGTTATGGTACATGCTGTAAATATACTCAAAAATCATTGAATTGTGTAGAACAATAAGTGTGTTTTATGGTAAGTAAATTATATATGAATAAAACTATTCAAAATGCTAAGTATTTCATCCAAGACTCATATGCATTATAACAAGGAAATTTGAGTTTTTCTTATAATATGAAAACTATTTAATAATGTCCAAATCTCTCTTATTTTGTCAATGGCTACCTGATATCTTTCAAAATTATCACAACAATGTGGAATAAATACATCAATACAGGGCTAGTATATCACCAACACACAAACAGCTTTTATTAATATAACAATCACTTCTGATACTGAAGTAAGACAAGCTTTCCCTCGTAATTCTGGCTCTTCCCTAAGAAAGCTTGAAGCACTCTGGTATAAGGGTTAGACCAATTATATGGTTTGGCTCTGTGTTCCACCCACATCTCATCTTGAATTGTAATCCCCATAATCCCCACGTGTCAAGGGTAGAACCTGGAGGGTGGTGATTGGATGATGGAGGCAGTTTATCCCCTGCTGTTCTCGTGATAGTGAGTGAGTTCTCATGAGTGCTGATGGTTTTCTAAGTGTTTGACATTTCCTCCTACATACACTCCTTTTCTCCTGCTACTATGTGAAGAAGGCTCTTGCTTCCCCTTCACCTTTCTCCATGACTGTAAGTTTCCTGAGGCCTCCCCAGACATGTGAAACTGTGAGTCAATTAAACCTCTCCCTTCGTAAATTACCCAGTCTTGGGAATTTCCTTACAGCAGTGTGAAAATAGACTAATACAACCAATCTTAGAGAAACTTCTTCAGCTGGTTAAGTAAATGTTGAAAGTTTTGGAAAATCATAGGATGTATTGAAAGTGTACTTCTCAATATCTTCATTGTACTAGGAATCCAGAAAACTGGGATGTGGATCTGTGAGGTTTATTATTTAAGTTACAGATGCACCAAGGTGACAATATAGTAGAACTTCCCTCCAAGGGATGTAAAAAACAAGAACAGATGAGGTAGATTGGAACATCAGACAAATATTAATCACATACACTTTGGGAAAAGTAATTTACCTTACATATAACAGATATAGGGCTAATTCATTTTACATATTAATAGGTTGTTATAATTAATAATTAAGAAATAAAAATAAATGGTTTAAAAAGGGAGATAATATGTCTGTTTTAGATTGTTTGCCAGGTAGGGCTATCCAGAACTTTATGCAGTGGGATTCTGAGCTCTGGTCATCTTGTTTTTGTCCAGCTATGATTGCTACAATTTTTCCTCTTACTAAGTATGGGAGCACAAACACACACTGATGGACACCTTTTAATTCCGAATATACTCTTCCCTGCCTCCATTCTGCAGTATCAGCTCTGTCTTTTCATGATATTCAGGGTTGATTAGCTTCAAATAAACAGTCACGTACTGTATAACAAAATTTCAGCCAGTGATGGACTGCACAAATGACAGTAGTCCCGTAAGACTATACCATATTTTCACTGTACCTTTCCTATGTTTAGACATGCTTAGATACACAAATATTACCATTGTGTTACAATTGTCTACAGTATTTAGTAAAGAAACAAGCTGTACAGGTTTATAGCCTAAGAGCAATAGGTTATAGCACATAGTCTAGGTGTGTAGTAGGCTATACCATCTAGGTTTGTATAAGTGCACTCTATGATATTTGAACAATGATAAAATCACTTAATGATGCATTTCTCAGAATATTTCCCTGACATTAAGTGACACATGACTGTATAGTGATTTACTTCTTTGCCTACTGGTGCACTGGTTTGAGGAGTCCAAAATGACCATGTAATATCACAGGTTAGGTTCAGTGCAACCTGATGAAAACATACCATCTCTTGATTCCAGCTCCTCTTATTCTGCTAACTCTAAAGTTTTAGAAACAATGAAGCACAAAACAATAAGTGAATCATAGACAATAATGATGACAAAGGTCACTGCTAATTATACAGTTGTTTCATAGGTTCAGTGTTTTACTGTATTGGGAGACACAGTACTATATAATGACTTTTTGTTTAACTTATGTACAGATTCTAAATGTTAATATTCTAATCCTACAGAATAACATCGCCAATGATGGATTATTTCAGTCTTGAAGAGGCCATTTCAAGATGCTGTCAGGCCAGACATTTCCAACTAAAGCAGTATAAGGTGCATCCAATGGATCTTGTGAGTAAGTAAGTGCTCATTTTCATATCTATAAGTGGGTCTTTTGTTCTGAAGTGAGGTTATATGAGATATTATGTTAAATCATATGCTATTTACCCAAAGATGGTGGTGCTGGTATAGACTTTGCAGGCAGATTAGACAAATCCTTTAAAAACACATGCATCAGTCTAGCAATCAGTATTTCCTTTAGAATTGAAGGGGTCCAATGTAATCAAGTTTCCAGTAAGAAACTGGTTGTTACCCTTGAGCTGTGTTACTATGTCAGGGACTCAGCGTTGGTGTTTACTGCTGGCAGGTTACACTCACCAAATGCAGAAGATAGACCACCTTTAACCAGAAGAAGCTCACACTGTTGGACTCATACATACCTTTCATGTCTAATAACATGGCTGTGATGTTCTTGTCTAATTGTGAATACACTCAGGATGGCTAAGGGCAGAGACTGAGTGACATCTGCTGGAGAAGAATTCTGTCTTCCTGTTTATGGAATACCTCCTCTAGAGCAAATGCTACCTGGTGAACATTGCACTTCCCTAGATTTATCCATATTCTCTTATCACAGAACATTCCTTTTCTGGTTCTCCTATTCTGCTCTCCCCAGTACCCTGAACCATCAATGGTCAGATGTGTTGATATTCACCAAAATCATTTTCATTAATTCTTTCAGTTAATCTCTACGTGGGGCCAGTCATCTTCAGTTCACAGTAACATATTTTATTAGTCAGGGTTCTCTAGAGGGACAGCACTAATAGGATAGATGTATATATGAAAGGGAGTTTATTAAGGAGTATTGACTCACACAATCACAAGGTGAAGTCCCACAATACGCCGTCTGCAAGCTGAGGAGCAAGGAAGCCAGTCTGAGTCCCAAAACCTCAAAAGTAGGGAAGCTACCAGTGCAGCCTTCAGTGTGTGGCCAAAGGCCCCAGAGCCCTTGGGAAACCACTTGTGTAAGTCAAAGAGTCCAAAAGCTGAAGAACTTGGAGTCCAATGTTCGAGGGCAGGAAGCATCCAGCGCGGGAGAAAGATGAAGGCTGGAAGACTTAGTCAGTTTAGTCTTTCCACATTCCTCTGCCTGCTTTTATTCTAGCCACACTGGCAGCCAATTAGATGGTTCCCATCCAGACTGAGGGTGGGTCTGCCTCTTCCAGACAGTGATTCAAATGTTTATCTCCTTTGGCAACACTCTCACAGACACACCCAGGAATAATACTTTGCATCCTTCAATCCAATCAAGTTAACACTCACTATTAACCATCACACATATTCAGTTGAATTTTCTTAAAATCAGACCTGGATTTTTTTCTTCTTCACTAGTTTTTCCAGGGAAACTACTCACGAGGCTATATGTGGGACTTGACTTGATGAAGCGACTTGAGTGTGACAGGGGTTAGTGAGAGTTTTAGTCACTCGTTGATGTTCTCTCAGACCTGCTTGGCCTTGTTCTTGCATATACTGTTTTCATCATATAATGGACTGCTGTGGAATCTGCTTGACCTAATCACTTGGGATAATTTATAAAACCTAGCTTATGATGAACAACTCTGGGCACAAAACCACTTGATATCTTGTGATAATACTCTTAGGTTCTACCCAAGCTCTGTAGCATAAGAGGAATTGCTTTTTATTTTTAAATTAAACGTTTCATTTTGATATGATTGTAAATTTACATAGAGTTTTAAGAATTAATACAGGAAGGTACTCCTCTACCTTTTACAAAGCTTTCCTCAGTGATAACATTTTGCAGAACTGTAGTACAGTATCACAACAAGAATATGGAGATTGATTCAATCCACCAGTCTTATGCAGGTTTTGTTAGCAGTGGAAGTTATCTGAATTACCGTGGCACCAAATATGTTAGCGGCGGCAAATGTATTCTAACAGGTCTGCAGTAACCTCAGTTCTTGCCTCCTCAGAAGAAAGAATTCAACCAAGGAGCATAAAGCAGACTGGGAGACCAAGCAAGTTTTAGAGCAGGAGTGAAAGTTTATTAAAAAGCTTTAGAGCAGGAATGAAAGGAAGGAAAGAATGTAGGCTTGTAAGAGGGACAAGTGAGCTATTTGAAAGACAAGTGCAGGGTTGGACCTTTTGATTTGGGTTTTTTTTTTTTTTTTTTTTGACATAATCTCGCTCTGTCGCTCAGGCTGCAGTGCAGTGGCGCAATCTTGGCTCACTGCAAGCTCCGCCTCCCGGGTTCACGCCATTCTCCTGCCTCAGCCTCCCTAGCAGCAGGCACCCACCACCACACCCAGCTAATTTTTTTTTTTTTGTATTTTCACCGTGTTAGCCAGCATGGTCTTGATCTCCTGACCTCGTGATCCGCCTACCTCGGCCTCCTAAAGTGCTGAGATTACAGGCATGAGCCACCGTGCCCAGCCGATCTGGGGTTTTATACGTTGGCATACTTCCGGGGTCTTGGCATTACTACTCTCCACTGCCCACTCCTTATTGGGAAGCTGCTGATCACCAGTGTCAGGTGTTTTCTATCTATTAGAAGACTGCCCTTTCCTGATGCTGGCTGTGACCAATTATTACTTAGAGAGATAGTTAACAACCGCCTGACCATCAACTGATGATCACCTGTCACTCCTAGTGTGTGTTGGGGACAGCCCTCTCCTGGCCTGCTCATACCTGACTAGCTACCTACTGTAACAATTTTATTAGTGGACTCTTCATTAGTTTAGTGAAGGGAAAGCCCAGTGTCCCGGGGGATATTGTCATCTGGTGGATTCTCTAGTCTTACATAATAAACCTATTCTCATATGCTTTCTTCTCTAAGTTTTCTGAAATGTTTCTTTATATTCTTCCAATACAGTTATGAAATTTTTAAACCACAATTACTGTGGCCCACAGATTATTCAAGAGTTCAAGATACCATTCTGTAAATGTATTAGGGTAAACTTGTCAACAAAACTGACAGGATTTGCTACATTATCTCAGACTCTTTTACTCACCCATCAGAAAAACATAAGTAAGTAAATAAAATTTTTGAAAAAAAATACGTGAGCATGAACTTGATAGATATCATTACAGCACATGTTGTATATATCCCATAAATATGTATATCCAAAGAAATAGTAAAATGTTATTTTATATTTGCTATTAAATTGACATAAGCCCTATGGCATTCATTCATTCCATATACATTTTGTTATGCATAAGAACCTGATGCTGAGAAAACAGCAGAGAGCAACACAGACAAATCTCTCTACTTTCATGCACCTTACACTGAAGTGAGCAATAGTCCATTAAAAACGATTAACATATGCAGCATATTACATGCTGATAAGTACAGCAGAGGAAACCGCCTGTGAGGGAGTAGTGTTTCCAGGGAAGGCTTTAGTTAAATCGTGTTTCTAGGCAAATTAAATAGTGTTACCAGGGAAGGTTTTAGTCAAAAGAAGACATTCACAGCAATCTTTTGATGAGCTGAGAGAATGGTCCTTGTAGATATCTGGGGCAAAGAGTGTTGCAGCCAGAAGAAACAGGAAGTAAGATAACCCTGAGGAAGAAGTGTGACTTTCTGGTTAAAAAAGGAAATGAGGCCTGTGTGTCAATCGTGGGATGAGCAGCAGGGAGGGCCACAGGAGATAAGGGTCAGTGAGGTAATTCAAAACCATATTTCCTAGCAGGTTTCAGGTCACAGTAAGTTGTACATACACAACTTGGGGACCTTACCCCAAATGAGATTAAAAAAAATACATGGGAAGGTATTACACGGACAAGTGAGATTATCTGACAGTATTTAAGGGGATCTCATTAACTCTGTGTTGGAAAAGATTATAGGGCAGAAGTGGGGAACTATCAGTCATTAAAGTAATCCAAGTATGGATCCACAGGTTAACTGTGACAGGGCTAAGAAACCAGCACTAGCTGGTTTCTGACTATAGTGTTATAGCTGGACTGCAGCTCCTAGGGCACAAAGCCAATGTCACTCTTTGAGATTCCTCAACACAGCAGCTGTGTGAGGAATGGCTACACAGATTGTTCTACAATGTGATTTGTTGCTAATATTAAGTTTTTAAGAACTACTCATGTTGATTCATAAAACTCCAGTTCATTTTTTTAAATGACTGAATATTATTCCATGGGATGAATCGATCGATCGATCTATCTATCTATCTATCATCTATCTATCTATCATCTATCTATCTATCTCCATTTGTGTGTGTATATCTATCTACTTATCTATCTATATTTCTATCTATATACCTATCTATCTCCATTTGTGTGTATATATATATACATATATATACAAACGGTAAATATTACATAAATACTATATTATATTACAATGATAGTTAAGAGAGTGGCTTCTAGAGCATATTGAGAATAACTTGAATAGTGGCTCTGTTTTTTACTAGTTTTGTGCTCTTAAAAAATTTGCATAATTAAATTCTGTATCAGTTTTCTTATCTTCAGAATGGGATTAATAATACCTGCTTTCTTTTCAGGGATTTATAACAATTAAATAACTTAACACAAGTAAACAATGCAATTTTTTAGAAATGCAATTGTTTAATGGGACTAAATGCTATTATTATTATTATTCCACTGATGGTGGTGTTATTTATCTATACCCTCCTGGATGGACTTTTATATTATCAATTTTGCACTATTTTAAACAACACTGCCATAAACCCTCTTTGTAAGTGGCAATAAACATTTTATGCACTTTTGAACAAGATGTTCCCCCTGGGTATATATTCCTATATATCCTATGCCACAGGGTAGGTTTATCTTCAATTTTCTGGACACCATAAAATTGTTCTTCAGTATAGTTATAATTGTTTATACTCATACCAGCAGTGTGTAAGACATAAAGTTAAACTACAGCATTACCATCAATTGCTATTGTCACACTTGGCACCACAAGACAGTAACCTACTGTTGTGTTTCCATAAATAGTAGCACGGCCAAACACCTTTGCATATTCTTGTGTCTTCTACTTAGAAATGTCTGTTTATAAATTTAGCTTATTTTTATTATTTATGAATAAATTTTTATATATTGCAATTGTTATTTAAACATTTTACTTGTTTGTTTTATAAACATCTACTAAGTTTCTGTGGTTTGTCATTTAACTATGTTTACATTGTCACTCTGTAGAACAGATTTGTGCTATAAATAAAAAAGTAATAACATTAGAGTTTTATATTTTTGTTATATTTTAAATTTTAATTCACCTCAGATTTATATCTGTCTATAGAGTCATGTATTTATTTACCTGATTTAATTCTCAGAGAAATAATTTTATACCCTGTTTACAGAATAATCTATTTTTTTAATCTAATGTGAAATGTGATGCCATCAAATTCCCAAATGTATTTTATTGTATTTCTGTACTCCTAGTCTGTTTCATTGATCTGCCTATTGATTAACTCATTGATTAATTCATTTGTTAGTATGTCAATCCCAAATATTTTAATTGGCATTGTTTAATTAATGTTTTGGATCTGGTACGCCTTTTGTTTCTTAATTATCATCTCAAGTTTTCAGGTGATCATAACCTCTTAGTATTCTTTATTTATTATTTCCTGTTTTTCCGTTATCATCACTGGATTTTTCTATTTCAGAGTGCCAGCTATTCTTGCTTGTTAATATATCAGTTGGATATTTGTCTGTGAACAATGGCAGCAACAAAACTAACATGGTTGACAAGTACAAGTCAATTTATTTAAAGCATATTAAAGGGCTCACACATTTTACAAAAGGCCAGAAGATGAGGCTGAGGAATAATCAGGATCAAAGAGATCTCCAAAAAGACAGGAAGTAGGAAGCAGGAAGCCTATTACTGAGACAGCTTGAAGAACAGGTTGTTGAGCCCCTGCCTCTGCCAGTCTCACCAGGCCCAGTGAGAAGTTTCCATCATGTCCTTTTTTTCCTGTGCCATGTGCTTGAATCTGGTCTCATGGAAGAGCATGTTCTTTGGTGGTCTTTGGCTGCATTCTCTCTCTGTCTTTTCAATAGCTGGTAGAAGAAGGATTCAACACCTCTGTTGCTTCTATTGCTTCTGTAGCATCCTCTGCAGGGGAATTGAAGATGAGGGAGAGCTCAAATGGGAACTTCTGAAGCTTTTGTTGTGGCACCTTAGCTTCATTTTGTCTTGAAATTCAATATCCTGTTTCGGGTCCTCTGCATAGAGTCAGAAATGCATTTTATATAGTTGGAGATATAACCTCGATTTCAGATTCTATCCTATTTTTATCCACCTTCTGTCCACTCTATTCACAAACACTAAAAAATTTCCCCAGTCTGCACCTTCCTCCATAGTTAGTGTTACCAATTTTACAACCTCTCATCTTCACTCATGTGAACTTCTGACATAGTCTTTGAACTGACCTTTGTGCTTTCATTCGTCTTTATTCTGAAACCCATTTTCCACACAGCTTTCAAAATGACCTTTTAAAAATGCAAAACACATCATATCACCCTCCAATTTTTAATATTCCTATGTCTTCCAATTCCACTTCAGATAAAACTCTAACTCTTCTGTGGCATGCATCAGCTGGATTGTTACCTATCTCTAAGCTTGTTTTCTCTCGGTTTTACCCTTGCACAGACCAATCTTGACAGGAAACATGATCAACCTGTTTTCTGCCCAGGTCCTTTGTTCGTCTTCTGGCTTCTGCTTGGATAACTCTCCCTCCTGATTTTTGCCCACCTGGTTCCTCCTCATCATTCAAGCTATAATTCAAATATCTTTTCCATAGAGAAACCTGGCTACCCTGTCTAATGGTGCCCATTTTCTCGCCCCAGTTACTCGCCATCACATTATTCTTAATGATATAGTTCAATCATTTATCATGACATGAAATAATTTTATGTTCTATATTCTTATGCTATATATCTCTCACACATTAGAGTTTAAACTATGTAAGATTAGAGGCTTGTGCTGGAACATTTTTATGAGGAGTGTTAATGTCTGGAATAGTTGCTACTATTTAGAAAGCACTCAGTAATGCTATGTTGAATGAATAAATGAATGAATATCTGCAGCCTAATTCTTATGCTTCTGTTATGGGCAACCCTTGTCTTTGTAGATGCTGCTTATTTGGTATTACTCTTTTCAGCTGATATTTCCACTAACAGACCCCACCAGAACTCAGAAAAGAATCATAGCGGAGAGAAAGGCATAATTTGTTCTTATATCACCCCCCACCCCTATTCTACTTTGCTCCAAGTAGCAAGGAATTTCTGACAGTCGTGAGTGTTTATTTACCTTCCTTTCTCACTCAGTACTCCATCTTCTGTTCAGAGCTGGGGATAGTCTATGCCAGAATATTATTTTTCTTTCTTAGCTGTGATTTTTTTTTAATTTCACAGCATGCAGTTATGCTCTTGTTTATTTGGCCGTTTGATATCTTTTTTTTGTCTTTGTATGAATTTCAACAGTTATTGGAAGAAGAAAGTCCAATCTGTTTCATGTTACCATCTGTTGATAGAATCTCAATTTTTGTTTTGAAGTTTAAAAGATTATAAAACTGAAGACATTTCACTATATGAGAGTGTGAGTGTGTGTGTTCATATGGATGGAAATAATCCTGAGAGAACGTAACTCATCATGACTAATGAAATCTTAAAATATAATAAAATCACATGAACACTTCCAACAGATATTTTAAATTGTTAAATACATGCTTTATAACAATCATTAACTTTTCTTCTAGCTACATAGTTTTCATTTTCAGACATCATCAGAAAATCTCCTCATATGTTTTATGTATTTATTTTATATTTTCTTGCTTTTACATAATTTTTCAAATATTGTTGTGCTAGGGCTGGGTGCATTGGCTTACGTCTGTAATCCCAGCACTTTGGAAGGCCAGGACGGGTAGTTTGCTTGAGGTCAGGAGTTCGAGACCAGCCTGATCAACATGGTGAAACCCCATCTCTACTAAAAATACAACAATTAGCTGGGCATGGTGGCAGGTGCTTGTAATCCCAGCTACTCGGGAGGCTGAGGCAAGAGAATCATTTGAGCCTGCGAGGTGGAGGTTGTAGTGAGCGCAGATCATGCCACTGCACTCCAGCCTGGGCAACAATGTGAGACTTCCCCCACCCCCTGCCAAAAAAAAAATTGTTCTGCTAGGCCATAAGCTAAATGATTACTACAATTTCTCTTAACCTAAAATAATTGCTGTCAACATTTATATGAGTTTTTTAAATAATTCAATTTTGTAAATTTACTTTGGCATTATTTGTATGGAAATTTATAACCCTTTCCTTCTATAAAATAAACAACATCATTTCAAGGCAAAAACTTGAAATTTAAATGCTCGTTTGAGTCAAACAATCAATAATCATTGGGGACCTGGCTTTAAATAAAGGCATAAAGTGTACAAATGCTCAGTCAGCTTAGCACTAAATACTCTAAGGCTCACAAAATTATTGCTAGTAACTAAACATCTGGCTTCTTTGCTATAGCAATTAAAAATTCTAACTTTTGCAAATTTGGCATGTTATGTAATACGGTGGTTAATCATTTTAAAGTAAAAACAGATATCTTTTAAGTTCAAATCTAGCAAATCTTATGTGAATTTACCTGTAAGAAAACAGGTGTTGGCCAGGCGTGGTGGCTCACGCCAGTAATCTCAGCACTTTGGGAGGCCGAGGTGGGCGGATCACGAGGTCAGGAGATCGAGAACATCCTGGCTAACACGGTGAAACCCCGTCTCTACTAAAAAAAATACAAAAAATTAGCCGGCCTTGGTGGTGGACGCCTGTAGTCCCAGCCACTCGGGAGACTGAGGCAGGAGAATGGCGTGAACCCGGGAGGCGGAGCTTGCAGTGAGCCGAGATCGCGCCACTGCACTCCAACCTGGGCGACAGCGACTCTGTCTCAAAAAAAAAAAAAAAAAAAGAAAGAAAGAAAACAGCTGTTATTCATCTAAGAATTATTTATCTAAGTGTGTGATAAAATTAGGCAATAAAAAATTGTCTGTTAAGATAAAATTATACCCAAGATGAAGAATATTTTAAAAATTGTTTTAGACTGATTGCATTAACAGCCTCAATTGTTTCCCTCTTTCTGTGTCCACGTACTTTGCGATATGACTTTGCCATTCACCATATTGAAGAATTAGTGTCCTTCATTCCTTCAACTTGGGCTGATTTTGTGACTTACTTTATCACAGAGATTGTAGCAGAAATGATATACCAGTTCGGAGACTATGCCTGAAGAAGTTTTGCGTATTTTCTCTTGCGTTCCTATGCCTCCCCTATTCTTATGTGTGAACATTATGTGTCAACTTGCTGGGCCATGAGAAGCTGCAGCAGGACCTCCACTCGCTCTTCAGACTACAAGCCTAACCTGCAGGTTTTGAACTTGGCATCCTCCATAATCATGCGAGCCAATTCCTTAGAATAAATTGTTTTCTCTGCATATATACATGTACACATCCTACTGATGCCCTTTCTCTAGAGAACAGTAATTAAGACACCATAAGAACCTACTGGACAATAAAATACAAGTTGAGGGGAGTTGCCATATTGGCCCTACCCAAACCCAGTATAGACTAATCAATAACCAATTAATCCAGCCAAGATGAGCAGGATCTCCTGACTCCAGGTGTTTTTAAATGCAAGAGCAAGAAACATTTTTTCTGCAAGCTGATAGAATTTTTATGTTGTTATGTAGTAGTATAATAACAATAAATTACTTCTAATTATTGAGCCCTTTTTAAAACTTAAAAAATATTTTTTGGATTTCAACAGGGCATTGTTTACTAAATGAGTAACAGAGTTATATTTTGTTCACATTTTTAACAGAAGCATATTTCTGAAGTTTTGCCAACTCATTATTAATGACAACTGAATTTTTGAAAATTATCACCATATTTATAATTTAAATAAGATCACTCAGGTAGAAACTCTAGAGAAGTAAAGTTGTTTACATTTAGTTATAACCATCTGAAAGCTACTTAAAATTATTTAGAACTGAATTCAAACACTTTTGATTACAGTTTTCAATAGAGATGGAAGAGAATTTTTGATAGAAAGAAGGATTCTTGACGATGTAAACACTTGTTTTACTCATTGCCATGTTTCATAAAAGATCTACAACACATAGAACTAAATGTTCAAAAAAGTAATGAAGCATTTAGATACTACAAGTTTCTTACTTATGCCTAATGGCTAAAGAGAGTAAATTTTATCATAACTAAAACTATCCATCATGAATAACTTTAAACCAAAAAATGCCTGAAAATTAGGGGAAACTTTATAAAAACAAACTTATTTAACTTAAGATAAAATCAATTTTAATTTTTTCATCAGCTTACACACATAAAAAATACACACATTCTGGTACACATATATATAATATATTATATATAATATACACACATTCTGGTACACATATATATAATATATTATATAAATATATAATATATATACATAGAGAGAGAGAGTGAGTTTGTGCCCTACCCTAGTATTTCAGAAAATTCCATAAGCATATCTAAAAAGATAAAATTAACAAAATCCTAGCAATTATTTGAATCTCTTTATTTTCAGAATTTTTGTATCCCTTGGTAAGACACTTATAAATAGATATGTTTCCAACAAGCTGACACTGAACTGATAAACTTATTTCCATTCTGTGTAATTCATATCTCTACTTATTTATTATATTATAAGAAGTTTTATTTTTATTTTTATTTTTATTTTATTTTATTTTATTTGAGATGGATTCTTCCTCTGTCACCCATGGCTGGAGTGTAGTGGTGCAATCTCGGCTCACTGCAATCTTTGCCTCCTGGTTTCAAGTGATTCTCCTGCCTCAGCCCCCCGAGTAGCTGAGATTACAGGCACCTGCCACCACACCCAGCTAATTTTTTTATTTTTAGTAAAGACAGGGTTTCACCATGTTGGCTAGGCTGGTCTTGAACTCCTGACCTCAAGTTATCTGCCTGCCAGGGCCTCCCAAAGTGCTGCGATTATAGGCATGAGCCACCACACCCAATGTCCACCAAGCACCATATAAAGTTCCTTACTCTGGAAATTCAGACTTAGACACAGTCCCTTCCCACAGCTGCCTCATAGTATAAAGGGAAGCAGACTTTAGAATGTACTCATAATAGGGTTTAGCATAAGAAGACTAATGACACATAAAATGGACAAAATTCACATACAAGTGGCAATGGACAATTTCCTGCAGGAGATTATAACTTAGTTCAGCACAATATGTTGAGATGAATTAGTTAAGGACTTCAGAAAGAAGCACATTTCAGACAAGAAGAAAAGGCATGAAAAACTGATAAATCAAGGTTTATTACCATGATCATCTGCAAAACTTGTTCAAAATATAAATGTATTTTTTTATCCACGAGTCTCTTTTTTTTTTTTTAATTTATCTTCTACCTAATCTAGATTTCATGGTTCATCCTTTTAACCATTAATAACCTATTTCTGCACATTTCAAAAGTTGAATAAGAATCTGAGTCACTTCTAATTTTTGAGGTTGTAGTAATATACAAGATGTAAATGCCAAATAGTGAGTGAAAAAATTGGTTTATTGTTTGTATTTAATGTAAACAATGTTTGTGCTTAAATTAATGAAGTGAACTATAAGTGCAACAAAAACATAATTTTCCACTGTAAAAGTTATTGCAGAGTTTGCAAAAAGTATGTCCTCTGCAGATATTATAGTCTAACAGTGAGATTTAAAGTTTAAACTATTGAGATGAATGTTTTCTTTGAAAATGTTCTGAGTTTGACATGGGCATACCTTTTTGTTCAGAATAAACATCAGATATCTCTCCTTGAGGTCCACTTGTGTATTATATAGAATGATGCCAAAAATATTCTAATGAATATTTGCTTGTTACCTTATTGTGCACTTTTGTTGGGTAAATAAGTAGGAATGGAATTAAAGACATGTTTAGCTTTAGTTGACATTTCTAAATAGTTTTTTAATTGGTTATGAAGTACAATAGTGAGAATGACCACTCCCACATATTCTGTTGGTTCCCAGCTGATGCATCTGGATGTGGAAAAGAATACACCATATAATTAGCGCTAAAGGCACATAGCACATTCTGCAGGACAGCAACCCAAACTTCATTTGTCTCCCAGTCATCAACATAATTGAGCCTGTAGGAGTTACATAATCATTTCATCAAATCAGCTGCTTCCATGTGATATAAAATGCAGAAATGCCTGTGAATAACTAAGGAATAAAATTTTTGCTACATTTAAGTTGTAATAAAATTTCCACTGGTTAGAAGTGATATTGTGTGGAATATCTATCTGTCCATAAGGCCACAAACAGACGTGTTGACAGGCAGGCTTTGGCCAGAGAAGGCAAATACTAACTTAGAATATATGTCCCAGTGAGGACAAAGCAAAGCTGTCTCCATAAAGGGGAAACTTCAGTGTTATCAACCTAGCATCAGATAGTTGCAAATTTCTACAGGTGATGCTACTGTATTAAAGCTTCTATGTGGTTTCTATTGTTGTCTAATAAACTGTTGTGATGGTAAGACCATTTTCTATGTCTATGCATCACTATAACGAAAATAGCAACGTTTTACATGGGTCCATTGCACGAAAACTGAGAGCACTGTGAATAACACTAACTGACAAACATAACAAACATCCAATATCATCTCTTCTACCTGAACAGTTAGTCTTTTAGACTGTTGATGCTTTTTAGTAGGCATCTAAACAGTGCATAACTATCTTGGCCTAGCCCAATGAGTGCAATCATATATTATACACCTAAAATTTCTTGTCATTAATATTCTAATTTTTTTCTTCCTAAGAATCTGACAACCTGACCAACCCATTGACCACTGCTCATGAGTGAGTGTAAATCTGTATCTCAGATCATCAGTAACACAATGAAAAATTACATTTAAAGCCTACAATTCTGCCTGCTGTCAAAATTCCTGTTTCCTGCCATCTTTCAGAGTCATCCCTGGCTATAATTGTATTACAACAATTGTCCTCTTCAAAGTGATGCTGCCATGCTATGGATCTCTATCAACCAAATCCTTGCATTTCCTTTTCCATTAGTCATAGGGTATTCTCCACGAAGTTCAGTTGAAGAAGAGACAGTAAAGCTATAAGAGCCGATGCCATAGGCCTGCAATTTACTCGTGCCTTCCATATCTGCTAGGTTTATTTGGTGGATACATCACATACATTTTTTATTGGAATATTGTTATACAAATCTCATTTTATGGTTTCATGTATCAAACACTTCAGGTTCATGACTAGGCATCGCAGTCAGAGATTCATTTGATGTCCTATGGTCAGGAATTCAGTTTTTACCATTGCTGAGTACCTAGTCAGGAGCTGTTTTTTAAATGGCAGAAAAGAGTATGGCCTTATGTCAAACCTTTAGGGATCTCTACTATTCTTTTCCTACTGAGGCTTAAAAGGAATTCCATAGAGCAAACACTGCAACCAAGTAGTGTGCCTCTTTATTCACGATGGGCAATGCAAAGCATAGCAATTTATCTCTCATTTTTATAAAGGACTTCCTGAAATGCAACAGACTACTCTAGCTTCAAATACTTCTATGATAAGCACTTATTTTCCAATCTCTATAAGCATAATACTCATAAATATTCAAGTGTGATTGTTATAATTTTTCTGCTCATAAAGTCCTTCTATGGTCTGAATGTTTGTGTTCTCCCAAAATTCATATGTGGAAACCGAATCCCCAGTGTGATAATATTAAGAGGTGCGGTCTTTTAGGAGGTCATTAAGTCATGAGGGCAGAGCCCTCATAAATGGGATTAGCACCCTTATAATAAAAAGGTTCAAGGGAGATTCTTTTTCCTCTTTCACCAAGTGAAGACACAATTAGAAATGCCATTTATGAGGAAGAGGCCCTATTTCAGGCACCAAATCTGAATTCCTCATCCTCTAGAATTATAAGCAATATATTTCTGTTATTTATAAGTTACTTAGTTCTAAGGCATTTTGCTATATAAGACTAAGATAGGTCCAATTATTACAATATTATAAACTAAAGGCCCAGTGTGATTATTTTTTGATATTGGATAAGATATTGTTGATGACCTGCCCCATTTTTTTTTTGCTTTCCTGGAATAACGTCCAAATAAACACTACACTCAAATTTTTGGCTGCTTTTGGAAAATTCCAGTCTAAGACAACTAACAAGATTAATAAAATTCCTCTGAACTATGATGTGACAAAGAGAGGTAATGTAATAAATGTTACTGCTCATTCTACAAATGCAGCCTGCTTCAGATTTCATTTATTAGTGAGTTAGTAGCTATATTCTCTAAGTGTTTGTAGATTTACTTTAAAAGAGTTAACAGGTCTTGAATTGTAGCTGATTGGCATCACCATCTAATTATAGTTCTAATAATTTATTATCGTTCTCTGCCCCACAAATTACTTTCTTTGGGCAATGGGGCTAAGGTGGGAGTCATCACTTCTTCATCTCTCAGAATTTTCAGTGGCATTAATCTTTGATGTTTCCTCCAAAAGGAGTTAAACAAATGCCTTTAATTTAAAATGAGGGTGGGAAGTTACAGGGGTTTTTATTAAGCCTTTACTACCGTAGGAACCCTCATGTGAGTCTAGCAGCTATCAATGGGTTCATAATTCAACTAGAAGTAGTGTTAGATGGACTTGAGCTCTCTATTTTATCTCTGATTTCTTTGTCTCCATTGTCACTCCTAGACCTCAGTGGCATTTTGAGTCTCTCATGGTCAATGCATGCTCAGAGTTAATGTCTAATACAAATACAACTATTAATGTTTTCCAAATCTAGTTACCCAGAAAATGGAGGATAATCAAGGGAATATTTATGGAATACACATGTGACTATGAAGCAGGGTCTTTCCTTGAAAAGACACAGTCTCCTCTTCAATCTAGGCACCAGGTCTGGAAACTAGTTTAGTGCTAAAAACTGTGTTAAAGACATAAATTCCCACTACCATGAATTATGCTTCTTAAATTTTTCCTTTGATGTATGTCAAGCAACACCTTAACCTGGTATATATTTATTTTTAGATACCCTGTGATTAGTTAGCCATCACCGGAGATCGCTCATTAAATAGTACTTTGCAACTATTTTAACCCTATGGCTTACTGTGATTCTTGTTCTCAGGTAATCTCAGACAGTTAAAACAAATCGGCTTCTACTCCTCCAGAATAATCATGTCATTTCTACTGAGATGATGGAATAGAATTCCACCCCAGGATCCCACACATCGTCTCTGACCTACAAAGGTGAGGCACCACAAAAGGCTTCAAAGTTGCTGGTGCCTCCTTGGCCTAGATAATGGAACATCTTCTAGTAATTTGTAGGATTCACTAAGCAGTTTGCACATAATAGATTTGACCTAAGAAACTTATTTTCTGCAACCTAAGATTTCCCCCTCCATGGTAGACCTAGAAAATTCAGTAATTTCAAAGTTATTAAATTTAGTCCAATAT
>NW_026652279.1:123115180-123215027 GCF_009828535.3 Hylobates moloch
CAATTGCTTAAGTTCAAGAAAATCAAACTGAAATAGCCACTCCTCCTCTTCTCTCATATCTTTCTCTTGCTATCCAAGAAGAAAGAAACTTGATATATAAATGGTAAGTACAAACTCTATCCAAAATCGTCTCAAGAAACAGCATCTGTGATTTGGCTCATTAGAAGATTTTAAGGCAGGAAAAAATATATCTGTTTGTCCTTTTTTGCATTCAAATATGTTATGAATTCAGTCAATTGATGAGATTTAATTTGCATCCGAACTCCAACTAAAGAGTCTGTAAGAGTTGGTTTATGTTTTCTAGTTTCTATATTAAAAAGAGACACAGAAGAAGTTGTAAATGAATACAAGCGTGTATCTTCTATTTTCAGTTCACTTACTATGTCTGTATATTGCTTATAACCTTCAGCAGCTCCCTACAGTCTTCAGTTCAATTTAAAAAATATTAATTAAGCGTAAATTATGTTCTAGGTACTCTGATAGTTGATAAGAAAATGGTAAGTTTATAAAGTCTAACATCAACAAGATAAGGCAAAAATTAAGTGAATAATTTAGACAAGTGAATTGAATAGGGAAAATATAGTGTAGTATGGCAATGCATGGGGGAGGGTTTTAAAGTGGTGTAGAGTGTGAAGGAGTGAGTTGTAAACTGAAAAAGAAGAAACAAACTAGTTAAGCTAATCTATGTGTGGACGGCAGGGCATAAGGGAGGGAAAATATATCAGGGAAAGATAAGAGAATAGAAGATATGCTTAAGTCATCAGAGAATGCAGTGCATCATAGAAATAAAGAATAAAATATCATGGAGAATGAGAAGGAGAATGGCTCAAAATAAAGCTGAAAAGGTAGAAGCCATATGCTTTAAGCCAGGTTGAAGGTATGATTTTTAACTTGAGGGCAGTGGCATTCCATTGAGAAATTTAAGAAGGAAAATGAAATAATCATACACTTGATTTTACAAAAAAATGATGAACAATATGGGTGCATAATGAACAATATAATGAAGAAGACAGGGAGATAAATAGGACATTTTGCAAAAACAAATACTTAAAGCCAGAATGGCTATTACCTAAAGTGGACTGAGGAAACTACAGATAGAAGGAAAACATTAGATTTTTGGTTATGATAATCACTAATTCAAGCAGTTATTCATTCAGATATTTGACATGGATATAAACAATAACTAGGATAAACTATTAATATCATATTGTTCTACATATCCTGTCATTTCAGGTGTTCTTAGTATAAGTTATGATAATATAAGGGGACTTTAAATGCTTGTATACAGGGGAGTAGGATCTTCATGCTTCCACCATCAAACAAGTCAAAATCATTAAAAATAAATAACTGTTATCTTATATTTGAAAATTATAGAGAATGTATAGACATTACACCAAAGTGGACTGATATTAGTTTCTATACTAGGACCTGCCAAAATTATACTAATTAAACAATTTGGTATTTTGAGATATTTATTTATAAAATTAGTTATCCCAATTATAAATATTTTACTTATCATTGCAGGGAAGAGGTAAGTTTAGACATATAAATATATATGTTGCATATATATGCGTGCATTTTATTCTTATCTGTATATATTATTTAAGATAGAATACATTTTCCACAGTAGTTAATATATTTTATAAACTTTTTCAGAATCATATTCTTTCTGAATATTCTAATCAATCATTTAAATGTAAATGAGGATTTCATTTTTTAGGCCTTATCAGATTTCTAATGATTTTTAAAAATAATTTCAACTTGTATTTTAAATTCAAGGCGTCCATGTGCAGATTTGTTGCGTGGGTATATTACATGACACTGCGGTTTGGGACATGAATGATACCGTCACTCAAGTAGTGATTTTCATTGATATGAAAATAATAGTAAGTCTTCAAACAGATGTGATTTCTTCCAACACATTACCTTACCCAGTGTTTATTTTTTTAAAAGAAGCTAAATTAAATTACAACCTGTAATTCAGGAAAAAGCCACAAGACATTGGGCCTGGTAATGATTTCTTGGATATTTCACAAAAAGCACCAGTAACAAAAGTAAAATTTGACAAATCAATTCAACTATATCAAAGTAAAAGTCTTCTGAACAGCAAAGGAAACGATCAACAACATATAATCTAAATAATGAAAATATTTGTAAACCATACATCTGATATGAGATTATCTAAAATATGTAAGGAACTGCTACAACACAATAGCAAAAACACCAATAACCACATTAAAAAAATGAGCCAAGTACTTGAACAGTATTTCTCCAAAAAAGAAGATATAAAAATGGCCAACAGGTATATGGAAATAGGGTGAACGTGACTAATCATCAGGAACATACAAATTAAAATCACAATGAGATTTCATCTGACATCTGTTGGCACAGCTATTATGAGAGAGAGAGAGAATGAGGAAGAGAGAAACAGAGAAGGAGAACATGTGATGGTAAGAAGGTGGAGAAATTGGAACCCTGGTACACTGTTGGTGGAAATGTAGAATGGTGCGGTTGATGTGGAAAATAGCACGGCAATTCCTCAAAAATTAAAAATAGAGCTACCATATGTTCCAAAAATCCCACTTTTGGGTATTAATTCAAAACAATTGAAAACTGTTTCTTGAAAAGATACATGTACTTCCATCTTCATTGTAGCATTATTTACCATAGTCAAGATATGGAAACAATCTACAAATTCAACATATGAATAGGTCAAGAAATATAGATACACATACAGTGAAATACTGTTCAGCCTTGAACAAAAAGGAATTCTGCCATATGAGACAACATGGATGAACTTTGGGGACATTATGTAAAGTGAAATAAATCAACCTCAGGTGGACTAATACTGCATGAGTGCACTTATATGAGATATCTAAAATAGACTAATGGGAACAGATAATAGAATGGTGGTTTCCAGGGCTGAGGGGAAGGGCAAACAGGGAGTTGCTATTCAGGGAATATAAAGTTTCAGTTAGGCAAGATGGATAATTTCTACAGGCTCTCTGTACAACATTGTGCCTATGCTTAGCAATACCATATTGTGCACTTAAAATTATACTGAAGATAGCTCTCACGTTAAGTGTTCTTACCATAATAAACAATAAATACAAATAAATAAAATCAGTATATTATGCAAACAATTAAATGGTTACTTTTTATTCTAATAGTTCAAGAGTCTAGACTGAGGGTTGGTTTTAGGCCCAAAGAATTATTTAATCTTTTTATCGTTTTATTTTACAAATGATCCCAGACATTTTATGTAACTGGTTACACATGACTTCACATCGCAAGCCCTGCCAAATGTATGTGCATTTACAATGTACCCAATACTTTTATACTCACTTGAATGACATATTACACTCATTTATTCCATGAGAAGACAAAGATTAGATGTTGCATAATACTACATCTAGAATTCTAATTCCAAATGTATTACTTTTTTCAATCATTCTTGCTATCTCTTAATAATATCCAGATGACTGAATGACATGATAACTGTAGTTAAACAATGCCTCTGCAATTGGTCAGATAATTGGAGAGAAAATAATTTTCCTGTAATTTATCTAGGCAATTTACTTAATTCTGTATTGATTTTTATTTATGTAAAAAGAAATAGTTGAAGACTATTGATTTGCAGGCTACAGAGAGTTTAACAGTCCATAAAAACACTTAAATTCAAATAGAATTTGACTAAGCAGGAAAAAGACTTTTGAATCCTACCATTCTCTACACTGCTATTTTCTCTTCAAAGCACAAAAGTTACAAACACGAGAGATTTTTGTTGCTGTTTCTACAGTTCATTTTTGTATCCAAACTAATTGCTTTAGATTAACAAACAATTGTTCACATACCTCCGGGCAGTAACATATACAATTTAGGTAATGTGATATACTCAATGTACATTGCTGAACTTATTGCTGATGCTCTAAATCAAGCAATATCAAGAAAAATGTACCCTGAAATGTTAAGACTTTTGGTTTCATTTGTTATGTGCAGTGCTACAGAAATCCAGATATTACAACTCGGCATAGTGTAAAGAAATTATTATAATATTCAGGCTTATAAAATCCTCTTCTTTGTGTCAGAATTGCCTGACTTCCATATTGTAATGGAATCTATGTGGGCAATGAAATTCTGGTAGATTTTGTATTAGTTTTAGTACCTTGGATATAAGTAACAGAATCTGATTCTTGCCGCTTATGCTAACGGGTAAAGCAACATGTCTGGACTAGGCTAGAACACTAGGCTTCACAATACTTAGAATAAAAATAAATCATGGTGCTCATATGAAGGAGAATCAATATCAATTGACCAACAATGAACCACACATTCTAAGGCAAAATCACCTGCACTGTAGTTTACCTTCATCTGGGACTCCTAGAATCTATACCACAAACACACACACACACACATGCGCGCACACACACACACACACACACACATCTTAGTAGGTACCTTTTTTCTATTAATGGTTTTTAAAAAAATATTTGGAGAAAAAGAAGCTAAAATTTATGCTTAAATTTATAAATAATGATATGTAAAACTGGAGAATTGTATTTCATTTAATTACAGTAATTTTAAACTACAGTGTTTTTCCTTTTTTTTTTCGTATTCTTCTCTTTCTTTTTCTTTCTCTTTAGTCTGAATGGGTCACAGACCATTTAATACACTGTTGAATATTTAAAACGTTAGTTATTTAAGTAGCAGTAGGTTACTGTTTTCTCATAGAATAGGGCATATGTCCTCACCAGGCTGGGTTTTACACATAAAAAATACAAACTTATCATGCTAACTGCAGTCCAAACAAAGCGTAAATAATGATAAGAAATTTCATTATACACTTGCTTGACTGATCTGGAGAGGCTTGATTAGAATACATTTTTTTCACTCTTTGATGTTTTGAATGCTTACACGTTATGGATTTGTTAGCATTTCTGTGATACGTTTGCCCTCTATAATATAAAGTCAAGTTGTGTGTCATTGCTATTCTAGCTTAGTATACTGTCACTATAATATTGAAATCTGTTCATAAGTAATGAATGGTCAAAAAACTTGCCACTCTGCAAAATCAAAACTGAACCTCATAGAAATAATCTCTCTTTTTAAGCAAAATAAACTGTAAACAATTTATTCTTATTATTTAATCAGGCAACAATATCCCAGTAATAGATTAATATAATCTTATGAAAAATCAGTTGCTGTCTGGTCCTGAACTGTCATACTGATTATTTATTTCTGGAAAATTGAATCTCAGTTTTGGCTCTGAAATCCTAAATAGAGTTCTCTAAGAGGTATGGTTTCACTGTAAGCGGAGGTAATGTCACCTTAATCATCATGACCCTTCCTTGAACAAAGAGCATAAAAATGTTTCTCTGTTATGTAAAAAGGAAAAGTGACTACAGATAGATAACCTATGATTAATGGCTGCTAATTTTTTTCAGGGGATATTGCAACTAAATTCCAGGAGAACAACAATAATGATAGATATTTCAGGTCAGGAATTGGGGAAAACGAATTAAAAATTTATGGTAATGCCAAATTCATAAAATTTTAAATCTCTGAACACTTATTTCAACCAAAGCACTATTTTTGACATTGCACATATATAATCTTATTTTGTATCCACAATCATATTTACTATATGATACTATTGGATAGAGATGCAAAGTCAACTCTCAGTGTTAGAAAGCTAATAAAGGATTTTAGGAAAGGTGTTCTTAGTTAAGGCTTTCCCTCTCAAACATAAACTATTAACTGGGAAGGAGCTAGTCCTTAAACAGCTGGCCTGACAAGTAGCCGTATAAATGAGAAGCTTTGAGCTTTGAACTTAGCCAGCCTGGCAGCTTGGTCCATAGTGCCTACAGCAGCGTCCAGAGTGGCCCAGGTGCAGGTCATTAAGTATGTGGTGGTGGGAACTGGAGTTTTAGGTAAAATTTGACTGCTTGTCAATTACACACCAATGTATTTTGTGTAGAATATATGTCCACTGTTTCTGAAAACTCTTCTTTCAATATGATATATAGAAAACTGGTGAATCTGGGTTTATGGGACACAGCTGATTTAGAAGACCATCACAGATTATGTCTCCTCTCCTATCCTATCCTATCCCCAAACAGATTTTCTTTTTCTTTACAAGTCCTGCATTATTTGAAAGTGTCTGTGCTAAGTGGTATCCTGAAGTGTGACACCATTGTCCCAACACTCTCATTAACCTATTGTGAACCAAATGATCTTAGAGATGATAAAAGCATATTAAGAAACTAGAGGTAAAGAAGCTGGCTCCTATCACCTGTCCACAGGGATTAGTCATGACTAAGGAGATGAGAACTGTAAAACACCTATAGTGCTTGAGCTGTGAGGCCTCAAGACAGTGTTTAATGAAGTTATACCATCAGTTATCTGCCAAGTCCATAAAGAAAAAGGATACAAAATGAATGTACAAAAATCACAAGCATTCTTATACACCAATAACAGACAGAGAGCCAAATCACGAGTGAACTCCCATTCACAATTGCTTCAAAGAGAATAAAATACCTAGGAATCCAACTTACAAGGGATGTGAAGGACCTCTTCAAGGAGAACTATAAACCACTGCTCAATGAAATAAAAGAGGACACAAACAAATGGAAGAATATTCCATGCTCATGGATAGGAAGAATCAATATCATGAAAATGGCAATACTGCCCAAGGTAATTTATAGATTCAATGCCAACCCTATCAAACTACAAATGACTTTCTTCACAGAACTGGAAAAAACTACTTTAGAGTTCATATGGAACCAAAAAAGAGCCCGCATTGCCAAGACAATCCAAAGCCAAAAGAACAAATCTGGAGGCATCATGCTACCTGACTTCAAACTATACTACAAGGATACAGTAACCAAAACAGTATGGTACTGGTACCAAAACAGACATATAGACCAATGGAACAGAACAGAGCCCTCAGAAATAATACCAAACATCTACAACCATCTGATCTTTGACAAACCTGACAAAAACAAGAAATGGGGAAAGGATTCCCTATTTAATAAATGGTGCTGGGAAAACTGGCTCACCACATGTAGAAAGCTGAAACTGGATCCCTTCCTTACACCTTATATAAAAATTAATTCAAGATGGATTAAAGACTTAAATGTTAAACCTAAAACCATCAAAACCCTAGAAGAAAACCTAGGCAATACCATTCAGGACATAGGCATGGGCAAGGACTTCTTCATGTCTAAAACCCCAAAGGAATGGCAACAAAAGCCAAAATTGAGAAATGGGATCTGATTAAACTAAAGAGCTTCTGAACAGCAAAAGAAACTACCATCAGAGTGAACAGGCAACCTAGAGAATCGGAGAACACTTTTGCAATCTACTCATCTGAAAAAGGGCTAATATCCAGAATCTACAAAGAACTCAAACAAATTTACAAGAAAAAAACAAACAACCCCATAAACAAGTGGGTAAAGGATATGAACAGACACTTCTCAAAAGAAGACATGCAGCCAGCAACAAATGAAAAAATGCTCATCATCACTGGCCATCAGAGAAATGCAAATCAAAATCACAATGAGATACCATCTCACACCAGTTAGAATGGTGATCATTAAAAGGTCAGGAAACAACAGGTGCTGGAGAAGATGTGGAGAAATAGGAACAGTTTTACACTGTTGGTGGGACTGTAAACTAGTTCAACCATTGTGGAAGACAGTGTGGCAATTCCTCAAGGATCTAGAACTAGAAATACCATTTGACCCAGCCATCCCATTACTGGGTATATACTGAAAGGATTATAAATCGTGCTGCTATAAAGACACATGCACACGTATGTTTATTGTGACACTATTCACAATAGCAAAGACTTGGAACCAACCCAAATGTCTATCAATGATAGACTGGATTAAGAAAATGTGGCAGATACACACCATGGAATACTATGCAGCCATAAAAAATGATGAGTTCATGTCCTTTGTAGGGACATGGATGAAGCTGGAAACCATCATTCTCAGCAAACTATCGCAAGGACAGAAAACCAAACACCACATGTTCTCACTCATAGGTGGGAATTGAACAATGAGAACATTTGGACACAGGAAGGGGAACATCACACACCAGGGCCTGTTGTGGGGTGGGGGGAGGGGGAGGGATAGCATTAGGAGATATACTTAATGTAAATGACGAGTTAATGGGGGCAGCACACCAACATGGCACATGTATACATATGTAACAAACCAGCACGTTGTGCACATGTACCCTAAAACTTAAAGTATAATTTTTAAAAATTTAAAAAAGAAAAAGGAGAGAAAATGCCTGGTGTTGATATTCTTGCCCTCTTTTCACCCTCGTACAACCTTTGTACACTTTGCACAAGAATTGTGGAGTCTTGAAACTCATGCCAAGTTTTTGTTAGAGTATTATTTTTTCTCTAAAACCATTTTGAGCCAATAAGTAATCTCAAAGCTTTATTTCTTTAAAATGTAAGAATTAACATTTTCATTCTATTAAAACTCAGCCCTAAAATGGCAAGCTATCTTAACCACTAACATTTATTTTTCAATAGTTCCAGTCTTACTCAGATTGAGTTGCCAAAATACCCTAAGTTGCACTGTGAACCAGGAACACTAAGCATGAAACTGAATAACAATTGTTTTCAAGAAAATTCTAGCTTTTAATGTGAGGAAAGGCAGGCACTTTCTAACTAGTTTTCTGATAAGTAAAGCAAAACATCCTCCTTAAGAAAATGGTGCCATTTAATACATTTAATCATTTGTTATCCCATGTTCATTACATAACTTTGTGCTGTATATCAAAATGGAATGAATATAACAACTCAGCTCTCTGGGCAAAACTTTTTAATTTTGTAATATAAAAATCTTAACAGTTTTTTAGCATTTGCTGGTATTTTGTAGAGAAATCTTATTCATCTGTTTGTTTCCTGTAATGAAATATGCTGGTCCTATTCCAATAAGTACTTGGAGGGGTGTGTGAAACACTTGATACAATCAAATGATACCGATTTTTCCTTTCCATATTTAGTGCTTCCTTCAGGAGGTCTTGTAAGACAGACCTGGTGCTGAGAAAATCCCTCAGCACTTGCTTATCTGTCAAGGATTTTATTTCTCCTTCACTATGAGGCTTAGTTTGGCTGGATATAAAATTTTGAGTTGAAAATTCTTTTCTTTAAGAATGTTGAAGGTTGGCCCCCATTCTCTTCTGGCTTGTAGGGTTTCTGCAGAGAGATCTGCTGTTAGTCTGATGGGCTTTCCTTTGTGAGTAACCCAATCTTTCTCTCTGGCTGTGCTTAACATTTTTTCCCTCGTTTCAACTTTGGTGAATCTGACGATTATGTGTCTTGGGGTTGCTCTTCTTGAGGAATATCTTTGGGGTGTTCTCTGTATTTCCTGAATTTGAATGTTGTCCTGTCTTGCTAGGTTGGGGAACTTCTCCTGGATAATATTCTGAAGTGTGTTTTCCAACTTAGTTCCATTCTCCCCGTCACTTTCAAGTACACCAATCACACTTAGATTTGGTCTTTTCACATAGTCTCATGTTTCTTGGAGGCATTTTTCATTTCTTTTCATTCTTTTATATCTAATCTTGTCTTCACGCTTTATTTAATTAAGTTAATCTTCAATCTCTTATATCCTTTCTTCTGCTTGATCAATTATAACACAGTCTCTCAGACCACAGTGCAATCAAATTAAAATTCAGGATTAAGAAACTCACTCAAAACTACACAACTACATGGAAATGGAATAACCTGCTTCTGAATGATGACTGGGTAAATAATGAAATTAAGGCAAAAATAAATAAGTTCTTTGAAATCAATGAGAACAAAGACACAACATACCAGAATCTCTGGGACACAGCTAAAGCAGTGTTTAGAGGGAAATTTATAGCACTAAATGCCCACAAGAGATAGCAGGAAAGATCTAAAATTGACAACCTAACATCACAATTAAAAGAACTAGAGAAGCAAGGGCAAACAAATTCAAATGCTAGCAGAAGACAAGAAATAACTAAGATCAGAGCAGAACTGAAAGAGATAGAGACACGAAAAACCCTTCAAAAAATCAATAAATCCAGGAGCTGGTTTTTTGAAAAGATTAACAAAATAGATAGACTGCTAGCCAGACGAATAAAGAAGAAAAGAGAGAAGAATCAAATAGACACAATAAAAAATGGTAAAGGGGATATCACCACTGGTCCCACAGAAATACAAACTACCATCAGGGACTAGCATAAACACCTCTACACAAATAAATTAGAAAATCTAGAAGAAATGGGTCAGGCATGGTGGCTCACGCCTGTAATCCCAGCACTTTGGGAGGCCGAGGCGGGCGGATCACGAGGTCAGGAGATGGAGACCATCCTGGCTAACATGGTGAAACCCCGTCTCTACTAAAAAAAAAATATATAAAAAATTAGCCAGGCGCAGTGGCAGGCGCCTGTAGTCCCAGCTACTCAGGAGGCTGAGGCAGGAGAATGGCGTGAACCCCGGGGGGCGGAGCCTGCTGTGAGCCGAGATCGTGCCACTGCACTCCAGCCTGGGAGACAGCGAGACTCTGTCTCAAAAAAAAAAAAAAAAAAGAAAATCTAGAAGAAATGGATAAATTCCTAGACACACACACCCTCCTGAACTAAACCAGGAAGAAGTTGAATCCCTCAATAGACCAATAACAAGTTCTAAAATTGAGACAGTAAGGAATGGCCCACCAACGAAGAAAACTCCAGGACTAACGAATTCACAGCCGAATTCTACCAGAGGTTAAAAGAGGAGCTGGTACTATTCTTTCTAAAATTATCCCAAACAAGAGACAAAAAGGGGCTCCTCTCTAACTCACTTTATGAGGCCAGCATAATCCTGATACCAAAACCTGGCAGAGACACAACAACAACAAAAAATTTCTGGCCAATATTTCTGATGAACATCGATGCAAAAATCCTCAATAAAATACTACTGAACAGAACCCAGCTGCACATAAAAAGCTTATCCACCAGGATCAAGTGGGCTTCATCTCTGGGATGCAAGGCTGGTTCAGCATATGCAAATCAATAAATGTAATCCATCACATAAACAGAACCAATGACAAAAACCACATGATTATCTCAATAGATGCAGAAAAGGCCTTCGATAAAATTCAACACTCTTTATGCTAAAAAACACTCAATAAGCTAGGTATTGATGGAACATATCTCAAAATGATGAGAGCTATTTAAGACAAACCCATAGCCAATATCATACTGAATGGGCAAAAGCTGGAAGAATTCCCTTTGAAAACCGGCACAAGACAAGGATGCCCTCTCTCACCACTCCTATTCAACATAGTATTGGAAGTTCTGACCAGGGCAATCAGGAAAGAGAAAGAAATAAAGGGTATTCAAATAGGGAGAGAGGAAGTCTAATTATCTCTGTTTGCAGATGACATGATTGTATATTTAGAAAACCCAATAATCTCAGCCCAAAAATTCCTTCAACTGATAGGCAACTTCAGCAGTCTCAGGATACAAAATTCATGTGCAAAAATCACAAGCATTCCTATACACCAATAATAGATAAACAGAGAGCCAAATCATGAATGAACTCCCATTTACAATTGCTACAGATAGAATAAAATACCTAGGAATACAACTTATAAGGGATGTGAAGGACCTCTTCAAGGAGAACTACAAACAACTGCTCAAGGAAATAAGAGAGGACACAAATGGGAAAACATTCCATGCTCATGGATAGGAAGAATCAATATAATGAAAATGGCCATACTGCCCAAAGTAATTTATAGATTCAATACCATTCCCATCAAGCTACCATTGACTTTCTTCACAGAATCAGAAAAAACTACTTTAAATTTCACATAGAACAACAACAACAACAAAAAAGTCCATATAGTCAAGACAATCCTAAGCAAAAAGAACAAAGCTAGAGGCATCACACTACCTGACTTGAAACTATACTACAAGGCTACAATTACCCAAACAGCATGGTACTGGTACCAAAACAGATATATAGACCAATGGAACACAATAGAGGCCTCAGAAATAACACCACGCATTTACATCCATCTGCTCTTTGACAAACCTGACAAAAAACAAGCAATGGGGAAAGGATTCCCTATTTAACAAATGGTGTTGGGAAAACTGGCTAGCCATATGCAGAAAACTGAAACTAGACCCCTTTCTTACATCTTATACAAAAATTAATTCAAGATGGATTAAAGATTTAAATGTAAGATTTAAAACCATAAAATTCCTAGAAGAAAACCTAGGCATGCTTTTCTATACCATTTAGGACATAGGCATGGGCAAAGACTTCATGACTAAAACACCAAAAGCAATTGCAACAAAAGCCAAAATAGACAAATGGGATCTAATTAAACTAAAGAGCTCCTGTGCAGCAAAAGAAGCTGTAATTAGAGTGAACAGGCAACCTACAGAATGGGAGAAAATTTTTGCAATCTATCCATCTGACAAAGGGCTAATATTCAGAATCTACAAGGAACTTAAACAAATGTACATGAAAAAAACAACCCCATCAAAATGTGGGTGAAGGATATGAATAGACACTTTTCAAAAGAAGACATTTATGTGGCCAACAAACATATGAAAAAAAAGTTAATCATCACTGATCATTAGAGAAATGCAAATCAAATCGACAGGGAGATAACAATCTCATGCCAGTTACAATGGTGATCATTTAAAAGTCAGGAAACAACAGATGTTGGAGAGGATGTGGAGAAATAGGAACACTTTTACATTGTTGGTGGGAGGGTAAATTAGTTCAACCATTGTGGAAGACAATGTGAGGATTCCTCAAAGATCTAGGTCTAAAACTACCATTTGACCCAGCAATCCCATTACTGGGTATATACTCAAAGGATTATAAATCATTCTATTATAAGACACATGCACACTATTCACAATAGCAAAGACTTGGAACCAACCCAAATGCCCATCAAATGATAGACTGGATAAAGAGAATGTGGCACATATACACCATGGAATACTATGCAGCCATAAAAATGATTGAGTTCATGTCCTTTGCAGGGACATGGATGAAGCTGGAAACCATCATTCTCAGCAAACTAACACAGGAACAGAAAACCAAACACTGCATATTCTCACTTATAAGTGGGAGTTGAACAATAAAATCATATGAGCACAGGGAGGGGAACATCACACACCAGGGATTGTCAGTGGTTGGGGGTCTAGGGGAGGGAGAGCACTAGAAGAAATACCTAATGTAGATGATGGGTTGATGCGTACAGCAAACCACCAAGGCACATGTATACCTATGTAACAAACCTGCATGTTCTGCACATGTGTCCCAAAACTTAAAGTATAATAAAAATAAAATAAATAAATAAATGAAATTAACTTGAAATGGAGCAAAGGCTTAAATCTTCAGTTTAACTCTACAAGCATTATAGAAATAAATGCGAAAGAAAAATTTTATGTGCTTGAGTAGGGAAGCTGGTGATGCAGGAAAGACAAAACTAATAAAAAGAGTAAGTAATTGCAGAAGGGTTTTGAACATGCATTTCAGCAAAGATAATATCCCAGTGGCCAGTGGACAAATCATTGCTCATCCTCAATCATAAAGAAAATGGAAAATAAATTTACAGAGAGAAATCACAAAAAGTCACAAAAATAAAAAGACAGAAAATGCCAATCAATTTTGAGGATATAGAGCAAAGGGACCTGTTATAGAAGGGGGAGTGTAAATTGACAGAATCACTTGGGAAATCATTGTGACATCACATTTACAGGATATTTTTTCTTCGTAGTGACCGAACGTAAAATCAACCAAAATACACATCAGCTATATAGATTAATATTAGCTGCTTATATAGTCGCTGGAAACCATCATTCTCAGCAAACTATTGCAAGGACAAAAAACCAAACACTGCATGTTCTCACTCATAGGTGGGAATTGAACAATGAGAACACATGGACACAGGAAGGGGAACATCACACACAGGGGACTGTTGTGGGGTGGTGGGGAGTGGGGAGGGACAGCATTAGGAGATATACCTAATGCTAAATGACGAGTTAATGGGTGCAGCACACCAACATGGCACATGTATACATATGTAACAAACCTGCACGTTGTGCACATGTACCCTAAAACTTAAAGTATAATAATAATAAAATTTAAAAACATGCAATATCACCTGTGTAACAATCATATGCATGTTCTGTTTAATTTCAGAATCTAAAATTAAATTGTTCAATTTTAAAAATAAAAAAAGTATTATTCCTACAGCAAATAAGAAAAGTGACTCTAATTACTGAAGATATGAAATAAAAGATACGAAAAGCAAAAAAAAGTCATACAAGAAGATACTGTCAAATAATGAAATATGAATAAAGTATAATTATATGAAACACTGCTGTGTCTCACAAACATAATATTGAATGAAATTATGAGTGTACATTTTATTATTCTATTTATTAAGTTCAAAAACAGATAATACTGAGGATAATACAGATAATGGTTATTGAGAGGCTCAGGAAAGGGGCTTCTGGTGTTAAGTAATATTACATATTTTTTAATTGGGTGGTGAGTACATGGATGTATTTAAATTGTAATAATTATTCGAGCTACATAGTTTGGATTTACTTTTTTTTAGATATACTTTTCTCTATAAGTCTTATATTTCTAATTAAAAATTTACAATTGATATGCACAAGGCAATTGTGACAATTTAAGATCAATAATTAATACAGTGTGTGATTTATTTGCGTTTCTAAAAATGTGCTTATGCTTCTTATATTCTGTTTTTTCTTCTGTGTCACAGATGAAATGAATTCACACATCCAATAGGGCTGGAAGTATTTTCTAAGATATAAATATAATTTAATCTATTTTTGTGAATTAGAAAAATGTTCTTAATAATGGTTTTTTTTTCTTAATTTCAACAAGACCACAATGAGTTGTTTGTCTGAATAAATAAATGTGTCAGAAAGCCAGGAGTAATTTGGAGAATTCAGTGGAGACTTGGCACCCAGGAACATTGAACAATGGCTGAAAATTTCTCAATTTTATGATTGAGCAGAGCTTTGATAATACTACAATAGTGACTAGCAGCAGACTATCAAAGAAAGAAAAACCAAAATGAGATGAAAAATCTATTACTCAGTTTGAGTATTATCACAGGGAATTCTTTAAGCAGCCAATGTACAGTGGTACACATTCTCAAATGAATTCTATTAAGATGGTCTTATAAAAGTGTTCTTCAAGATAGTATTCTATTTTTAATTGGTATAGATAAGAAACATATTTTCTTTGAGCCTAGGCATTCATGATTGCTCATCTGTTCACAGCCATTCCTTTCTTCGATTTCAGTAAATGAATTCTTCATCAGTGTAGTCCACAAGAATGAAATATGTATATAGTATCTGTCTTCCTCTGTTTATTGAAGAGAGCACATTTTCATCACCGTTTTTCTCAAAATATTTTTCAAATATTTTAACTAAGTAGAATTACATCTTACTTCAACTACATGAAAATAAAGCATGAAATTAATGAGAATTTTATTATTTATGAAGAGTAGCATCAAAGATACCAACTAGGTCTATAAGATCCAAAGTATTTAGACTTTTAAATTTCTCTCCTTTTATACTTTTCTGATGCTGTATGTCATATTTCTCTTTAGACTTCTCAAACCATAGCTCAACTCCAGTAATATGTGTACAGTAGTGATAATAGGTTAGTCAATATCATATTCACAAAATAATACTGCTAGGTATATCTTATCATTTTAATTGATTAGTTCATTTTCAATAGGTATACAGGTACATGAAAAAAATTAAATTGTAAAAAAGCATATAGAATAAAATAATTTTTGCTCTAACACCTGTTCCCATAACTACCATTTTTTCTCTGCAGAAGTAACCAATGTTACAAGTCATGGGTATATGCTTTCATAGGCATTTTGTAAAAATATGCAGACACATAAAATTTTTTATACAATATAGTACTGTATATATACAGTTGTGTACTGCCTTTTTCACATAATATTATTTAGTGGTGGATGTTTTGCCCTATCTCCTTCTGTCAAATTCTTTAAGAAGGATATGTTAATTTTATCAACCGTGAACACTAAATTTTACAAGGACTTATATACTTAAAAATTAAAAGTCAATAAGTTTATTTTAACAGTTTCTGACTAAAATATGTATTTTATTGTGATGTTATTTTTAAATGATGGATTAATGCCAATCTCCAATAGGATCCAAGGTTCCTTGAGGAAATGGATGATTCTAGATTGGGGCAAGACATACACAAGATAAGCCTGGAACATCTTGCAATGCCAGAAAATGAGGATGTGTTATGCAAAAGCAAATCAGAACAAAACAAAGAACAACAAAAGAACTATTTATGCAGTTAGATCCAAGATGGCACAGAAAACAGCCTCTAATGTTCGAATAATTTAACCAAATAAAGTACTGTTAGATTATCACTCCAAGTTTAAAATAAATATTCATGAATTTATGTTGATATGTGCATTTCTTTTTTGCAGAAACATTTCAAATAACTTATATAGATACTCCATCCTTAAGGGGAGCACAACTCCCAACTACTTAAGTATGAGCTGTGCATACTAATGTCCTTTCAAAGAGTGTAGTTTGTAAAGAAAAATAATTAACTTTACAGTAGTGAACCTCAACAACTGCTAAGATGATCAAGGTCAACACCAACAGTGGTAAATCACATTGATAATATGTGTCCTTGGGCTAATGTGATTAAAAGGCACTTAACTACTGTAATCTTCATCTTCAAAACCCATAACTCCAGTCTAACCATGTGAAAAACAGCAAACTTCAGTGGGTTATCATACAATATGACCAATCAAAAGTATCAAGGTCATCAGAAACAGGGAAATTCTGAGAAACTGCCACAGTCAAGAGGAAGTTAAGGGGATATAATGACTATAAATAACATAGTGTCTTGGATGGGATTCTGGATAAGAACAAAGACTTTAGGTAAAATCAAAGGAAATCGGAATTAAATAAGGACTGTAGTTAGCAACAACAAGCTCATATTGGCTCATTAACCTCAATAAATGCACGATATTAACAAAATATGTTAAAAAGAGAAAAAAATGGGTGAGAGATGTATAGAGACTAAAATAGTATATTTTCTATATTTTTAATTTTATAAATATAACACTGCTCTGAAAATCGAAAAGTCTATTAACAACACTCATGAGGAGTGGCAGTCTTCTTGGTTAGCCTGGCTCAGAATCTGTCTCACAAATGCCTTAGCTGGGCGCCCTATGGAGGATGTGTTAAAGTTCCTGAGACAACACAACTAGAATGTGTTGCTCCTCCAGGTACCTGTCCCTTATCCTCCTATCTTGATCATCTAATTAAAGCAAAACTTTGGGTTCTTAAAAGTTTTCTTCTCAGCTTTATAAAACAGAAGGGGGATATGTGGTAAAGGCGATGAAGACTTGCCTTGGGAAGCTCAGTGTTTTACTTCTATTTTTCTTTTTTTTTTCTTTTTTTTTGAGATGGAGTCTTGCTCTGTTGCCCAGGCTGGAGTACAGTGGCACGATCTCGGCTCACTGCAACCTCTGCCTCCCGGGTTCAAGTGATTATCCTGTCTCAGCCTCCCAAGTAGCTGGGATTACAGGCTCCCACCACCACGTCTGGCTAATTTCTTGTATTTTTAGTAGAGACCGCATTTCACCATGTTGGTCAGGCTTGTCTCGAACTCCTGACCCCAGGTGATCCACCCGCCTCGGCCTCTCAAAGTGTTGGGATTACAGATGTGAGCCATGGCGCCTGGCCTACTTCTATTTTTCAAAACGTGATCTTTCTGCTGTCCCTGAAACTCTAATATAATGACAAAAATCATAAACGAGGGCAAAGAACCTCAATAGCAAAGAGAACAGTAAGAAAAGCCATACCAATAAATTTGAAAGACAGCAAAGTTAGTGATAGCTTATGTCTCATACCCCCAAAAAGCTAACATTTATGAATAAACGGAGAAGCCCAAAGCCAAAGTTGCTTGCAGGACAAAATCGTAGAAAACTAGAAATAGTAACACTTTTGAGACAGATTATGCAGATAGAGGTGGGAATTAGTAAACAAGACAGAACACTAAATGTCATGCTATGGAGCTACGTGATTGTCCCTTTACCCATAAAGGAACAGCAACAAAACTTTTGGCTTATTCTCAGAAAATATAAATCTATGGGCATGGGGACACCAGTCACACCAGAGGGCAGGAGTTCTACACTGAAACAGGCAGATTAAATGAGCATCTTCTGTTTGAGATCTGAATCAAGCATTCCCTCTTTCTCTCCCACTTAGCTCTAAAACACTTGTGCCAATCATGCAACCATTTGACAGGAGGGCAAAGAGAAACAGAGAACTCTGGGTCTCCTCAGCAACCAGGCAGTCAGTTCACCCAAGAGTGAGGGCCACAGTTGAGCCAGGCCTGCTCATGCACAGAATGCTCAAGTCTGCTTCTCAGGGCCTTGTTCTTGGAAGTGAATAGCTGCAGATTAGGGGGCATTCGAGGGCAGCCTACTGTAACACCAAAGACAGATTGAAATAAATAAACAGGAGGCAGGAATTCAGAGGTGACAGAGAAGATACAGGAAGCTGAACAAAGTTTCAAATACCTGTAACTGAAATCCTCAACAAGTTACAGAAAAACAGATTATTCTATTTTATACTTGGAATAAAAACATGAAGTGTTAGAAAGGAGCATTCGAAAAACAAGGAAGAGTTTTTATATGTTAAAAAATATGATAGAAGGATGAAGAGAAACTGTCAATGATAAATGTAAAATATAATTATAGAATGTTCATAAAATGTAGAACAAATCTATCAAGAAATTAAAAATAGGGGAGTGGATGAAAAACATCAAAAATGCAGAAACTCATTCCAAATTTCAGTCAAATATTTTAAGTAAAGTTTTCCTGGAAAAGGAGAATAGGACAGAAGAGAGTAATATGTTCTTACAGAAATGATTCAAGAAATTTCCAAGAAATAAGTCGTACTCCAATTTAAAAGTCCCAAATTCCCAAGAAAATAAATAAAAACAATAAAAGCAACACTCAGTGCCATTGTAAATCACTGGAACACTGAGAGCCAAGACAAGATTGTTAACCCCTCCAAAAACGTTTTCAAGCATATGAAGAACCAAGTATTATAAGAATATCAAATTCTTACCATAAACATTAGATACCAGAAAACGAGAAGAAAAATTACAGGGAAAGAATTCCAAGCTATAGCTACCCTAATGAAGCATAAAAATGGAAGAAAAAAAAGCCAAACAGTGTCAGACTTATAAGTTCTTCAAAAATTTACTTCACTTGTACTTTTACTGAGAAATGACTGATTAACATTTAATTAGAAAAAAGGTGGAAATTGAATTAAGAAAGCGTAATACATGGGATTCAAGTCACAATGTCACATACAGAAGAGAAATAATTGTCACTCCCAGCATGATGGTGAAAAGAGAGCCCCAGATGAAAAGCTGTGTATATTAGATACTATCGATTCTACAAGGAAACAGGATAGAGTGTCCAAGGAGGAATAGTTCCAGGAATGAATACAGATATAATTGGTTACTTTATGAGTGTGAGTAAACTTTCTCCTCTGGGGAAAAGTTTGGAGATGCTTTAATAACAGACAGATGTATATGGAGACATAAACAAAAATGGAGTCTACCGCTTATACAATAGGGAAAACAAAAAAAGTTATTTTAGACAAATGATAGTACTTATAACACACTACATCGCTGTGAATATAATTTAATAGTAATAATAACATATTAATTTATTCAAAATTATGACTTTATTGGGAAAATGAGGTAAGAGAAAATGTATATGTTTAAGTAGGTCAGAAAGAGTACAGGAAGGGTTAAATAATTGTTATTCTGAGTCAGAAAGCATTAAAAATGGCTAAGATAAACAATGAGTAAAATAGAAACAATATTTTAAAATATGGAAGAAAAGAGAAGAATAAATAGTAAAATATTGATAGGAGCTGCCCATGAAAAACAAAAATATAAAATGTAGAAATAGGCTGAGGACTTCAATACATGCTTTTCAAAGATGACATACAAATGCTCAACAGGTATATAAAAAATGCTCAGCATTACAAAGTTCAACTTTGTTCAGTTCTACTGATTTTAGTTGTTTCTTTTCTTCTGCTAGTTCCTTTGGGTGCAATGTTAAATTGTTAATTTGAGATCTATCCATTTTCTTGATATAGACTTGTAACACTACAAACTTTCCTATTAACACTGCTTTACCTGCATCCCAGAGATTTTTGGTATTTTTAGTATATTGTTGCTGTTTTTATTTCTTTCAAAAGGTTTTTTTTTTTTAATTTCTGCCTAAATTTTGTTTATAACCCAAAATTCATTCGGGAGGAAGTTGTTTAGCTTCCACAAAATTATGTGAGTTTTGAGAGATGTTCTTGGTAAAAATGTAAAGTAGTACAGTTATTATGGAAAACTGAAGGGAGGTTACTTAAGAAATGACAAATAGAACTACTACATGATCCAAGAATCCTACTTCTGAGTATATATCCAAAAGAAGTAAAATCAGTATGTCAGAGACATATGTGCTCCCCCATCTTCATTGCGGCAGTATTCACAATAGCCAAGATATGAAATCAACCTAAGTGTCCACCAATATATGGATAAAGAAAATGTAGTGTACCTATCCATATAGGTATACACACACACAATGAAATACTATGCAGCTTTACAAAAGGAAGTTCTGTCACTTGTGACAACATGAATTAACTTGAAGGACATCACATGAAGTGAAATATGCCAGGCACAGAAAAACAAATACCATATGATTTCTCTCACATGTGAAATCTAAAATTCACAGAAGCAGAGGATACAATGGTGGTTACCAGAAGCTGGAGGGTAGGGAGAATGGGGAGATGTTGGTCAAAGGGGACAAAGTTTCAGTTAGGAAGAATACGTTTTTTGAGATCTATAATGCAGCATGGTGACTCTAGTTAATAAAAATGTATTGTTTATTTCAAAATTGCCAAAATAGTACATTTTAAGTGTTTTCACCACAAAAAATTGTAAGTATTTGAGGTAATGGATATTTTAGTTAGTTTGATTTAATCATTCTACATTGTATACATACACCATAATATTACATTTTATCCCTTAAATATATACAATTCTAAAATGTCAATTAATAATAAAAATGAATATAAATCACAAAAAAAGCTAGAATTTTTCCATAGGCAAATGATAAACTATCACCAATGCTGGAACACTGACCTTTCTCACTTTTTTTTCAAAAGAAGAATAAATACGTGCACTTTTGAGTCATCAGTGACATCAGTGCTGCATCTTCCTGGTTATGATCTTTTAACTCCAAAAGGTTTCCTTGAAACACTGTAGATATCAATGGAGATATAACTAGGGTTAAAATATGAATATTATATTTTAAATACCCTGATTAGATTAGAAGAAAATAAACATGGACTATACTTAAGACAGCAAATTGAATGAATATAGGTTAATCTAAAAAATATAAGGTTAGAAACCCAGCATACAGATGTGGAAGTTGTGTGTCTATGTGGTCCCAACAGCAGCCTGCCTGACCTGGAAGAGAGGTCATAGCATGGAGCTGCCGCCACCACCACTGTGAGGTCAGACCATTGGCTGCAGACAGGCACTATTGCCAGCAGAAAGACTGATGCTGCTACACGGAGACATTAACTGGAACTGAGAGGTGACACAGCCCTCGCTCACTCTCGGCGCCTCTTCTGCCTGGGCTCCCCCTTTGGCGGCACTTGAGGAGCCCTTCAGCCCACTGCTGCACTGTGGGAGCCCCTTTCTGGGCTGGCCAAGTCCAGAGCCCGCTCCTTCAGTTTGCAGGGAGGTGTGGAGGGAGAGGCGCGAGCAGGAACCGGGGCTGCGCACGACGCTTACGGGCCAGCTGGAGTTCCGGGTGGGCGTAGGCTTGGCGGGCCCTGCACTCAGAGCAGCTGGCCGGCCCTGCCGGTCCCGGGCAATGAGGGGCTTAGCACCAGGGCCAGCCGCTGTGGAGGGTGTACTGGGTCCCCCAGCAGTGCCAGCCCACCGGTGCTGTGCTCGATTTCTCACCGGGCCTTAGCTCCTTTCCCTGGGGCAGGGCTCCGGACATGCAGCCCGCCATGCCTGAGCCTCCCACCCCCTCCGTGGGCTCCTGTGTGTCCCGAGCCTCCCCTATGAGCACCGCCCTCTGCTCCACGGCGCCCAGTCCCATCGACCACCCAAGGGCTGAGGAGTGTGGGCCTACGGCGCGGGACTGGCAGGCAGCTCCACCTGCAGCCCGGGTGTGGGATCCACTGGGTGAAGCCAGCTGGGATCCTGAGTCTGGTGGGGACAAGGAAAACCTTTATGTCTAGCCTCAGGGATTGTGAATACACCAATCGGCACTCTGTATCTAGCTCAAGGTTTGTAAACACACCAATCAGCACCCTGTGTCTAGCTCAGGGTTTGTGAATGCACTAATGGATACTCTGTATCTAGCTACTCTGGTGGGGCCTTGGAGAACCTTTATGTCTAGCTCAGGGATTGTAAACACACCAATCAGCACCCTGTGTCTAGCCCAGGGTTTGTGAATGCACCAATCCACACTCTGTATCTAGCTAATCTAGTGGGGCCTTGGAGAACCTTTATGTGGACACTCTGTATCTAGCTAATCTGGTGGGGACGTGGAGAACCTTTGTGCCTAGCTCAGGGATTGTAAACGCACCAATCAGCGCTCTGCTAAAACAGACCACTCAGCTCTACCAATCAGCAGGATGTGGGTGGGGCTGGATAAGAGAATAAAAGCAGGCTGTCCAAGCCAGCAGTGGCAACCCACTCGGGTCCACTTCCACGCTGTGGAAGTTTTGTTCTTTTGCTCTTTGGAATAAATCTTGCTACTGCTCACTCTTTGGGTCCACACTGCTTTTATGAGCTGTAACACTCACCGTGAAGGTCTGCAGCTTCACTCCTGAAGCCAGCGAGACCACGAGCCCACCAGGAGAAACGAACAACTCTAGATGCGCCTCTAGATGCGCCGCTTTAAGAGCTGTAACACTCACTGTGAAGGTCTGCAGCTTCACTCCTGAGCCAGCGAGACCGCGAACCCACCAGAAGGAATAAACTCCGAACACATCCGAACATCAGAAGGAACAAACTCTGGACACGCCGCCTTTAAGAACTCTAACACTCACCGCGAGGGTCCGTGGCTTCATTCTTGAAGTCAGTGAGACCAAGAACCCACCAATTCCGGACACAGAACCATCTGTGGCTTCAGGCCAGTAGCCCCTGACTGAAGAGTTTAGATCCCTTTACTCCTGCTTCCACTGCAACCCAAAGTCAAAGGGTTAAGCTGTGCAGACCAGTTCTAGGCCAAGTGGAACACCTCGTCTCTATTCTTAGATAAGGGAGGAAGAAGGAGAGGAGAAGGAGCTAGCAAACTAGGAAAAGAAAAAAAAAAGGAAACTGCAGGAGCTACTGGAACTAAAAAAGGAGAGAATAAGCAAATAATGACTATGGACACAGGATTGAAATTTCTCCATTTCTCGGAGATAAAAACGTCTTACAAAATGTGTTCTGTTCATGCACCAAGAAAATCTCTTTTCTTGTTCTGAGCACTGTAATACACAAAATACAGGGTACTATATGTAACTGTACATATAGTAACATACCATATGCATAAAATAATTTGTACTGTAAAGTAACATACAAAATAATTTTAATAGTGATTGTTTCCAGACAAATACACTGGAAAGGATGGGAGTTGTATGCATGTAGATTCCATGTGGAACTATGAGTCAAAGTAACTATCACTTTTGAGTTATTTGTTCAGTTCATCCTGAGTTTTGTCACTTCGAAATAATGTGTTGGATATTTTCATCATTACCCAGGAGTATTTCTTGTGAGTGAGCTGATTTATTCTGATTCATTTTCCTTTTAGTACATTTCCAATCCTCTTGGGAAATCAAAAACTAACAAAAATATTTCTTAAAACTTTCTAAAGTGGGCACATTCTGGCCAGAAGAGGCCAGATAATCTGAGATTTTTTTTATTTTATTTAAAATCTTTCAACAATGTCATTTCTGATAAAATATTTTGTTCCCATTTATATATTAGTTCTACATTGCCTACATTTGAAATGTATAGATTTAGAACTTGTCATGTTCTTCATAAATAAAAGAAAGGGTATATTCAGGTTTTTCTAAAGCCCCTGGTTTGGAAATTTGGCTAACATTGGTTGATTCAACCAGTTCAAATATAAGGCTCTTACTCTTGAGAGGTATGTAACGAGAAGTCACCAAAGTAAAGCCACAGAGAAATTGGTGCCATTTAGGTTGTAAATTAAAATGTTAAAAAAAATTGCACTTGGAAAAAAGTTTTTAAAAAATCAAATGTATAACTGATCACAAAATAGTATGTGACAGAAGATCTCATACAGCATAATTATATAAGATTAAAACAATAAAATATTTAGGATATATGGGGTATGTATGATAAATTACTCTTGGTAGAGGAAGAGAGAGGGTATGGAAAGCATATAGGCAATGTCCAAGATATGAATAGTTTTTCTTGTCATTTTATACAGATAAAATATTTAATTTATTTCTTTTATAATTTAAACATCAGTTTTGAATATAGCTTGATATAGATGACATGCTGCATAGTAAAAACAATGGCATTTGGAATACCTCAAGTAAGAAATCAACAACTTTTTGAATTTTCACATGGTAGCATGCTTATTTTTCCATTGGTAAAGACAGAGACCAAGATGGACATCAGTAACCAGACAGCTAGGAGAATGGGCAGAATAACAAGTAATATTTCTAAGAAAAAAAATGTACAGCCTGAAATTTAACTTAAAAGATCAAAAATGCACATTATCTCTAAATTGGCTCTTGGCCACCTTGTTCTGGTATTGCAAAACCTCCAAATCATTTCATTTAAAGTCCTTATTGCATTTGCAACAAAAATTGCCAAGTGGGACCTAATTAAACGAAAGTGTTTCTGCACAGAAAAATAAATTATCAACAAAGTTAACAGACAACTTAATGAATGGGAGAAAGCCATGCATTCCCAAACTATTCACAAGCTATGCAACCGACAGAAGTCTGATATCTAGAATCTATAAGGAACTTAAACGGATCAACAGAATCTATAAGGCACATAAACAGATCAGTTAGCTAAAAACTCATTGATCTAATTTAATAACCCTGTTAAAAAGTAGTCAAAAGACATGAACAGATGCTTTTCAAAAGAAGATGTACAGTCAACAAATGTATGAAAAAATGCTCTTCATCACTAATCATTAGAGAAATTCTAATCAAAACCACAATGAGATATCATCTTCCCCATATCAGAATGGCTATTACTAAAAGGTCAAAAAACAGATACTGGTGAGGCTGTGGAGAAAAGTGAATGCTTTATACACTGCTGGTAGGAATGTAAATTAGTTCTGCCACTGTAGAAAGAAGTTTGGACATTTATCAAAGAACTTAAAAAACAGAACTAGTATTCAACCCAGCAATCTCGTTACTAAGTATATGCCAAAAGGAAAATACATTATACCAAAAAGGCACATGCACTCATATGTTCATTGCAGTGCTATTCACAGTAGCAAAGACATGGAATAAATCTAGATACCCATCAATGGTAGATTGGATAACGAAAATGTGGTACTTATACACCATACAATACTACACAGTTATGAAAAAGAAGGAGAAAATGTTATCTGCAACAACATGGATACAGCTGGAGGTCATTATCCTAATTAAAATAATTCAGAAACAGAAAATCTGCAGGTTCTCATTTATAAGTGGGAGCTAAACATTGGGTATTCACAAACATAGAGATGGCAACGATAGACACTGGGGACTACTTGAAGGGTGAGTTGAGAAGGGAGACAAGGGTTGAAAAACTAACTATTGGGTATGATCCTCAGTACCTGGGTGATGGGATTATTCATACATTCATACCCCAAACTTTAGCATCATGCAATATACCGAGGTAACAAACTTGCACATGTACCCCCTCAAGCTAATATAAAAGTTGAAAAAAAAGCAAAATGCATTACAAGCCTTGTCATACCAATGAGTTGCTTGAATAGGCAGAAGCGTATTTTGTATTTTTATGTCATACTTGTAGTGCTTATCAGGATGATCAGGATGTATATTAATAAAGTCTAGATAAATGTAAAACACACACACATAAAAGTATGTGTGTGTCTAAAAAAAACAGAAACAGAAAACCAAACACCACATGTTCTCACTTATAAATGGAAGCTAAACATTTAGTATATATGGACACAAAGAAGAGAACAACAGACACCACAGACACCAGAGCTACTTGAGGGTGGAGGGAGGTAGGAGGGTAGGGATTGAAAAACTGTGAATGTGGTATTTTGTTTATTACCTGAGTGGTGAAATAATCTGTAAACCAAACCTCAGTAACATACAATTTACCTACACTTGAACCCCTGAAAGTAAACTAAAATAAAAAAAATAGATATCTAGGATAATGAATGTGTGTGTGTGTGTGTGTGTGTCTATATATACACTCAAACAAATAGAGGGGAAGGGGGAAGGAGGGAGGCAGGGGAAAAGAAAGGATGAGAGAATTATAAAGCAAATAAGTTTATAATTATGTCAAAATACATAAGTTATCCCATAAGTTATATTAATAAACATCCCATAAGTTATATTAATAAATACTTTGAATAATGACAAGTGGAGATAATTTCAAATGGAGATAATTTTACAATTATAAGTGGAGATAATTTCAAATGGCTCAGATTATTGTTGCAGAGCTCATTGATATCTAAAATAACTTTAGATAATTTTACAATTACAAGTGGAGATAATTTCAAATGGCTCAGATAATTGTTGCAGAGGTCATTGATATCTAAAATAACTGTACAAGTTGTGATTAGAAGCATGAAAAAATGTCAAGTGGGAATATGTAACAGCAATGGATTAATTCTGCCTTTGACATGGTATGTCATTATAACATTTCAGATGGTCTGTATATAAGTAAATGTTAGAGGTGCAGTTACAGTTCCTCAGAGTTTATTAAATATATTTCAGGCAGAAATTAGAATAGGAAAAAGGCATATAATGCCCTATAAATGTTCAGATTAATAATATATAATACATACTACCAAATACTTAAAGATTAAGTCAAAATAGAAATCTGATTCTCTAATAACCTCTTCAAATGCTTCCAGTACCACAAGCCATTATCTCTGATAATTATTGTTCTTGGGGTCCCAGTGTAATTTAACAGAATTCAACAATTATTTGTCCAGCAGCATCTTAGAAAACACCAGTGACGGCATGACTTTTAGGTTCAGAAAATATCCAGACTTAGGGAAAGAAATTAATTTATTTTAAATTCCACTATTTATTACTTATTCCTCATTGCTCTCATTTTAATCCTTACAGTTCCTTATAAATTTACAAGAGGACAAACTTTATTAATATAAAAACCAGAGTTCTGGACTCATTCAATAATTCACAAACAAGTGCAGAACTACTTACATTTTACAGATCAATGAAGACTTTTTCTATCAGAGAAAGTAAAGATATCAGGAATGCTTTTGCAATTAGCTGGCCATGAAAGACAGACAATAGCATCTTGACTGGCCCAGTGCTCTTGCCTGTAATCCCAGCACTTTGGGAGGCTTAGGCAGGTGGATCACTTGAGGTCAGGAGTTTGAGACCAGCCTGGTCGACATGGTGAAACCCATCTCTACCAAAAAGTATAAAAAATTAGCCAACTGTGGTGGTGTGCACCTGTAATCCCAGCTACTTGGGAGGCTGGAGCAGAAGAATCGCTTGAATCTGGGAGGCGGAGGTTGCAGCGAGCGGAGATCCTGCCACTACACTCTGGCCTGGGTGACAGAGCAAGACACCATCTCAAAACACAAAAACAAAAACAAAAACAAAACAACCAGCATCAACCCCGGTGACTGCCCAAAGCTATTTGGCCTTAAGAATATAATCATGGAGAACGGGGTGGGCAGGTGATTTTTCTCATGATTAAAATTCTTTTTGAACACTACATCTCTCTTACAGATCCCTCTCGTCTGTAATGTGTTCAACAACATATGACCATTAAAAACTGACTCTTCACTGGCTAACAGAAGTTTACAATGTAAACTTTAAAACAAAAGTTATCATGGTGTTTCACAGGAAATGTACAAGAAGTGTAGCAAATTCTCATCTACTTTACATTACTGTTTATAAAAATAATTTCAAAATATCCTGCTCAAATATTTAGTTCATAAAAATGAAAATCAACACAAATAATAACAAAAATCTACAATAATCATTTTTACTTGTTAGTCTTAGAATTAAAATAATGGATACAAATTACTTTTATTTAGTACATGCTTTTCCTATTATTCTTTTTCAAAAATCCTCATTTTGGTTGGGAACTATTCTCCATATCAAGGAAGGTAATATAGATATGGCAAACAAATTCTATGACAGTTAATTATCCACATAATGTTAGGAGATATGGGAGTAAAAACATCTATTGTATCATTAAACACAGAAATCAAATACCTTAGTGATATTCAAGAAACTGAGTCCTAGAGATGGGCTATTTTAACATTTTTCTTATTAATTACCTTACATCCTGCTTGTCAAAACAAATAATGTTACTGGCCTCCGCTCATTAATATAAAATAAAGTATTATCACTCTATCCTCTCACTCGGTAGTAGCTTAGCTCCTCATTCATACAAGACCTGATTCAAAATTGCTGTTATTATTTTAAAACACTCTGAGGATATTTTGCAACCTATTTCACAGCTTTTTAACTCTTTACTCTTTCTGCTTTCTTGCCCTTTCCTAATATGGGAAGTTTCTTTTCCCTTCATCTAAACTAGCTCTCTTAAACTTGTTCAAACATGGCTCTTTTCCAGTACCTTATTGTTGCAGAGATTTTTCCATTTCAGATCATGTTAGACTTTTATTTGTTCTTACACATATTTTTGATTTTTGATTTATTTTGTAATATTAATATAAAAATTAGTCTTCAAAATAATTATATATATATTAACTCTTTGAACTATTTTATTGAAATGCACTTTGTAGAATAAGAGATATCCACATTCAGGGAGTGAGAGTGACTAAGACAACCATATATTTATTGAGCAAAGCCTCAGGATGCCTATAGTTTATCAGGAACTATGGCTCAAGGGAAGATGGTCCTGCTTTTTGTCTATAATTTACTGAAGAGACATATTATTAATTATAATGGCACAATAGTCACAAATGGCTCTTTGTACCAAGTTGAAAAGGATCATAGAAGAAGGTGAGTTTTTGTCTGCCTGAGTGCAAAGGGAATGCTTCATATAAGATTAAAAAGATATCGGGGAGAAATTTTATGATAATTTAGTTCACTTTCTTGAAAAACACAAGCATTGCATTCCTCAGACTCACTGAGGAATACAGTGCTTAAATATGCTGATAATATTTACCCAGTTTATTAGTGATAGTTCAGAAGTATGACTTGGATCACAAATCAGTCTTAATACCTTAAAAGTTGATAGACACAGGGCAGGAAGAGGGATAATTAAAATATACAGCCTTACATTTATTCTTTAAGTGGAGATACTGGATGAGCTGGAGAGCAAGCAGAATCCAGGAATCTAGATTATTATGGGAAATGTTAGCTGGGATTTTTTTTTCATTTACTTTTTTATTTGGGAAAGTTATCCCAAACAACTATTTCTCCATAGGCAAAATACATGGTTAACAGTTTGAGCACTGAAAAAGATTTTCAAGCTATACTGTGATTCAACACCTTCCTACTCCCTGAGGCTTTATCAAGGGCAGGTACTAATAAATGCATATCGATAAAATTAATAAAATAGAAATTAATGCTTTTTGTCATAGCTTTTATTAAATATCATTTAAGAAAATGCTATTTTATGTATTTACTTTCATAATTTTACCTTTTCCTATTTCTTTTCTTTTCTTTTTTTTTTTTTTTTTTTGAGATGGAGTCTCGCTCTGTCGCCCAGGCTGGAGTGCAGCGGCAGGATCTTGGCTCACTACAACTTCCACCTCCCAGGTTCACACCATTCTCCTGCTTCAGCTTCCCGAGTAGTTGGGACTACAGACACCCACCACCACGTCCGGCTAATTTTTCGTATTTTTAGTAGAGACGGGGTTTCACCGTGTTAGCCAGATTGGTCTCAATCTCCTGACCTCATGATCTGCCCGCCTCAGCCTCCCATTATTTTTTTAAGGAGAATTTGTAAGCAATTCTTGGGTGTATTTTGTCCCATACACACTTCTATAACTGTAGCATAAAAGACTCCAACTAAGTCCAATGTTACAAGGAATTTGATGATCCTTTGCACAAATGTAGTACATTTTCTTATTGTAAAATTACACCATTTTCACATGTATTGTTTGGACAGTACATAGGCTGTTAGACAACTATTAAGTAGTTTTCTGAAATTATTGATGAGAAATAAATTATCATACTCTATTAGAAGCCCTACATTCAACAAATCAAAGACTATCTGTGGCCCTCAGATTGAGCTGAGCCTCTTAAAGTTAATCAAATGTCTATAAATCTTTCCTCATAAGAAAAGAGCTGATTGATTCTGTTTCACTTTGAGAAATGACTAAGAGTCCACAAATCCATCACTCAGCACCAATATGTAGTTTAGTTGTGAAAGGGCTTCTTTCTTTCTCACTCATAAAGAAAAAGGGGAAAAGTCCCATTTGGCTGGTCAAGGATTTTCCATTTCAAAAGCAGTTTGTCCTTTCAGGGCTATCAGCAATATGGCTTTTTAAATACCCACCTTTAACTTTGACTCAGCAGTCTTGTTTTATAGGCTGTTCACACAAATTCTACCTAGGGGGACAAAGTATTTCTAAATTTCTGTGGGGAAGTAGTATATCTTAGTTATCTCTAAGTTATCAACTGAGTTTGTGAGTACTATTTTGAATTATTTTTTAATATCCCTGATAGTAACTATATGGAGTTTTTAATTTATGTTTTTATATTCTTCTAATTACATATAAACTTTTTTAAATGGTGGAATTTATGCTGCAATTTACAAACTGAATCCATTTTTGCAAATTCTGAATGCTATTTTCTACTTGTTGTTTATAAGTAACACAGATCTCAGATATTAAATCCTGAATCTTTTTACAGAATGTTAAAATTCATGAAGCATTCTTTAAAATATATACCCTCTTAAAATAGTTGTATATATCAGCATTGTGTTGATGGACTTACTGCTTTTCCTTAACCATCTAGAAAGCTATAGAGAAACAACCATTATTTCTCCAATTTTTTTTTTCTGTTTGAATATATTCCCATTTCTTGTCAATCTAATTCATTTTGACATCTTAAAGTATTTTATTCTCTCATGTCTTAGTCAGTTTGGGCTACTATAACAAATTAATACAGACCGGGTGACTTAAACAATAAACATTTATTTCCCACAGTTTTGGAGCAGGGGACGTTCAAGATCAAGGTGCTGGCAGATCCTGTCTCTAGTGAAGGCCCAGTTCCTGACTTGTAGATAGCCACTTTTTCCATATGTCCTCCCATGGCGGAGAGAGAGATCAAATCTCTTGTGTCTCTTCTGATAAGGGCATTAATACCATCATGAGGGCTCCACTCCCATGACCTAATTATGCCCCCAAAGCCTTATCTTCAAATATTACCATATTGGGGATGATAGTTTTTGTCTATTTTTAAATACACTTGATTTTTTATAACATTTTAGGCTTATAGCAAAATTGAGTAGAAGGTACGGAGATTTCCCACATGTCCCCTCCCTGACACATGCATAACCTCTTTCATTATCAACATCTGCAGCAGAGAGGTACATTTGTTACAACTGATGAACCTACACGGCTACTACATAATCACCCAAAGCCCATCATTTTCATTAGGGTTCACTATTAATATTGTATATTCTATGGGTTTGGGCAAATATATAATGATATGTATTCACCATTATAGTATCATACAGGGTATTTTCACTGCCCTAAAAATCTGTGCTCTACCTCTTCACTCAACCCTTCCCCAAGCCCCTGGCAACCACTGATGTTTTTACTATATCCAAAGCTTTGTTTATACAGAATGACATATATTTGGAATCATACAGTATGCAGCCTTTTCACACTGACTTTCTTCACTTCACAGTATGCATTTGGTTGCTCCATGTCTTTTTATGGCTCAATAGCTCTTTTTTAACATCAACATTCCATTGTTTGTATGTACCACATTTTATTTCTCAATCCACCTACTAAAGGACATATTGTCTATGCAAGTTTTGGCAATTATGAATAAAGGTGTTATCATAAACATCCAGGTGCAGGATTTTGTGTGGACATATTCTCAACTCCCTTGGATAAATACCAAAGGGCACAATTGCTGGATCATATGTTATGAGTATGTTTAGTTGTGTAACAAGATTAGGGTTTTATATATGTATTTTGTGGTGAACACGAACATTCAGTCCATAGTACCTGCTAAATTTTTCTTCAACGTATATTTGTGTGTGCAGTTATTCATTTTTATTTGTCAATTTAAAGTGCTGTTTTTGAATATTATATCACTTCTGTTGGGTGCTATTCAGCATTTTTTATTCCTTCTGTTAGCCTATAGGTAGTATTCCTTGGAGGTATGTAAAATAACAAGTTCTTGGTTTACATCAATAATTGACAAGGAATCCCTTGTTTTGCAAAGCACGTTTGCCTAGAGACAGATAAAATGGATTTATTGAATATTTATGTTGAGTCTATGGGGATTTCAAATAAAATGTGAATTCATTGTAAAGCATCAGGAAAAATAGAATTGCATTTCCAATGTATTTCTAATAAAACAAAGAATATATGTCAAATAATATGAAATTGACATCTCTACATATGGAAATGTAGAGTTTAAATTTTTTTGAAAATTCAGCATGGAGATTATAAATACAAAAATAGATACAAGCAGTGTGATACTAATGGTAGATTTTAAAATAACCTGAATCAGATTTCTTGTATAAAAATGATACCAATATGAATTCATAAATATATAATGTTCCTCTAAATTATGCCTGAGGCAAATCTAACATTTTTCAAAAATTCAGCTGTTTAGAGTTTACGTAACCCTATAATTTAAAGGTATATTGTTTCAGTTTCTTACAATTACCAAGTAGGATTAGATGTAAACTCAGTGTGTGTGTGTGTGTGTGTGTGTGTGTGTATTTGTGTGTTACTCTAAAATCAGAAGATATGGGTTTAGATTGCTGATTAATTGTATAATCAAAGTTTACTGGACACTTCTACAGATAATCAAAAGAAACTTTATGCTCATTATGTCCAAAACAGGGCTATTCTTATTACATGTCAATAAGTCCTTGGATATTCGATCTTGGAGCCATAAATAATTATCAATCCATTCATATATTCAAGCCAAAAACTTGCAAGTAGTCAAAACACCTTCTTATTATTTATTCTTACATTTTACCCATTCCCTTTATTTATTCAGCAAGTCATCATGCTTTGTCACATATCAATAGTCTCCCCTCAAAATGCGGAAATCTTAACAATACAATTCTGATTAAAAGATACATCTGTTTTATTCTGCATCCTATGAAGTTATCAAACCAGAAAATTCCATCGTGTAACTTTCTTAATCTCTTCAGAGGAAACTGCTATGGTCAGAGACACCTATCAATCCGTCACTATCCTTTGCTTGATCTAGAAATTTATATAAATAGAATCATACAATACCTGCTTCAGTGTGTGGCTTTTCTGGCTAAGGAACGTATCTGCAAAACTTGCTAATATTATATTATGTATTAGTTTTTTAAATGAGATTTGTGTACCATTTTGTGAATACTACAGTTTACCCATTTATTCTCCTATAGAAGGAACTTTTGGTTGTTTCCTGTGTTGGCATATATGAATAAAGTGATAATTTTTGTATCTCTTGGATAAATATATACACATTGCATTGCTAGGTCAAAGTATACAAATGTATTCCAGTTTATAAAGAACTGACAAAATGTTTTCCAAAGCATTTGTACAATTTTACATTCCCACTAGCAAAATATTTGAGTTCTGCTTGCTCTATATATTCTCTAATATTTGATGTTATGACTTATTTTAATTTTTACAATTCTAAAGACTATATAGTAATAAAATATTATGATTTAAATTTGCATTTCCTTAATGACTATTTAATTTTTATTGGTCATTCATTTATATTTGTTAAGTGTCTATTTAAGTCTTTACTGACAATTTAAAAGAGGTCATTATATATTCTGGTATATTGCTATATATATCACAAATATGTGATTCCCAGTTACTGTATGTTCTTGCCGTCTCTGGCATGCCTCAGTTTTCTTAAGTCTGCATTTTTAAAAATTCAGTTTGATTTTTAAAGATTGACATATAATCATTCTACATATTTATGGGATGCATAGTGATGTTTTGATACATATAATATAGTGACCAGGCCAGAGTAATTAGCGTATCCATAATCTCAGATTTTATCTTTCTTTGTGTTGGGAACAATCAATATCCTTCTTCTAGATATTTGAAACCAATATTGTTGTTAACTATAGCTTTTTACAGTGCTATAGAACACTAGAATTTCTATCTAGCTATAATTTTGTGTCCTTTCACAAATCTCTCTCCCTTTCTTAGTCTTCCAAAGGCATTGTCAAATGTGTAGATTTTATTCTGTTAAGAAAATTTTCTCCTATACCAAATGGGGGCAATATAGTTCTCCTATACCAAAACTGTTACGAGTTGTTTTTTTTTAAATCAAGAAAAGGGCTGAACTTTGTCAAATGCTTTTTCCGCATCGATTGAGATGATCATGTAGTTTCTATTCTTACATTCCATTAATGTGATGTATCACATTGATTGGTTTGCATGTTAAACTTGCCTTGCTTGCCAGGCATAAATTCCACATGACAATTATGTATAATCTTTTTGATGTGTTTTCGAATTCAGTTTGCTAATACTTCATTCAGGATTTTTACAATGGATGTTCATCGGAGCTATTGGCTTATAGTTTTATTTTCTTGTGATGTCTTTGATTTAAAGATTAAGGTGATGTTGGCCTCATAAAACATGTTTGGAAGTATTTCCTCTAGCTTTGTTTTTGGAAGAGCTTAAGAAGTATTGGTAATAACTTTCTTTGAATGTTTGGTAGAATTTGGCTATGAAGCCATCTGGCCCTGGGTTGTCTTTGTTGGGAGGTTTTTAATTACTTCTTCAATATATTTATTTGTTATTAGTTCTGTTCAGACTTTGTATTTATTCTTGATTTAATCTTGGCAGGTTATATTTTTCTGGGTATATATCTATTTCTTCTATGTTGTCTAATTTCTTGACACATAATTGTTCATAATAGTCCCTTTCAATCCTTTTTATTCCTGAGGCATTTGTTGTAATGTCTCCTGTTTAATTTTCTAGTCACTCTTAACCATGCATTGAATTAAGTAGAGTATAATATTTTTTCTTTTTGCTCATAGAGTATAGATATATTAATACATACAGTACATAAACAGATATTCAGTATACTTATAATAAAATTTCCTGAAGGGACATTGAAAAAAATGTTTTAACAGGATTTTAGGGAATTACAACACAGAGAAAAAAAAGTCAAAAGTAGCTGCTTAAGGAAAAAAAAATCACTTATGGTTTCTACCTTTTTTTTTTTTTTTTTTTTTTTGAGACAGGATCTCACCTTGTCATCTAGGCTGGAGTTCAGTGGCATGAACACGGCTCACTGCAGCCTCGACTTCCCAGGCTCAAGCAATCCTTCTACCTTAGCTAACTCCCCAAGTAGCTGGCACTACAGGCATCTACCGCTACATCCAGCTAATTTTTGTATTTTTAGTAGAGACGGGGTCTCACTATCTGACCCAGGCTGATCACAAACCATTTTTTTTTCTATAGTAAGACCTAAGAAAGGAATGAACTGAAAATATAATTATTCACCAATGTTCCAATTGGTGAAGTTTATTTTTAAAGAAAGAATTAAGGAAAAATAAATTTACACTTTTATTAATGCTAAATAGTGAACCTTAAAATAATTTATGATATAATAGTTTACATTTGGAATTATTTATTTGATTAAGATTCACAAGATTATTTTCCCCTAAGATACTATGTCTATAATTTGGAATATTGCCCCCAGATGGAATGGGATATCTGAGTTATTACATAGGTAGATCAGAAAGAAATCTTCCATTCATAATTAACTAAGTCTTAGCATGTTGACCAATATTCCAGATAGCCATGCGTTTTTCCATGATCTGAATGTTTGTGTACCCTCACTACCCCCAAATTTATGATTTGAAATCCTAACCCACAAGGTGATGGTATTAAGAGCTTAAGCCTTTGGGAAGTGATTGGATAATGATTCCAGAGCCCTCTAAATAAAATTAGCATGATTCTAAGGAGGCCTAAAGGAGCTAGGATACCCTACATTGAGGACACAACTTGTAGGCATCATCTGTGAACTAGTGATATGGTGTGGATCTGTGTCCCTGCCCAAATCTCATATTGAATGTAATCCCAAGTTTTGGAGGTGGGCCTGGTGGGAGGTGGTTGGATCAAGAGGGAGGTTTCTCATGAATGGTTTAGCACTATCTCCTTGGTGCTGTTTTCATGATGATGTGTGAGTTCTCGTGAGATCTGATTGTTTAAAAGTGTGTGGCATCTCCCCAACTCTTCTTGCTTCTGCTTCTGCCATGTGACACCTCACACCCCCTTTGCCTTCCACCATGACTGGAAGCTTCCTGAGTCCTCCCCAGAAGCAGAAGTTGCTATGCTTCCTAAACAACGTACAGAACCACAAACCAATTAATCCTCTTTTCTATATAAATTACCCAGTCTCAGATATTTACTTATAGCAGTGTGATAACAGGCTAATACAACCAGGAAGAGTCTCTCACCAGATGATGAACTGCTAGGGACTTGATCATGCACTTGCAGTTTCCAGTACTGTGAGAAATAAATTTCTGTTTTTTCTAAACTATCCAGTTTATGGCATTTTGTTATAGCAAAACAGACTAAGACAGTTTCCTAGAAAAAGGTGACATTAAAATAATTATTTATTAATATTAGTTATTAATATTAATATGTATTGTCTAATCTCTAGAAGGAAGTGAAGGCTAGCTTGTCATGGCTTCTTCCACCCATCTCAATTTCCATTTTCCCGATTCCAAAGAAAAAGAGTCCCAAAAAAGTCAAGGAAACTATACCTCCACATAAATATAGTTTCAGTTTTGACTAAGAGGAGAAAATTGATTTAATTTCAATGTAGAATCTTTCTCTCTCTCTCTCTCTCTTTCTCCGTCTACTAATAATTTTTTTCTCCATCTTTTCCTCATTACTTTGCATTCTTTTTGAGATAAATCTCTTTTAAAGCTCTTTAATCAAATAATTTTCTTCAATACCTGGTGAAGTAATATATCTAAGAAACACTACTCACTTAATAATTATTCACCATCCCATCATCTTCTGTAACTGTCCACTATTTGGAATTCAAATTCAAACTAGAGTTATACCAGGGGAAAGTTACAGGTAACTGGTTTTAAAAGCTGAATTCACGTTTTAAGTCTTAAGCTAGATTAGCAAAAGAGAGCCAAAAAATGTTCAAAGCAAGTTCCAGCTGAGTTCATTAGGGAATAGACTACAGAGGAGTTGGCAACCATGTTCCTCCTTAGAATAAGTATGTGCATATGTCTGAGGTGCCTTCTGTGCACCCATCAGCCAATAGAGTAACAGGGCTGGCTGTAACCACAGCATACAGCTGGCTGACAATTCAGGGGTTGAAGAAACTGGCCAAATCTTTTTCTCAGGAGACATGACTGACATCTGGCACAGCTTGGCAAGCTTAAGGGAGCATTCTTGCAGTGGACTCAAGCAGGAACTTCAAACTTCAAAAGCAGCTGCATCTCTAAAACAACCAGCCCTTTACATACAGGAAAATGCCTGAATTGCTAGACCATATGTTTCACTACTTTATTTTTAAATTATTCCTTGTTTTTTTAGGACCAGGGAAACTGATTTGAGACTTGAATTACAGGTTAGTGAATATTTTCATATATACCCAGAAAGTAAATCACATATAAAGCCACATCAAGATCAATTTCAACTAAATAGCAAGAACATACACATGACTAATGGATCGCCCATGATTTTAAGCAAGCAGAAAATAATTTTAGCTTAAGAAATAAGGCTAAATTATATTCTGTTTGAAATAGACAAAGCTCGGTGGTATAAGCATTGAGCTTGATTTTGCTGGGCTCTGGTAATTTAATTTCCTTCTTCTGTCCTCTAATTCAGCCTTGGCTCAAAGCCTTGCATTATAAAGAAGAAAAGTCATTCAACTTGGTTGGAATATTCATGTTAAATTTGAGAGTTCACATGTTAAAATATTTCAGAGGGTTAAAATAACAAAATGGGCTATGATGAGAGCAAGGAGACTTTAGGGCTAGTGAGCCCCAGATTTTAAAAACAAATCTGTATTACAGATCTGTTTTAAAAACAAATCTCTACTACAATTTCTGTAATATTTAGACATTTGCCCACTGCTGCAAAATCCTAAATATTATAGAAATTTTGTTTTATTTTCCCAAGAAAGGCATAGAGAATTCAGCAGATCCTTATTTCACATAGTGGGCCATTTGCTAATGAATCAGCTTACATCAGAAATTTTTCCCTTTTAGTCTTATTTTTTATTTGAATTGATTATTATTTTTTTGAATATTGGTTAACAGATAAACTAAAATTTATCAGGACTTCTGAATTTGGAGTGGCTCCCTACCTCAAAATCTCCCTACCTAGAATATAGGAGAAACAGGATTTTTTTATTATTATTATTTAAGCCTTAAGCTAAAGAGGGAAACACAATTTTCCTGATTTATATCTTGACCTAAGTATTGCATAATTTAACCTAGAATATGTAGAACAGTTCTCAAAAAATAATTAAATGTTCCCTTTTCAAGTAGCATAAACTATACCTGTAATCTCTTTAGAAGTAATTGGATGGAGGAAAAGCAGGGGGAGGCTTTCTTCTTTCTCCCTTTAGATGTTGCCAAGGGGGCACATGAAATTTGCTATTGCCATAAGCCATCTTACAAATGTGAATAAAGATGCTGTAATACACTGAGGCTGGAAGGGTTGAAATATAGATCACACCAGGTACTTGATTATTGAATCAATGAATGAATCTCAGAAACTTTCCAGATGTCATTTTATTATCTAAGTAAATAGCCTCACAGTTTAATCCGATATTAATTTTGTCTGTGTTACTTGCAGGAAAAAGCATCTTGATACATCTAGGAAAGATGTATTTCAAGACAGAAAGAGTGTTTTACTACACTAAATGATATTGAGAATCCACTGAAGCAGCCAGTCAAGAAGTAAAAGACTGTCTTTAGAAAGATGATTATACCAGGGAAGGGGTTCCTGATCTCGGCACATGTGAATGCTGAGCTGGCAGGATAGGCCTGGAACCAAAGCACTGCCATATATTAATATTTAAGACAATATTATTATGAAAGCATTCCAAGATAAAATATTTGTAAAATAGGTATGTGCAAATTAGCTACATTGGCCCATTGATAAATTTCAACATCTGCCAAATATTACTTGGAAAATATTAAGAAAATGTGGCACATATACACCATGGAATACTATGCAGCCATAAAAAATGATGAATTCATGTCCTTTGTAGGGACATGGATGAAACTGGAAACCATCATTCTCAGTAAACTATCGCAAGGACAAAAAACCAAACACCGCATGTTCTCACTCATAGGTGGGAATTGAACAATGAGAACACATGGACGCAGGAAGGGGAACATCACACACTGGGGACTGTTGTGGGGTAGGGGGAGGGGGGAGGGATAGCATTAGGAGGTATACCTAATGCTAAATGACGAGTTAATGGGTGCAGCACACCAACATGGCACATGGATACATATGTAACAAACCTGCACATTGTGCACATGTATCCTAAAACTTAAAGTATAATAATAATAATAAAGGAAAATATTTTCTAGAATATATTTTTTGTTATTTTCTACTTTGAAGAAGTTTATTTCAGCTATTTTTTTCTGATACTGATTAGAGAGAAGGGCAGGTTTTCATTGGAGCCGCTCTAGGTTTAGATTTTTAAAAATGATTATTTTTGTCTTATAAGGCACATATTTTCTATCTTTATTTTACAGTGGAATTGAGAGTTAGAAAGATATACATACAACTCATTTATAAGTCATTGAACTTACCAAAATATTTTTTAAAGGAGAACAAAATTATGTACTATTACAATAGTTCAAAACTATTTCCTCAAACTTCTTTCTACTGACTTTGGAAGGCTTTTTCATGGGCCTTTTTTTCTTTAGTTGGGGAGGAGACATTTGTGTGTAGGGGGAGCTACAAGTACCTACTGGTTCTAAGGCTCTCAACTCAGCTATTTCATTATTACACAATCAGAGACAAAGTCTAATAAAAATTCAAATGAAAACTTTTTCTTACCTCACACAGGCTATTCAATACTGATGAAGAACAAACACAATTATGAATAGAGATAATCTCATTGACTTATTATACATTAAACTTAGACAAGAAATCCTTTCCTCAAGTGTATTTTATGCACTCGTGATTAATTAAGTACCTACAGCACATAACTGGAGACTCAACTGTTAAACGATAAAGTAAAGAAAATATCAATGGTATACAAATTTTTTTAAAAAAAGAAACATACATGTAGTTAATTTTAATAAAAACATCCCAATTTATGAAAATTTTTTTATTTATAACTCTACTCAGATTATTTCCTCACCGAAGTCCTCTTATTGTCCTGAGCACAGTCTCACCCTTAAGAATTTTCCACATTTAACTAGATTGCATTAATTGTGAAAGACATGTATATCATTGCGTTGCATTTAGATTTTATGTCTATGTTTGTTCAATGGATTACTATAATGAATACATGGTAAATAGATACATCAAATATGACAATAAGTAAGTGAATCGGAATTAAGAACTTTGTAATCTGAGAGTCACTAAGTAAGCTCCCTTACAACTACATTTAAAATATTCAAGAACAGATAGTTTTAAAAAGATAAAAATTCAAATGTAGCATTTTACACCAATGCCTATAAGCCAAAAATTACCTCTACTTCAGTTGAAATACAGTCATACATTATTTGAATACATAATTTCTCTCAGCTTCCAGTAAATGGTGACTCACAAGCAAGTCACATTTATACAATGAAGTAAAGAACAAAGTGCCTATACTTTTTGCCAGAAATCTGGCAGAGGAAGGGATGGAGTTTAAATCCTACTGCTTTGATTAAATGGAGGTAATATTTAATTGTTTCTTGTTTATTTGTGTGTTTGTTTTGAGGGCTTTAATGGAAAGTTGGAAATTCCTAGTTCCACTAGAAGACCCATGTTGAGAACTATTGAGAGTGATCTATAAATTGATGTGTACCTTTCAATGAGCTTCAAAGTCTTTCTGCACAACCATTTTTTGTGCTTTTGGATTTTTCATGGTTACCAACAGTTAGAACTGCTTTGTCTAACAATGGAAGCAGACTCCTTTAAGCATGATTCGATTCCCCATTCTCATTTTCATTTCTTATTAAAAACCAAATATAAAATATGTCAACATGTGCTTCGAAGTCAGAAACATGCTATAATTAATTTTCTTCATACAGAAAACTTGACTTTTAAATCAATTCTTACTACCTGTTTAGGTAAGCTGTTAATATGAAAACAAATATTTATTTATTTTCCACACTATACTAAGAGAAGAGAAAAATGAGATTCATTTGTTTCCTTCAGTTACATCTAGAAACAATTTTACAAGACTGGAAAATTATGTATACATGAACTGTTTGTGTATTCTGATATTACAAAAGCTAACATTTCAATTGCAGATCCTGGGACAATACACAGCTAATTGCATACGAGTTCTTTATGTGTCAAATTCTTTTTAAAACTTGTTTTGTTTTAAGGTCATTGTAAAAAGTCATGATTTTTGACATTGTTGTTACTGTGTTGAGGGATCAGAAGGTGATCTAGTATAGTGAAAATCTATAGGTTTTGGACTCAGAAAACTTTGAATGGAAATTCTGGTTTATTCATTAATTTATTCATTATTTCATTCTAGATACCAAGTATATAATCATGAAAAAGTTAATGGCATTTGATCTCAAGGAATATAATGCTTTATAGGAAATACAGACAATCCACAATTAAATGATACTGGGGATATTAAGTATACTTTGTAATGAAGGAAATAGGTGGATTTCTAAGAATGAAAATAACAGGAGAAGCTAGCCTTACATTAGATGGTTGAGGAAATCCTCCGGGAAAAAATGTTTTAAGTTGAGAACAAAAAAATAAGAAAGACCCAGCCATGAGATGAATTGTGAGTTTACAATTTCAGGAAGAGAGACCATATTGTGCAAAATCTGAGTGACCCAATCAGAGTGGGTAAAGGAGAAAATAACATGTAATAAGGCTGAAGAAATTGGGGAAACCCAGACAGATACAATAAGGAAAGGAAAGAATGAGAGTGAGTTAGTTATGTCATATTTCTATGACATCAAAGTGTCAATGTCACATAGACAGGCATTGAGTATAAGCATAAGAAGATAATAGACAGGTATGAAACTCTTACTTTATATGATTTTAAATCTATGGAAATAAATGTCATGATTAGATGAGAAAGTATAGAGAAATCAGAAGACTTATGACAAAATCTGAAGAACTCCAGTAGTTATAGTTTGGATCAAAAGGAAGAACATAGTAGACAGCTTGGAGAAAAAATCAGTAACTGTGGTGTCAGAAGAGAAAGGAAGAAATAATTTTAAGAATTATAACATTTTTAGCAGCTTTGGAGAGGTGATAAAATGTCAAGAGTGATGAAGAATGAGACAATTCCAGGATTTTAACACAAGACATTTATAGTTAACATTGACAAGAGTAGACTCGAATGGTAAGAAGGAAAGTTATATTAGAATAAATTGGATACGAACAGCATAAAGGGTGACAAAGGTAAAAGCAAATATAAAGACAATGTTTTCTAAGGTTTTATTTATAAAAGAAGATAAATATTATAGTAGTTGAAAGAGACTTGAAGTCAGAACAGGATTTTTTTAATATAGAAGTTGTTGGACCATGGCTACATATGTTCACGGAAAGAAAGAATGAAGATATATATGCTGATTCTTGAGTAAAAACTGTGAGAGAAATGTGAAATAATTCAAAACAGATAAATATCTTTTGATAGGGAGAGAGGTACTTTCTCTATTAAAAAGAAGATAACGAAAAAGAAAGTGGGTCAAGAAACATGGGGATTTGTATTTTTTCTAATAGAAAGATGAAGGAGCTCTATTTGGTAGTTTTTATTTTTAACACAAAATATGTTGCAAATTGTCTGCTGTAGAATAGTTCATAAGAAGATATGAGATAAACGTAATAAGTTATATGAGTCTCAATTAACTTGTTTTTTAAACATTGTAAAAATATCAAGTAGCAGTCATATTTTTGGACTACGATAATAAGACATCATCTAAATTTATGCCAACTGAATCAGTTTTTTTACCTTCCAGTCCTCCTCAACCTTCAAATACTATGACTTAATTTCTACTGAGTTGCCTTCAAGTCTATAGAACCTTTATGTCATTTTAACAAACATATTTTATAATTGGAAAATTATAATACAAGTTAAATTGTTTATGCTAATAATCTACAGTAAACCTCCAATAAACTAAAAATCTATTGAACATTTTTGCTACAGTTTTAACTTTTTATTTCTCCACTGGATAATGCCAGTAACAACGTTTAACTGAGTACCAATTTACAGTAGATCGATGGAAAATTATATATAATCTACTAAGGTAACACTTGGTGTCACCAGGTTTCATAGATTCTGCATTTTATAGATGAAGAAAGATAAACACGTTAAAGGTTTGTGATTATTTTCCAAAAGTCTTCAAGTAATGAAAAGGAACACTACAACTAAGATTTTTAGGGCTTCTGATCCTCAATGAGGTAGGTGTTTATTTTAATACATTATCTTTATCTGGGTGCAGTGCCGCACATCTTTAATCCCAGCACTTTGAGAGGCCAAGGCAGAAGGACAACTTGAATTCAGGAGTTCAATGTTGCAATGAGCTGTTATCATGCCACCCTCTTTCAGCCCGTGTGACAGAGCAAGACTCTGTCTCAAAGAACAAAAAATAAACATTTCCTTTTATTTTTCAATTATGTATTCAGGAGTAAAGGAGATACAAGTTTTTAAGCTGTGTTCATTCTCTCTGAAATACACCATAAAATTTTGGTAATATTAATAGTTATTTTGATAATTTTACCTAATTACTGAACAATTATGTCAGCACATAAATCAACATTTATTAATGATAATGAGAAACAGAAAAAGGGAATTGATTCACTACATATTTAATGATAAAAATGTTATTACTTTAATGGTAAAAATGAAACTATTAATATACTGAAAATTGTTTTAAAGCATATTTTATAACGAATTGTTGTATAGCTTGAATTGTTTTATAACTTGATTGTTTTAAAGCACATTTTATAACTTGAATGATACATTTTCTTTAACTGACTTGATGGTTAGGTATAATTTTCTGGGTCATCTTAAAAATACACAAAAAATAGTTATTTTTCTTCCCACACTAAAATAATAACTAAATACACCACCTATTTGGCAATCAAAGCTCAATTCTGAATTTCCGTAATAAACTTCAAAAAATATAATGATAAAGATGATCAAAAGAAGTTTATGAGCCTGAAGGTCAAATTGAATTAGATTTCAGACTACACAAAGGCTAATAAAAATGAGAGTACAAGAAGTATTTGGATTGTATTTTTAGAACTTATGGAACATTTTCTCCCTAGAGTAGAATAGTTTAGATTGAACCTCTGAATAAATTACTTTATTTTTATGAACAATGCAAAAAATTAAGCGAAGTTCAAATAACAGTAAACGATATGCTGTAACCTGTCTGAAAAGCTGGAAGATCAACAAGTGATTGTGATTGTGCTTATAAATAAAGCACTTCCTTAGGTTAGCATTATAAACGTTCTACAAGTAATTTAATATGCGAAGATCACGGTTTGGCCTGTCAGTCAATGCAAAAAATATAAATTTCAACAGCATCAATGGCCAATACATTTAGATTTTTACAGATTAGTTCTCTATTGATTAAAATAATAATATCCTAATTTTTCCAAATGTATAGCACAAGTATTCACAGATGTTGTAGTGTGCATATATATAATCACCTGCGTACAAAAACCTGGTATCTCTTAAATATTAATTCCTGCATTATTTTTTACCTCAATTCCAGTGTTGCAAGCTGTTCTAATACTCCTATTCAAAAAGCACCTACTTTTTGTGACAAGAAAAATGAAATATGAGAACAGTATTTTCAACTGACAAAGGAGCATAGAACTTGAGGTATTCTATTGACCTCCCTTGAAATAACAATCTATGTGACTGTGATTCTATATCCCCAATTCTGCTGAATGAAATCCCAGTCCTGTTTGCCATGCAGCACAATAAGTTATCACAAAATATGAAGCAAATATCAGGAAGAACACACCTTGCTGTCACTGGATTTGTAACATCACATTTTCCCACCCGGGACAGCTAGATATTGCAGAGAGAACATGAGCTTTGGGAATACATAGAGCTATGCTTGAACAATGTTCTTCCACTAACAAGCTCTGTGACCCTAACCACATTGGACACTCAATAATTCTTAACTGATGAAATGAAAATATTAACAAAATTGTATCCTGAATCCATGTGAGCATTAACATAGTGTATGCATTGTGTTTAAAGGAATGTCTGGCCCATGACTTAGCATTTTCATCTTATTTTAAATAAAAACATGGTTATGCTTTTACATTCAGGTGTATAGATAGATGAATTAAAATTATGTAATGAGAATATACAAAGTAGACAAATTATTTGTCTTCTTTCTCTTTTTATTTTTTCTTTGGTTTTCATTCTTAATCTTCTTGGTGTTTAGTATAGGTAATTCCTTTATATATCATGAATCTGGCATTCAGTCCAACGAAAATGATGCTTGGAAAAGCAGATTATGGCTGAGCAATTTAATCCAAATAAGCTGAGAAAGTGCCAAAAATGTTCTTTATTTCTGGGATTGGGTTTTTCTGCCAGTGTATGTCACCTATTAGTGCTGTAAATGAACAGCCCTGTGATTTCTGTGAATCTATTGAGGATCTCACTTTCTCTGAGAACTGTGAATCCTTTAAACTAGCATGAAAAATATTCTAACAGCCAGAAAATCAAGTTCAAAACTAAAAATTGAGCTGAAGAAAACACCTATTGATACACTCTCAGATCACAGAATTTTGAGCCTGAAAGTACCTTAGACTATTCTAGTGCTCTAGAGAAGAAAATTACAGGGCTAAGGCCCAAAGGTTTGGATAAAAATCATCAAGCCAACTTGATAAGATTCTGAGCAGCAGGCAGGTGTCCTGAAATCCAAGTGAATAATTTTATTTTCTCTGACACCCAATTGTCTTGTCTCAACTTTTGTTATGAGCAAAAAACTGTCTTTTAATTTTGCCAATTTCTGGGGATTTCTTAAGGAGGGCTACTAGGGTATGGTAAGTGAAGGGAAATAGGATTTAATTGAAGAATAACTTATGTGAAAAGTCTACACTTATATCGAGGAGAGCTTGGAATTCAGGGTAAAACCCATTTTGCAATAATTATATAATATTTAATATTGTCCTGACATTCCCCAGCCAGTTTGAAAAATGTTCTCCCTGTTTCATAGTTGAGGCACAGTGCTACTAATAGTAAAAAGCCTGCACACTATTTCTAACAATGTATCTATGTATGTAAAGCATATTATGAGAGCAGTAGCTCTATCATTTTTGTTCTGCCCTATCAGTCCTTTCATGATCATCAAAACTGTAAATGAGGTATCTCACTGTTTTCATTTACTATTGATGGTTCTAATGATAATAGACAAAGGCTCAAATTAAATTTGGGGAAAATAAAATATTTGTCAAGTAATTAAACTTATAGCCCATTACTGCAATCCTCCAATAATTGACAGCTGTATCAAGGACTGTGTTGAAGGTCATTTCTAATAAGTCAGTTCTTTGTCCAGGAAGAGAAAAAACACAAGGAATGCTTATCAGTTATTTTAATGTATGTTATTGGTTATAAACCTAACTCAGGCTGTTTCAAATGCACTATACGAAATCATAAATTTGAGAGGCCAGGGATACTTTAGGTATCAGTTGAAACTTCATCTGGAATGCAAAAGGACTACCAACATTTTGTTGTAAATTTGTTCTCTCTCTCTCCCTTTCTCTAATATCTTCCTGTGATGTACTATTGACCTCACTTCCAACTCCAGGAGGGGCTTCTTGGAAGTTTTAAGAATGAAATAGATCTCAGCCTCATATTTTATGTTTCCAAGTCAGTTGGAGAAAGCTAATGTATTTAATCATATTTCTAGTAAATAATATGATATACATTCAAGTTGGAATAACTTATGTCATTTGTCAAACTCAACAAATCATTATGGGCAACCTACTGAGAATCTACCCTGGCTTTGGGATGGGAGAGCCAATTCTACTCGAACCTTAAAGTTTGAAAATTTAGTACTGTTAAGAAGAGAAATAAGGGTATGAGTGTTAATTAAAAAAAAAAAAAAAAAAAAAAAAAAAAAAAAAAAACACATCAAGAGACAATCTTGAAGCCTCTTTGCTTCAGTTCAAAATAACCATACAAACTGTGGTTTCCTAGTTTTCCATGCAAATATCCAATAAGGCAGTTTAAATGTTTCACATTTTACCAAGCATAATATTTAAAAGAGCAAATAATATGGGGCATCTTCTTCATATAAAGATCTGAATTCATAGTATCAATTTTCAGAGTTAAGAAAGGTGGTACTAAAAATGTAATTATTTAATCAGGATTGACTGAAAAATGCCTGGTCAAATTGTATGTTTGCAGATCTATATCCAATGCAATAAGCCTTTTATTTTGAAATGTGTATTTATCTGTAATTCTGCAAATTATACTTAACATTTGCTTTTCTTAATATATTTGTAGAAAAAACAATGCTTACAGAAAATGAGTTTTCTAAACAGTAGTTCTTTTTTCGGAAGCCTTTAACTATGAAAATCATTTCAAACTTGTTTTTTAAAAGTAGCCTCAAAAGTCTTCAGATAGACTTACATAATTGCGCATTATTTTGTTTCCATCCTCCAAATGTGTTAGAAATGCCACATTTTATGTTTTTAATTAGTCAGACAAATGAAAGACTTCAAAGTATAAACATTCACATCATAAGTGTATCTTGACATTTTAAAGAAAGAAACATAATAAGAATGTGTACGAACAGAATCATGGGAATTGATGGGTCAACAACTCTTTATTGTTTCTTTTTTTTAAGAAAACTTATTTTGCTAGCAGTGGAATCAAAGACAAAAATGTAATAGTCACAGTGTATGAGGCACTTTTTAACTTTATTGTACTCATCTTAATCTTGATACACACACCTATCACAATCTTCTGAATAGCACCAAACGGAAGCCATTACTGCCCTATTTTACAGATCCAGAAAGAGAAATGACACAAGAAACTTAAAGTAACTTGCTTCAAATGTCAGAGTTAAAATGTGACAATCCTAGCATAGTGTTTGAGAGCACAGACTCTTGAGGGGAACGGCCAGGATCCTAATTCTGGTTCTGATAATATTGGCTGTGTGCCCTTGGGATATTGTTTCTCAGTTACTTTATCTGCAGAATGAAGATTTATCATAGTTAACATACTGCTCTTGTGATGATTAAATGGATAGATGTAGATAATATATTTATAACAATATCTGAATCATTAAGAGCAATGTGAAAAATTTTATTAGAAAAAATAGATGTTTTTTATGGTACTGCACTGCCAACGAAGTTGTAATTATGATAGGATTGGTATAACATATTGGTACAATGCTACAATCTCTTAAAAATTCACTTGCTTATCAAACTTAAGATATATATATATTAGATATATATTATATTCATTTAATTACATAATAATGTAGCAGGACACAGAAACCCAGGGAAAATGTAGAATATCTTCTTAAAGCATCACTTTTTCTATAAAGGATATATTTGATAATGTTTTTCTTTAAAAATATTTTATAATGTAAAATTCACGTTTTTAAAGATATGCAGTAACGCAATAAAGTTCTAGTTTTTAATAAACTACTATGGGTTCTGCCTTAAATTTCTAAAAAATCAGTTATTTTTGTTACTTTATGAAAATTTGGATAAAAATTTGGGGCAAACACTGACTTCATAACGACTTTGAGACAGAGAACAACTTTTCTATCAATTTGTTCTTTGATTTAATGGACTTCATTTTTAAAAATCTATTATTAGAGTTCTCTGTAGTATAGATATACCTCATGAGAAACTGAACTCTGCACTGAAAACTCTGAAGGATAATGCAATTCGTAACCTTAGGATCTATTAGCATGACACTATCTTTTCTTGATGAATTTATGACCAGATATGGTAACACATCATATAGAAAACTTACAACTTACAAAGAAGTTTCTGATTAATATAGTCACACTAATTGGATTCAAAGACAAAATAAATTCACAAAAAAACAATAAAAATGCAGTAGGAAGAAATAAATAATGTATTCAAAGATATACAATTTTTGTCTTAAATTTAGGTTGTTTTTTTCCTTTTTAGAAATGTAGAACAAATAAATTATAAATTTCCCAAGCGTGAAGAACTGCCTTAAAGTTCTATTGTGTTCTGTGCTTTCAAAAACACAGATTTGTGGAGCTTTCTCCCCACTATTTTTACAAACATATACTCTCCGTCAAACCAAAGAACAAAAGTTTTAATGGGTATTTTTAGAAAATGTAATTTCCTTCAATCCATTTTAATAAAATATAAATTTTTATGTTTTTATTTATTTTTATCAAGCACTCTCAAAGTAAAATTGAATATATATCTTTTTCTTTTCTTAGTCTATATTAATAATTTTGAGGAAATAGATAAATAGAGGAAGGAGTGAGACACAGAGAGAATGTCCTATACTAAAAAAAGAGTTCATATTGTTTCTATCAGGATCCCACTTAAAGAATTTTTTGTGGGCTCAAACTTCATTTTACAGGTGAATGTAAAATTCAAACATGTAAAATAAATTACATTAGATGTTAAGTGGGATAGATCCTGTAAGCTTCTCCTAGGGTGCCACTGTATATCATTTCTGATCTGGACTTCAAGATTTCCAGGAATCAATTGTTACTCAAAGACTAAGTGAGAAATGGAAAGGATGCAATTCGTTTTCTAATATATTGATGTTAAGCAATTTTTGAAGCATTCATTGAGCATTATTTATATTTTGATGTGTTGCTTTGATCAAGGGTAACATAATAACTATAATTCTTTACATTCCACTGTGTAGCATGTTGAAAATCATGCTATTTATTCCTATGATCTAGGAGCAGTGCTTCTTTATTTATTTATTTATTTATTTATTTATTTTTTTATTGTTATTATACTTTAAGTTTTAGGGTACATGTGCACAACGTGCAGGTTTGTTATATATGTATCCATGCACCATGTTGTTGTGCTGCACCCATTAACTCGTCATTTAGCATTAGGTATATCTCCTAATGCTGTCCCTCCCCCCTCCCCCCAACTCACAACAGTCCCCAGAGTGTGATGTTCCCCTTCCTGTGTCCATGTGTTCTCATTGTTCAATTCCCACCTATGAGTGAGAACATGCAGTGTTTGGTTTTTTGTCCTTCTGATAGTTTACTGAGAATGATGGTTTCCAGTTTCATCCATGTCCCTACAAAGGACATGAACTCATCATTTTTTTATGGCTGCATAGTATTCCATGGTGTATATGTGCCATATTTTCTTAATCCAGTCTATCGTTGTTGGACATTTGGGTTGGTTCCAAGTCTTTGCTATTGTGAATAGTGCCGTAATAAACATACGTGTGCATGTGTCTTTATAGCAGCATGATTTATAGTCCTTTGGATCTATACCCAGTAATGGGATGGCTGGGTCAAATGGTATTTCTAGTTCTAGATCCCTGAGGAATCGCCACACTGACTTCCACAATGGTTGAACTAGTTTACAGTCCCACCAACAGTGTAAAAGTGTTCCTATTTCTCCACATCCTCTCCAGCACCTGTTGTTTCCTGACTTTTTAATGATCGCCATTCTAACTGGTGTGAGATGGTATCTCATTATGATTTTGATTTGCATTTCTCTGATGGCCAGTGATGATGAGCATTTTTTCATGTGTTTTTTGGCCGCATAAATGTCTTCTTTTGAGAAGTGTCTGTTCATGTCCTTGGCCCACTTTTTGATGGGGTTGTTTTTTTCTTGTAAATTTGTTTGAGTTCATTGTAGATTCTGGATATTAGCCCTTTGTCAGATGAGTAGGTTGCAAAAATTTTCTCCCATTTTGTAGGTTGCCTGTTCACTCTGCTGGTAGTTTCTTTTGCTGTGCAGAAGCTCTTTAGTTTAATTAGATCCCATTTGTCAATTTTGGCTTTTGTTGCCATTGCTTTTGATGTTTTAGACATGAAGTCCTTGCCCACGCCTGTCCTGAATGGTATTGCCTAGGTTTTCTCCTAGGCTTCTTACTTTCCAGAATATATGCAGTTTGTGTTTAAACGACATGAGTTTCAAAATTCTACTTCCATATTGTAGATTGCCATATATAAATGGTCTATTTTTAATTTAAAGTACTTTAAAACCATAGACTGATTGCCTAGTGAAAGGTAACTTCTAGGTACATTTTGTAAATATTATTATGTTTTTGGAAATGTGTTTAGTAGTTCTCAGTTAACAGCAATTTATCGAAGATGTTCCCTAATTAAGACAGATCTTTCAATCCTAATGTTGACATTTCTGAATATATTGTGATATGGAATGAATCATAGTTATGAGTAAAGCGCTGCATAATATAAATCTCTTTGAACAAATGCACTGGTCAAAATATAATTTGTGCTATTTATTTTTTGTTTGCATTCACAATTTTTATATTATACTCACATCCTTGTGACTAGAAGTTATCCAAGATGCTTTACAAACAATATAGTATAGGTACCAACCAATTCATATGGATGCATAAACCAAGCAGAATGAATGCTGGCCCAAAAAAGACAGTGGAACTGTAATGTGTACCTGTTGACTGTCAGCCTAGCCTGTGACCTGGCTTAAACACACATTGGTCCAAATCGCTGCCAACTTGATTGAAAGAAGTTAAAAAACATATTACATTAAAGTAGCATTAAAATGTAATGAAAATCAAACACTACTTAACACAGTGACAAATTGTAAAGTGTTGTGTAATTAGTTTTATTTACATTTATATTATGTAATTTATATTTATTATGTAAATCTATATTTATGTATATTTATATATACATATATACATATTTTGTATGCATATTTATATTTATATATTATGTAAATTTATATTTATACTTATGTAATTTATATTTACTATGTATATTTATATTTATATTGTTGGTTAACTCGTTAAAACAATTTTAGCAGCTGGAAACAATATAACGCTTGTTATCCCTCTGTTTTTATGAGTCCAGGCACAGCATAGCAACATCTTTTGCTTAGCATCTTTTCAGGTCAAAATCTAGGAGTCAGCCAGGGCTGCACTTTAACCTAAGTATATGTGTCCTCTTTCAGGTTAATTCAAGTTGTTGGCAGAATTCAGTTCCTTGTGGTTGTAGAATTGAGGTTCCTGTTTTGTCACTGGATGTTAGCCAAGGATCTCTCTCAGCTGGTATAAGCCTCCCTCAGGTCCTAGGCACAGAGCGTTCTCATGATATAGCAGCTGGATTCTTCAATTACAACAAGGGGATCTCACTCCAGTCTATTATTAGAGGGTCTTAAATAACATAACTGAATCAAGGGAAAGACTGTCCCAACATATTCACAAATCCCATCTACAATCAGGAAATATGGCACAGGACAGGAATCCTATGGGCCGTCTTAGAATTCTCTCCACAACATTTAGAACACAACTATGTGGTGAATGTGCAACGTGTGGTGTATTTATGCAATATCAGTGAACTGTTATAAATAAAACATAATATAAAGACATATTTTCTCAAATTACTGCAGAAATTGGTACAATATCTCTATAAATTTGCCTTGGATGTTTAAAGAACTCTTCTTTATGGTTTTATGTTTTTAAAAATATTAAAATGTAAGTATCAAAATGTTAAAAGACAAAATTCAATGTGTCCCCCATACAAAATCACAAACACAGATACATCGAAAAAATTAGTTAAACACAAAAGTTAGAAATTCCAATTTCATAAACGTGTAATATGAAATTCAATAAGAAAACAATAGGATTTATATCAAAGAGTACTTTTGGAAATATTAAAAATTGTATTTAGGGAAAACTGAGACTCAGTCTTCAAGAATAACTCAAGTTTTGGAATGAGAAACTGGAAAGATGAAGTTTTATTTATTCAGATGAAACAAGACGATATATGGTGAGGGTTTGAGGAAACATTTTAGATATAATTGTTATCTCTTTCAGAGTAAAACTTATCTTTAAATATAACAAGTGTTTAATAAGAATTTATTATGGATCTTAATGATGCTTAAATACAAGAGTAAGAAGAATGAAATGTAATCATTGCTTTCTGGTTTTAGTTATCTTCTGTATTTGTGGCTGAAGTTATACTAGATCTACTGTCTCCTCCTGTTCTTGTCAATCTTTTATAATAAATTATCTTTAAAACTTAAATTTTAAATGTTAATTGTCTCTTTTCTCTTTGCCATCACTATTCATTAATTTTATTCTAATGCAAACCAATTTCTGTCCACAGATCTATATAAACAATGTTTATGACTATGAGACCTGTAAGTTATGAGGGAAAGGAGAAAGGCCACAAAAATGAGAGGAAAGAATTGCTTCACAAAAATTAGCATAGACTTTTTGAAGATAACCAAAATTTACATGAAAAAATGAAAACATTGGAAATATAGACAGTGATGACTGGCAATTACATAAGGAGCACTATACAGATAAATCTTAGGAAACACTGGATTCGCTGAATATAAATAGGTGAATTTTGTAAATGATTGCACTCTGTTGAATTTTAACTGTCTTTTCTAAACCTTATTCCATGAACTTGTAAAATCCTCCTTTTCCCTATTAGTTTATTTCTGAGTCAGTAAAAAGTCGTTACTTTTCATAGGATCTCAAAATCCTTCATCAGTTTTGTTGTTATATTTGATGATGCAAAATAGCACCATTGACTGTATTTGTATTAAATTCATAAAAGTAAAAGAAGTGCAGTACAATGACATTTAAAATAAAGTCCTGGGACGGAACATAAAAAGTGATTGATATCTGCTAAATAAAAACCTCTTTCAGGATGAAAAGAATGGTATGTGGAACACTACTAAGTTTGCTTATTAGAAGAGAAAAACCTATTTTTGCTCTTAGAATATCTCATTCAGCAGTTAGGCAAATAAGGACATTTTTGAACGGCAGGACTCCTGAAACACATCCTAACAAGTAGTCTTATTTGATTTTTCTTACAATTTTTTGATTACTTCTTTCTCTTTACATCTATAAAACCATCTGATTAGAAGCAATTTACAGGTATTAACAATAAAGAAGAAAGGACAGAATAATGTAGATCACAGTAAGTCCTATTTCCCATGCTCCCTTTTTAAGAAATGACAATTTGTGTAAAACAAAATTCTTCATCTTTACCAAAAATGGCTTTTAATGTCTTACTAAAGTCCTCTCATTCTTTCAGTTTTCAAATTTCAGAAACAAATTTGACAGCTACCTGTTTTATATTACATATAAAACTATTGCCTTAATTATGCCAATTATTTCTTTGTAAGTTTTATAAAAATTTGGTCTTTTTTTCATTTTAATTGGTATTATTCTAATTTAGTTCTTACAGTTTCTTTTATACAGGACTTCACTAATATCCAACTGATCTCTCTTCCTTGAGTTCTCTATTTCTTCCTTCCTTTTTTCCTTCTGTTCATCCATCTTTCTTTCCTTCCCTCCAAATTTATCTTGATTTATAATTACAATATTATTCACACTGTTCTGTCTGAATTATATGGGTTAAAAACTATCGTACTCTTTATTCTGGTTGTATATGTGTTCATTTGTCTAAAACTGACAATCCTTTTCTTGTCTTTAAATATCAAATTTAGTGTTCTGTTCAAATAAGTTTAACAATTTTCTTAACATAATAGAGTAATTCAATTTATTATTTTTTCATGAATCTTTTCTTATTTACTTTGTATCTATTACACAAGATACTGAGCCCTTCCTAGGATAATTCTATAGCTGAAATATAACTGGTTTTAGGTAAATATGTGTTGAATAATGATTAAATGAAAAACCTTTAACTATTTTATAGCAGATTCAAGACTATCTCATTGTCTAGATGATTAATGAATAATTCCATGGATCATAATTACCTATGGATGCAAAGAGTTTTTTCTAATGATGACTAAAATAAAAAACCTGCATACTTCTATGTTCATTTCAGGGAAATAACTTCATAAGAAGTTCTATAAAAACACTATTTTATATTATTTAAAAATAGTAGTACGATAAATTAATGATTTGCCCTTTACTATATTCAGAAAATTTCAGAATACTATTAAATTATTTCTTTAAGAAAACCTCAAAAACTAAATATAGAGGAAGGCTAATCCTCTTTGAAAGATAATCTAAAAGAATAGAATAAAATAATGCAGTACTCTGACCCTGAGTTTTCCCAGATTATGGGCAGACTAATTCTTTGCTTACACATACATATGTATGGGGTAAAATGTAAATCTCTACACAAAATCCTTATGCAAAGCCCACATGTTTATGAAATGCCTACTATTAGTTTCTCTCAGAAATCCCCAGTATTTCTGCCAGTCAGGAAGGAATATGAAAGGATTGCAACTTCATAGACTGATGTCATGAAACCTTCTGAGGGCTCATCAATATTGATCACTCCTTAATGCTGATTCCAGATCATTGAGCCTTTGATTAAATGAAGCAACATTAGCAAATTTGTGATTAAAAGCAGGATACCATTGTGGCAAGTTTGCAGGACACAGTTTTCTTCTCCTGGGTGTTTCAATAAGGCCATAAGGAGATTTAGCTCAGCTGTCAAAATGAGTGCAGTGACAAATTACTTGAAGACACTGAGGAGAAAGCTCCATGTTCTATGCGTAATCTGAGCAGTCTGGAGCTCAACATCTGTTGAAACTCTCCTTAGGAGGACTGATCTCTTGGAAAATAAAATACAATTTTGAGTTTGAGATTTTTTTTAAAAAATTGTATGCTGATACAATGCTTTAAAAAGCCTTTTTTAGTAACTTCTAAATGTGAACCTATACATATGCTTTGACCCTCCAATTTCATTCTTAGATAAATCCTAACAGAAATGCATGGATATTTGCACCAAAAAAAACACACAAATTAATACTTGGAGGAAATGTATAAATAATGCCTCAAACCTGGAAATAATTTTAATTTTTTCTCCAGTAAAAATGACCTTCAACAGCTGAATTAATTTAAAAATATATGAGTAAAACCAAATTCTACAGAAAAATAAATATAAGACATTGTTATACAAATCATAGGTATGAATATCACAAGAATACACCAAAAAGTATATTACAAAATATACAAAAAGATATATAGATTTTATCTATATAAATATACTGTTAGGTAATACTAATATATGGTAATAAAAGTCAGAATGGGAATTTGCTTTGGTGGGTAGTGACTGAAAAGGGCTTCAGGAGTTCTGCAGTGTTGTAATAATCCCTTTACTGATCTGGATTGTGGTAACAGATCTGTGTTCAGTCTTTGAAAAAAACATCGAGCCACACATATATGATATTTGCAGTTGTTTTTTACACATGATACTCTATATGTTTTCTTACAAAATAAAGAACAACAAATGTAAATTATATTTAAATATAAAGTATGGAACTCATGAGAGGACTCTGAATTCTGGGGTGCTGAGCACATAGAAACTGAAGTCTTAAAAGAAAATATAATTCTTATGGAGAATATGTAGAACAAAGAGACAAAAAGGCAGAACTCTGGGTAAACTAATCCTCAGAGAGCAGAAGATAAACCAGCAAGATCAGAAAAGAGTAATCAGATTTAAGAAAAATGTAAGGAGTTTGTAAGACCACGTAAATCAGAGGAAAGGAGTTACCGATAGTGTTAAATGTGGAAAGATGTACAATTATTTAAAAAAAGGATTAATTTTTGAATTTAACTACAAATATGTCATTAGTGATCTTCATGAGAATAACGACATTGTAAGTATTGAAGTTAAAGCTTTATTGCAAGGAATTGAGATATGGTTGGAGAAAGTAGACCTAGCTACTATAAATGAATTAGTCATGAGATTTGCCTACAAGAAGATAGAACAGTACTGAAAAGAGATGTGTCTTCAAGGAGCAGATGAAAAAAGCGATCTTTACTGGCTATACAATATCAAGCAATTTACTTAACCACTCTGAGATTTTAAATCCTTATTAGGCAAAAAAGGATAACAAAACCTAAGTAACATCGTGAAATAGTATGAAAGTGACATGTAATTCTGTAAAACACTCTGCAAACGTCGTTAAAATGCTGCAGAGTAATAGAAATACTGCAGAGAAATAGAATGCTGCAGAGTAATAGAAAATAGAAACATAGAAATAGAAAATAGAAACATAAAATAGAAAATAGAACACAATAAAACTATGTTTTATTCACATAGAACTTTTTTTCAGGCATAAGAGTAAATATGAAGAACACTATATTTGAATAGTTTATGTGGCATTATATGATTGTGAGCTCCATTTAGTTTGTGCTTTTTTTCTTTTCCTATTTACAGGTGGCATTTGTAGCCATGTTACATCATTTTAAAAAGTAGGTTAGTGTCAAGGTAGGATAATCACAAATTAAGGGCTGCGAGTTTTGAATTATGTGAAGAAATCAAGAAAGTTAATGAAGCAAGTGGGTGCTCATATATGTGATCTTTTCATTATGAACAACAAACTTTGTAGTTTATTTTTAATGTTTTATGTAAAATAAACTGTATATAAAATTCATCCAACTGTTAATCACACAGCTAAGAATGAAATAATCTGCAATAAATTTTATGACATTGTAATCACCAATACTAATTCCATTTGTTTTTTCCCATAATTACATTTTTATTTAAGTTAAATTTTTTGACTATGGAGTTTTTTGTTTGTTTGTTTTAATGCACAAGAGATTATATAACCCTTGATGTGGAATCTTCCAAGTCTGTAAAAAAGCCATATTTTTATCTAGTAGTCCAGTGACTGCTGATTCTGCTTCTTCCTCCTATTTTATGATTCACTATAATACTGATGAATTTGTGGCAACTGCAGCCACCAAGTGTAACTGAACACCCATAGGTAATAGATTTTATCATATATGTAAGAAAAATTCAGGAATTTATATTAACTTAAATAGTGAATTTCCTCTTATTGGACTTAAGTATTTTATCTTTGTAGTATGTTCTACTAGTCATTTTAAATTAAATAGACTTGGTGAAAATGTGACTTCTTCTATTAGAGACCTCATCATGAGTTGATAAATAGCAGTAAAATCACTAATTTTATCTCTCTGCAGTATAAGCTGTTCCGATTTTATGGCTAAATGTGGTGCATATGTATTCCAAAGTCTCTTTGCAACTGATTTATAGCTAGAGAAAAGTCTCCTAAAAGAGGGCATTTGATTATTTAAAGTAGTTCCTTGCATGAATCGGGGGAGCTGATTGCTCTTTGCGATTGTGTTTTTTGTGGTTACTTTGGAAATGCCCTTAAGCATCAGTGAGACCTTCATGCCATAGATCTCAGTTAGTTAGAAAATCTGACAGCAGTGGCAACAGCCTGCAAAAAGGAATAAAAGCTGCGTACAAGATCATGTTCTTTCCACACTCAACAGTGACAGTGTCAATCTACATTTTGCTGTTAGGTTTAAAACTTAAAACAGTTATGGCATGTCACATGCACACTGCAGCATTAGTGCCTTTCAAGTTTGGAGTCCAAGATCTGGCATAAGATTTTTTTTGTATCACTAGAATGGCTTAAAATATGAATGCATACTAATGTGTAGAGAGATAAACAGGTTTTAAATATATTTTATTAATTGCTTCTAATTTAGTATTTCTTTTGTAAGAGATAATGTAAGAAAGAAGGCAAATAGACATATAAAAGCAAAGTATAATATTGGTGTTAGAACTTCTGCAGGTAATCAAAATATTGATTTTGGTCAGAAGTAGAGATTTCCCATTAAGTAAGATTCTTCGCTATTTTTTGGCACATCTTTAATCCAGATTATTAGTTACTGAAATAATATCACTGATTAAAATTTGTTTTAAAAAGAGGAAAGTATTGTCATGGGCTAAATGTGCTCTTTCTAAAATTCGTATGTTGAAGTCCTAGCCCCGTGTAATTCAGAATGTAAACTGTATTTGACTATAGAGTTTTAAAAGAAGTAGTTAAGGTGAAATAAGGCCATTAGGGTAGGTCTTAATCCAATATAACTAGTATCCTTAGAGGAAGATAATTTGTAGACAAAACATACATGGAAATAAGATGACATGAAGACAAAAGATCAAAATGGCCAAGGAGAGAAGCCTGGAGAAGATCGATCCTTCATGATCCTCAGAAAACAAAATTTTGACAACACTTATCTGGGCCTTCAAGTCTCCAGAAGTGGGAAAAAATAAATTTCTGTTGTCTAACCCACCCAATTTCTGATACTTTTTATGGTAGCTCTAGCAAATGCATACAGTTATCAATATGGTAACAGATGCTGCATAGACCTTTAATCAAGATATTTATTAAAAGAATAATGGAGTTATGATTGAAAACACAAGTCTAAACCTGTGCATTCAATTTAATTTTTCTCAATAAACTTAACATAATCAAAAATGAAAATTATCAAAGAAATTCTATATCCTTTCTGGAACATAAAAAGGTCACCATAGATATTCTAGCAATATTAAGAAAATTATTTGATACATAATTAAAAAGGGAGAAATCTACTGGAAAGGCCAACCAGTCTAATAATTTTGACTAATAGAAATATCTGGATGGATGAGAATGAAAATGAACATCCCAGAGAATTAAACTAACACATAAATAGAAAACCGAGGCTCAGGGTAAATGGAGGAATGAGGAAACTCAGGAAGCTGGGGTGGAGAGATGATTTTCTTTAAAATTGTTCCTTGTTTTTAAAATAGATTTAATGAAATATAATTTATATACCATAAATTCATCTGTTGTTAGGACAAATTTAACACTTTTAGTACGTTTAATGAGTTAACCACATGATCTGGTTTTAGGACATTTCCATCACTGTTAAAAGATCTCTTGCCAAGTATTAAGTTTGATCTCACAAATAAATTTGGAAAGTGGAGTCAGTACTAGAATTCAGAGGCTTCGACTGGGTATTTGTTCTCATGGGCTACCTGGTGGCCTTACCTACCTTATACTATCCCCTTACCTGGAAACACTGCCAGCATCCACTATGTATACATGCTTTTTTTCTATCAGTGGAGTTCATGAGGTTGTCATTTCCATGGCCTCACCTTCATTTATGACACACATGTCACACAATTCAGTCATGGTACCCTATTCTCCTGGATAATCATTGTTCAAGGATTATGACTCCTTTAGAGGATATCGCTATGCCCAGTCTACCAAAAAATCTTCAGTATACCAGTAAAAGCCTCATTAAGAATAAAACCAATTTATAGGAAGCAAAGTAGACTGATGGAGACATAGAATTCCTTACCTGAAGCAAGTCAGCTTCTTAAAATCCCCCATAATGCGAGTCAATAAATGACTCCCTCTTTATTCCACCAGTTTGGGCTTCAAATTTACATTCTCTGTGAATTCCAGGACATCTCAACCAGAGAAACTACTACTAAGAAACTAAGTAGTCCAGGGTACCTGGCAGAAGCAAGTACAAGTCTCTTTGAAAGGATATATGCTCAACCCAAGATGAAGACCCAGATGAGGCATGGACAGTGTAAACTCACTAACAAAGCAAATATGAGGAAACAAGCTACTTTAAATGCCAAAGGAAGCAACGCGCTATAGCACTAGAGCCGTCCAGGTTTTTGGATAATGGAGATGTGAGATAGGAAATATAATTTAAGTGCTTTTAAAAAATAAAATAAAAAATGAAAACAAGAGGCTGCCACAAACGACATTGTTTCTCTTTTATCCTCATCTGAATGCTTATAACAATAAATTATGTTTGCTCAGAGACGATCCTTAAGTAGTAAAGGGAGCCAACACAAACACCTATGTTGCAGAAAAGAAAATATCTTTTTCTCTGAGCAGTATTGGTGAACAATAGCCCTAGGCAGAATAATGTATCTTGATATTTGTGTTATTATATTATTATTTTTATTATCGTCTTTTATTATAATATAGCCCACAAAATAATAATGCTTCTGTTTGCAGATGGGTTTAATTATACCACATTTAAAATTAATAATTTGTTTATAACTCAAATTTAAGAAACAAGAAAAAAACTTTGCTGGAACTTCCACTTTTGTTCTTTATTCTAGGATAAATGTACTTCAATATGACTTCTGTTTTTAGAATGTGGTATGCAGTTAATATTATTCACTTCTGAATAGTATACGAAGAAGGAAGAATAATATATTATCACAAACAAGAGCAATGGATGAGAAGCGAGGTTATACATAAAGCAGAAGAAGGTTAAGAACCAATGAACTTTTCTTTAGCTATGAGCTGTGGAAAGTACTTACCATGAGTAAATTCAAATTTATTGGAGAATTGGTAAATGCAATCCACACTATGATGTACCCCTCATTGTGAAGCCTCCAAAAATTTAAAAATTACAGTACTCTAGTACAATGACATATGTGAAATGCTTGGTTTAATTTTCAAGTCAAAGTTTATATAAGTCAAAATAGGGTCAAGCTGTAAGGTCAAGCATAATGTAATAGCTGACATAGGTGTTACAGAAAAAGCACAAAGAAGAAACTGTATTAAAATTTAAAAAAACTAAAAGAAAAGGAAGTTACAGGAGAATTTAAAATAATGTTAGTAAATATAATAGGCACATGGCTAATATATTTACAATTATTTTTATTATTTATTATTATTATTATTATTTTTTGAGATGGAATTTTGCTCTTGTTTCTCAGACTGGAGTGCAATGGTGCCATCTCGGCTCACCACAACCTCTGCCTCCGGGGTTCAAGCAATTCTGTCTCAGCCTCCCGAATAGCTGGGATTACAGGTGCATGCCACCATACCCAGCTAATTTTTGTATTTTTAGTAGAGACGGGGTTTCATCATATTGGTCAGGCTGGTCTCGAATTCCTGACCTCAGGTGATCTGCCCGCCTTGGCCTCTCAAAGTGTGGGGATTACAGGTGTGAGCCACAGCGCCTGATCTATTTTCATTATTTTTTTTTGGTACATGGAATACCTATGTAATAAGATATCTTGAAATACTAATCTTTGTGATGTTTTTCCTGACTCTTTTGTGTTTTATTTCTGAATGAGACTTAAAGTCATTCCTATTACTCAAGTATAATTGGGGTAATTTATAGCAGAAATCCAAAGGGGAAAACCAGTCTATGTTGTTTTCGGCTTCTAAAGCAAAATTTTCTTGCTGCTAAAGAGCAAAAAGACTTCCAAATTCTAAATTTTTTATATGCAAGGGCTGGAATTTTTGTGGTCATGCTAGCAATTGAGGTGGGAGAAAACTTGAAAAATGAGCAGTAAGACATTGAAAGAGATACTATGCAGAATTTGAGCAGTAACAACCAATTAGAAAGAGAAGAGAGGAAGACCCAGACAGCTTTACTTCCCAGGAGAATTAAATGATCGACAGTGGAATGGGAGAAGAACGAGAAGGTGGAAATCATGATGGTTAAGCAAATGCAATTAGTCCGGAATGGGGAGTAATTTATGGACAAAACACAAGAATACACCTCTTGAGTTTATGATAAATAAATGAGTTAATATTCATAAATTCAGCAGTGTCTGGCCTCAGTAAGTACTCAAATATATATTCATAGGTAAAATTTTATACATTGTATTTGTATGTTCACTTAATAAAACATGTTTTAAAATTGAAAATCATATGAGTAGAGCTATGACTGATCTTTCTGAGCTACCGCTGGGGATTTTCATGTTTTCTGTTACATGTATTAGGGATAGTGAACTATAATTACTTTTTAATGAGAAAATAAATAAAACACATTCACAATAAAAATACACTTAATATAAAATTGAGTGACTAAGCTTTTGCCCTTGACCTGTGGCCTGACTCTATTATGAACAGACTCAAAATAGAGTCAAGGGCAATGGCTGACCTAAACGTTATAAAGCAATGAAAAAAAAATCTGCATCAATTTATCATGAGCATGGATATCATGGAAACAGACTGGAGTAGAGGATGCCAGTACTGGGCCTTTCCCTGTATGGCAGAAGATTCCCTTCTGACCAAGGATGGGTCTACAAATGCTCTCCAGGAACTAGGGCCTGGAAACAGAGGCTTTATGAATCTACTTCATGTTTTGTTTTGTGGGGACGGAGCTGTACCCAAATTTCAAGACCAAGTACTTTTTACTCTTTCCTCTCTTTTCCTCAAGCAAAAGGAGTCTCTCCCCAAGACCATCACAACTGAGAATTCATGGGGTCACACCCAAGGCCCATGGCAACTGCTGTCTGGTTGTCACTAAGGTTTATTCAAAGCCCAAGGGCTCATTAGTCAGAAGTTCATGAATCCTGCCAAGACTGGGTCTTTCCCTTCATGGGAGCAGGTTCCCTTTCAGCTCAGGGTGGGTCTACAAATGCTATCCAGGAGCTAGGGCCTGGAATCAAGAGTTATGGGTGTCTGGCTGGTGCTTTATTTTACTGTGGCTGGTAACCAAGTTGCAAGACAAAGTCCTTTTTATTTTTCCTTCTTTTTTACCTCAACCTGGTGTCTCTCCCTGTGGTCACCACCACCCCAGGCTCACAGTTACTACTGCTTGGCTACTGCTGATGTTTTTCCAAGGCCCAGGGACCCATTAGTAAGCAGGTAATGAAGCCTGCCAGGCCTGGGACTCTCCCTTCAGGGTAGCAGTTTCCCTTCTGGCCCAGGGTGGGTCTACAAATGCCATCCAGGAACTAAGGCCTGAAACTGAGGACTTTTAAGGCTATGCGTGGTGCTTTATTTTATTGTGTCTGAGCTAGTTCTCAGATTGAAAGACAAAGATCTTTTAACTCTTGTCTCTCCTTTCCTCAAGCAAACATCTCTCCCCATGGCCACTACAGCTGGGAATGTGTTGGGTCACACCTGAAGCAAGCACAGTACTGGGCCTCACCCAAGGCCCACGACAATGACTGCCTGTCTACTGCTGATCTTTATTTAAGGCCCAAGGGCTCCTTAGTCAGCTGGTGATGAATCCTGCCAGGACGGGGTCTCCCTTCAGGGAAGAGAGTTCTCTTCTGGTCTAAAGAAGGTCTAAAAATGTCATATGGGAGTTAGGGCCTGTGTGAATGGGGACTTCATTCTTGAATGGAGACTTCAAGCCTCTGCTCGGCACTTTAATTCACTGTGGCTGAGCTGGTACACAGGTTACGAGAGAAAGTTCTTACTCTTCCTTCTCTTTTCCTTTAGCAGAAGGAGTTTCTCTTGAAGCTGCAAACTATGCTGTTTAGAGGTCAGGGAGTGGTGGAGTAAGTCCTCCCTTGGCTGTTCTGTCTGGCATCTTACTGGTCACATACACCCCAATCCACTGGCTCTGAGCCCAGCACAGGACCTACAACTTGTCCAGGAATTGCAGTCATTGTGGACTGCTTTCAAATTAACTTAGCACTCCAAAGCACTTTAGCATACTAAGTACTTTAACACACTAAGTACTTCAGCACTTTCTGGCTACCCAGAACTCGAGTTCCAGCCACTGGGATGGATGGATGATTCCTCTCTTGCTAAGGCTGGTCTAAATGCTCTCTCTCTGAGCACTAGCTGAGTTCCGCTTTGTGTTGCTTTCCAGTGTGACAGAGCAACACTGAGTTCCAATGCAAAGCCCCACGGTCACCTTACTCTTCTTTTCCCAGGCATCCAGGTTCTTTCTTTATGCCAGGCTGTGCTTCCAGGAGATGGGGAGGGGTGGCATAGATAATCCAAGACTGGCTTTCCCACCCTCTTCAGTGCTTCTTTCCTTGATACAGTGTTAAAACCAGGTACTGTGATCTCTTACTTGATTTTTGGTTCTTACAAAGGTGCCTTCTTGTGTGGATAGTTGTTCAGTTTGATGTTGCTGGGATCACTGGAGGTTTCTGTATAGCCATCTTGCTCCACCTCAACCCTAAATATTTGTTATTATTAATCACTAAATATTTGTAATTTCCCAATAAAAATTTTAATTCATTCAAAGTCATCTGATTTGTACTCTTCAATAAGTTCCTTATTTCAGTGTGCTTATTTCCCCAGTTTTAAAATTTCATGTTAAATATATGCTGCATTGTCCTTGTTCATCAGGGTAAGAAATAATATGTATGGTAATAGGTACACAGTGGCTGCCTCTTGGGTAATTGCCAGAAATAAATTATATAAAGAACTCTTACTATGGTTGCTTTATTTTGTTTGTTTTTTTTTTTTATTATACTTTAAGTTCTAGGGTACATGTGCACAACATGCAGGTTTGTTACATATGTATACATGCGCCATGTTGGTTGCTTTATTTTTAACCCTCAGAAAATGGTAGCAGTCAGTGTGGCCCATGGGGATAAATGAAACAACATATGTAAAGCACCATGTATAATTCACAACACAGGATGAGTAAAAAAAGTTGTTTTATTATCATTATTATTAAAAAGGATGTAAATTGATGTAAGTTAATGGTACATTAGGTTGTATTTTAATCTCCATTCATCTAAAATAAAGAAAACAATTTAAATAATACTTTTTAGACTCATCTTAAGAACACTGGGCATAAATTTTATTCTTCCTAGGGAAATAATATAGTTCTGACTTACTGATATGTCAGAAACATAATGTCAGAAAAGATTTTAGACCCTTCCAGCCAGTGTCTTTGATGGTCAAGATTAGTCTTGGAATTGCCAAAGTCACACTCTTTAAATGTGTGAACAGAATCCCTTCATACTGAGCAAAAAATTTTGGAACCAGAACAAATAAGAGAGATTTCTACCCTAAGCCCAAGTTTTATATTTGGAGAAAGTTCAAATGACTTGCCCAAGTAAAACAGAACATTTGTGAGATAAGAGGGAGTTCAATACTTCATTGAATAATTTTAATAATTGTAAATTATAGCCTAAAATTTGTTCTAGACATATGAAAATTTACAGATGAGATGGAGCAACTGGAATAAAGTCTTTGAAAAAAATATCTGAGTTGAAGTAGAGAGTTCAATGGGAACGTATAAAAAAGAAAAGTGGTAAGTTGCAATTATTTAATGAAGCTTTATGGTTTACTTAATTTAAATACGTAGTAAAAGTCAGTAGTTGCATTATTTATCCTCATTACATTATGTTATCTTTAATCTCACTATAGCATTTGCTAAACGTATAGTTTTTCAGTCTTCAGAATATTGATAATTCACCAAAATACCTAAAAATTAATGAGACATAATTGTTATATCACCCACAGAGAAGCTAAAAGAAATGAGCAAATTTTGTATGGAGGACTAACTTTAATATTTGTCCACTTTCTCAATCACATGAGAACATTAAAAGAGCTAACATGTATTTGGAGCTATGTACCAGACAGAGGGTTTAGTACATTTTGCTCTTGTCTCATTTAGTCACGTACAATCTTTCAATTTTAATATTGATGTGTTCATTTATCTATAAACTGGTAAGTAATTGACATCCCTAGAATCATACAGCAGAAACAAGTATGAGTATTTTTCCAAAACCTAAAAATTTTATCATACTGTCTTTCCACAGCATTTATAAATGTATGCAAAAAGTGTATCTATTTGTTGTAATAATGCTGAATATAAATTCAGGACTTTAAATTCTAATGTATTCACAAGATCATCTTTCTCTAATCAAAAATTAGGATGCATATAATCTACCATGAATAAAGATGTTTGAGATCAAGACCTACATTTATAAATGTCCAGATGCTGATCACAGACATTACATTGGTTTTGTTTTCTAAGGTCAGCTATTATTCTACTACAGTGATGCGACATTGTCGATGATGCACTAGAATCATGTAATACAAAAATAATCATTTTTTTCTTAGCATATGTGCCATTTTATAGAATATCAGTACAAATAGCAGTCTAGTAACAGTAAAATAAAATTAGAATAGAAATAATCCCTCTTTACCTTCCTTTCTTCAACAAAGAAGATATATAATATTGCACCTTCAGGTCCAATTGTCACATCTTTCCTTGAGCTTTTTTTTTATTTCCTGGCTACAAAGTTTCACAGATAGAAAATATGGAGATCCCTGCTGGGCGCCGTGGCTCACACCTGTAATCCCAGCACTTTGGGAGGCCAAGGGGGGCAGATCACAAGGTCAGGAGATCGAGACCATCTTGGCTAAGATGATGAAACCCCGTCTCTACTAAAAATACAAAAAATTAGCCAGGTGCGGTGGTGGGCGCCTGTAGTCCCAGCTACTGGGGAGGCTGAGGCAGGAGAATGGCGTGAACTTGGGAGGTGGAGCTTGCAGTGAGCCGAGATAGCACCACTGCAGGCTGGCCTGGGTGAAAGAGCAAGACTCCATCTCAAAAAAAAAAAAAAAAGAAAAAGAAAAAGAAAATATGGAGATCCCATAAGGGAATTTGACAAAAAACATATTTCTACCATATATAGTTAGTTGTGCATCATGAATGTGTCCTTTCTGTTTAGAGAAAAATAAACTTAAATATTCTATGTACTCACTGCTCATCTCAAAGCAAGAATGCAGCATCTAAGCTCTTATATTCTTAAACTCACAGGAGAAAAATATGTTCACAATATAAATGAATTATTGAATTCACATTGAGTTATTTTGATTGTTTAACTGGGAAAGATCTTTTCAATATATTCATCAAATTAAATGAAAATTCTCAACATTTGGAGAAACATTGCCAGGTGGGTGAAACTTTTTCTCTATATTTATGTTGCCCACACCAGAGATTTACTTGTAAATGTTTGTATGTTATGAAGAGCTAAGCTGCAATGTTGCTTTATTGATCTAGGTCAAGGTTCACAAGTGAGTCTAGTAGGTAAGAGTGGAAATAAGAGAAGTTTTGAATAAGAATCACTTGATAGGCCGGGCACAGTGGCTCATGCCTGTAATCCCAGCACTTTGGGAGGCCGAGGCAGGAGGATCACAAGGTCAGGTGATTGAGACTGTCCTGGCTAACACAGTGAAACCCCGTCTCTACTAAAAGTACAAAAAAAATTAGCTGGGCATGATGGCGGGCACCTGTAGTCCCAGCTACTCAGGAGGCTGAGGCAGGAGAATGGCGTGAACCCAGGAGGCGGAGCTTGCAGTGAGCCAAGATGGCACCATTGCACTCCAGCCTGGGAGACAGAGTGAGACTCCATCTCAAAAAAAAAAAAAAAAAAAGAATCACCTGATGATCAGCTTGCCCTACATTTGTGGCCTTAAGAAAGTTATGCATATTAAGGTATCCTTCTGAAGCCTTAAATGGCACCTAGTCTCCTGTTCACAAATGTTGCCAATTGGCAGAGTGCAGTAAAAATAACTCATTTCCTCTGAATCCTAAAGGTCACTTTTGGAAAACATAAAGGTATTTAACTCATTTTCAACACTACAGATATAAAGCATTTTCAGATACTACTATCTACATTGGCTTGTTTCAATGGTAGTTTTATCCAAAAGCAGCAGTGCACGAGGGCATATAAATAGCTTTCAGTAATTTTAGCAAATGTTTGACATTTTAAAGATATGCTTTGCTAAACTATGAAGGCATGTTTTAACAGTACGTTCTAAAACTACTATAATTATGAGGTTTATGGAATTCTAATGTAAATCATACTTGGCAGCCTCTTATTTTTTAAGAAAAAATGTGTTCCTGGGTAAAATGTACATTAGATGAAACAGATTTTTTTAATGCTCCCATGTAAGCTACATATTTGATTAGTAAATGTTATGTTCAATATTTGTGACTAGGTACAATTATCAGAAATAATTGTGAAGTTAAAAAATTTTAAATAACGTGGCCAGTTTTCAAACCTATCACACTGAAAGTAACTTGCCCAAATTCTAGCAAATAGTAAACTTCTTATTTACTGAACTTCTGGTTATCTAAAGAATAAGTGTTGGGGTGATCAGACTCAACACCAGGCCATGGGGGCTACAAAGTCTGTTGGAGTCAAAGGAATGAGAAAAGACAACAGAGAAAGTGGGACCAGGAGGCCAATGCTAGTATGGAGGCTGCGAAGGTCCCATCTCTGGCCAATGCTAGTATGGAGGCTGTGAAGGTCCCATCTCTGGGAGCCCACACTATTTATTGGTAATCAAACAAAGAAACAGGTGGTGAGGATGTGGGGGTTGAAAGGAAGCAGTGTATCAAGTGAATGAGCTACAGCTGTGATAATTTAGCATTTTCTTTGAAACATACGGCTACTTGAGATAATGGGAATGCTAGAAGCAAGAAGCCAGCAAGTCTGGATACATTCCAAAGACCACGAGGGTTTTAGACCCTGAACACCAGACATGTTCCAATACTTTTACATTATGTCCATCAGCTTCTCTCCCAACACTCAGCTTTTGTCCCAAAGTTAAGTTTGGCGGATACTTAGAGATTTGATCCTATTAGCATCATATACCAAGTCTGTCTAATATAAGCAAATTTGTGCCATAGAATTCACATTCATGGATCCATTTAGAACTGGAAGGTGTAAGTTAAGAAGGAGAAGACCAAGTTAGTTAGTGGAGATGTAATCAGACACTTTAGAGATACATTACCAGATGTCATGGTCTAAAAGAAACATTGCTAAGAAACGTAAAAAGGAATGCTTTGGCTTTCGACTCACGGTTTTAAAAACTTTTAAAGTTATTTTATTTTTTACTCCAAGTCTGTATATGAAGCAAATAACTATTTCAGAAAGATATTTCATTGCTCACTAAATAATTCCGGTCTCTGCCTAACAATGTAGAACAAAGGCTGGTGTTTTTATAAACAAAGAATTTGTTTTTTCATGGCCCTTAAATTGATCAAGGTGTGAAGATAATGCAGACCAACATGATCATGAGACATGGTGAATAAAAGAGAACTGTAGTCTAATAATTTCATTGAGAAATGTAGATCAGAATACTTTTATTGACTAGTTAAGGAACTATACGCTCTAAATTGAATATTATATTTGAAGTTAAAGCTAGGTAAGTTATAGTTAGATGACTGTGGAATCAAAGCAAAGCCAGCTTCAGTGATCATAACAGAATTTTCATTAACTTATGGTAGGGCAATGGACCCATCTCACAAGACAGCATCAACCAGTCTTGTTACCCTCTCTTTGGGGCAGAGCTAATGACATTCACAAATTCTAACTTAAGTGCCTCCCATACCCAATCATTTTTGTTCCAGACTTAAACTGCTTTTTTCAGAAAATGTAATAATGTCTAGAAGTTAAATACAAATAATGCTGATTTTATTTTTTGTGTATATCAGCCATAATAATTTCTTACAATTTCACCCTGGAAAACATTATCAGAAGTAAAAATGGTCAGATGTCCACAGACACTTATTTTAATGTAATCTTTTGGAGGAAATGGAGAAAGCAGTGTGCAACAGAAAAGAAAGTGCTAATTACAGCTCAGATAAAATGATATTACCCTTCAAAATTAAGTAGTAGTGTATCTATACTATTAATAAATAAATGCAGCCTAAAACATAAAACATTAATTGAATAATTATGTGACTGATAAAATATTTGTATACTTGCTTATATCATGTTAAAAATAAGCTTCAACTATATTATTGCAATCATGAGATTGCAATAAACTATGTTTATAGGCAGAATACCAGAAGAAAAGAAACTGTTTTAACAATTATTAACTTTAAGTAGTTGAAATTATGTTCCCTGTGTTACTTTACTTTTCTGTGTTACTTTTTAACATTTTCAATGTATTTACTTAATGAGAAATTAAATAATTATTGAGCATTATTTTACTTCAGCTTTTGTATTTGTTTATAAAAGACTAAACAAACAACCCACATTTGTCTCATGCAGGTTTATTCGCATAAATATCTACTTAATTTTTACATGTGGATTTTCACTGTATGCTAACTAAATTGGGTAGGCTTATTCTATGAGAAATGAATTAAAAATTTAAAAATAGAGTATTATACACTGATGAGTAGTATTTTTCTTTTCAGATTATTAAACTATTTAGAGCCATCTTAATAAATGTATCCATATAAACAATTCAACTAAATATGAGACTGTAACATTTACTTTTTGAGTAAGGTTTGATAAAATAGGGAGCTGATATTCAGACCTAATTTGTTTTGTTTACATTACAAATAATAAAAAGAGAACAATAGAATGCCCTAAGACAACTACAGTGGACAAGGACAAAAGGGTGGCTAACAATACAGTATAATTTTTTTTTCTAAGAGCTTTTTGCAAGCCCCTGTTAAGCTTTGAAAAAGGCATCAACAAAGCATAGCATATGCACTGGTATTCATGAACAATTTCTGTGTCCATATGCCTAACATTTTCAGAAAATGGCACTGTTTGAAAATTATCTTGAGTATAAAATCTCATACATATTAATTGTATGCTGTTATTAAGGCTTCAAATATTTATAGGAGCAATTAATTATTATATTTAACTTATTTGGGCTATTATTTATGAAGGCATCCTAATGTGCATACACATATATATATATATAATTTTATAAATAATTTTAGTAATAATCACTAAACCAAATAAAGCAGTAACCCTATGGTTACACAACAAGGTAATTTGCTAATATATGTGCAAAGAAAAGGAAAAGACTAGAAATCAATGATGGGATTTTTAAAAAAAAATAACAGATCAGAATGATTTTTGGCAGGAACTCTTGTGAATAGAAATGTAGTTTTCAGTATCTTAAGACTTTATTATGGTTTATACTTGGCAGAATATATTTATAATCACTTGTATCTAAGAATAATAAAGTTTATGAAATATTGAGAATATGAGAATGTATCTCTTGCATTAGTATATCATTCTATCAATATTTTCCTTAAGGCTAATTCCAAATCAAGACAATTTTTTAAATCATAGGAGAAAAAAATAGAGTATCTAGAGTGAAGAGGATGCAACACTAATTACTAGCAGAAAATAATAAATATCTCTAAAATTAAGAATGGAGAAAATTGTAGCTATCAAAAGCAGAGAAACAAAGGAAAGGAAAAAACTCCACATGAATTTTACCAATTTTTAAATAGGTTAGAAATTGTCCATCTCTACCCATTAAGTAGAATAAATTTATCTACTCCTTAAATTCAGTTAACCTTTTAATGATAGAATGATTTTATTTAGTGATATACCTTGATACTTTCTCTTTGTAATTTGTGTATATATTAGTGGTTTTTTTCTTTATAGTTAATATAGGGTTTATATAAAACATCTTAAAGTTATACGTTTCTAATTTAAACTAATAACTTCAATCAAATGCAAAATTTTACTCTGATTTCTCTCCACACACACACTTGATAATAATGTCATACTTTACATCTTTCATTATTGTGTATTCATTAACAAATTAGTACAGGTATAATTATTTTTAACACTTTTGTCTTTTAACTATTATACTTTTATAAAGTTAAAAATGACTTACACATCACCAGTACAATATTAGAGTATTCTGAGTTAGACTATATGTTTACCTTTGCCAGTAAATTTTGTGCTTTTTTATGTTTTCGTGTCTTTACTTAGCACCCTTTTGTTTTAAATAGAACTCCCTTTAGCATTTTCTTTTTAAAGACAGATCTCCTGGTGATGAACTCCTTCAGCTTTTGTTTGTCAGTGAATGTTTTTATATCTCCTTCATTCTGAAGAATAGTTTTGCTGGGTATAGTATATGTACTTGGCAGGTTTTTGTTTTTGTTTTTGTTCTTTTAGCACTTTGTATATATCCTCCTACTTTTGCTGGTTTGCAGGGTTTCTGCTGAGAAGTCTGCCCATAACCTTACAAAGGTTCCTTTATATGTGGCAAATCTCTTTTCTTTTGCTACTCTCAAGATTCTTTCTTTGTCTTTGACTTTTGATAGTTTGAACATAGTGTGCCTTGGATTATTCATATTTGGGTTTGTCTTTCTTGGGAACTTTCGATCTTTGTAAATGTGGAGAGCCACATCCCCTTCAAGATTTTGGAATTTTCCAACCAGTATTTCTTTTAATAAGCTTTGCTCATTTTCTTCTCTTTTCATCTTCCAGGAATCCCAAAATTCAAATATTTGTATACTTAATACTGCCACATAGGATCCTTATGCTTTGCTCACACTTTTTCAAAGACTTTTCTCTTTTTGATCTTCTTTTTAATTTTTTTTTTCTTTTTAGTTTTAGTTCTGGGATGCATGTGCTGGATGTGCACATAGGTAGACTTGTGCCATAGTGGTTTGCTGCACCTATCAACCCATTGCCTAGGTATTAAGCCTAGCATGCATTAGCTATTTTTCCTACTACTCTCCCTCCTCCCACTCTACTCCCGACAGGCCCCAGTGTGTGATTTTGCTCTCCTTGTGTCCATGTGATCTCATCGTTCAGCTCCTACTTATAAGTGAGAATATGTGGTGTTTGGTTTTCTGTTCCTGCACGAGTTTGCTGCAGATAATGGCTTCCAGCTCCAACCATTGTCTCTGCTAAGGACGTGATCTCATTCCTTTTTTATGGCTGAATAATATTCATGTTTTGTATTTACTGCATTTTCTTTATCAAGTCTATCATTGACGGGGATTTGAGTTGATGCCATGTCCTTGCTATTGTGTATAGTGCTTCAGTGAACATATGTGTGCATGGATCTCTGTAATAGAATGATTTATATTCCTTTGCTGGGTCACAGGTTATTTCTGGTTCTAGATCTTTGAGGAATAACCATACTGTCTTCCACAAGGGTTGAACTAATTTACATTCCCACCAACAGTGTAAAAGCATTCCTATTTCTAATCAACCTCACCAGCATCTGTTGTTTCTTGATGTTTTAATAATGGCCATTCTGACTGGCATAAGACTGTATCTCATTGTGGTTTTGATTTACATGTCTGTAATGAGCAGTGATGTTGATTTTTTTTCATATGTTTTTTTGGCTGCATGAATATCTTCTTTGGAGAAGTGTCTGTTCATATCCTTTGCCCACTTTATAATAGGGTTGTTTGTTTTTTTCTTGTAAATTTGTTTGAGTTCTTTGTAGATTCTGGATATTAAACCTTTGACAGATGGATAGATTGCAAAGATTTTCTCCCTCTCTGTAAACTGCCTGATCACTCTGATGATAGTTCCTTTTGTTGTACAGAAGCTCTTTAGCTTAATTAGATCACATTTGTCAATTTTGGATTTTGTGCAATTGCTTTTGACATTTTCATCATTAAGTATTTGCCCCTACCTATGTCCTGAATGGTATTGCCTAGATTTTCTTCTAAAGTTTTTATAGTTTTGGGTTTCACATTTAAGTCTTTAATCCATCTTGAGTTAATTTTTGTATAACATATGAGGAAAAGGTCCAGTTTTAATTTTCTGTAAATGAACAGTTTTCCCAGCACCATTTATTAAATAGAGAATCCTTTTCCCATTGGTTGTTTTTGTCAGGTTTGTCAAAGATCAGATAGTTGTAAATGTGTGATCTTATTTCTGAGTTTTCTATTCTATTCCATTGGTCTATGTGTCTGTTTTGGTACTGGTATCATGCTGTTTTATTTATTGTAGACTTACAGTATAGTTTGAAGTCCAGTAGGGTGATATTTTCAGATTTGTTCTTTTTACTTAGGATTGTCTTGGCTATACAAACTCTTTTGTGGTTCCATACGAATTTTAAAATACTTTTTTTTTCTAATGCTGTGAAGAATGTCAATGGTAGTTTAATGGGGAATAGCATGCAACCTATAAACTACTTTGGGGAGCTTGGCCATCTTCACAATATTGATTCTTCATTCCCATGATGCAAGGTTGTTTCAAAATAAAAATAGTTTTTTTTTTCTAATGCTGTGAAGAATGGCAATGGTAGTTTAATGGGGAATAGCATTCAACCTATAAAATTCTTTGGGGAGTGTGGCCATCTTCACAATGTTGATTCTTCATTCCCATGATGCAAGGTTGATTCTATGCTTCCTATCCATGAGCATAGAATGTTTTCCATTTGTTTGTGTCCTTTCTGGGTTTCCTTGAGCAGAGATTTGTAGTTCTCCTTGAAGAGGTCCTTTGCTTCCCTTGTTAGCTATATTTCTGGTATTTTATTCTCTTTGTAGCAATTATGAATGATAGTTCATTCATGATTTGGCTCTCTGCTTGCCTGTTTTTGGTGTATAGGAATGCCTGTGACTTCTGCACATTGATTTTGTATCCTGAGACTTTGCTGAAGTTTTTTATTGGCTTAAGAGCTTTTTGGCGAGACAATGAGGTTTTCTAGATATAAGATCATGTCGGCTGCAAGCAAAGACATTTTTACTTCCTCCTTTCCTATTTGAATACTCTTTATTATTTTCTCTTGCCTAATTACCCTGGCCAGAACTTCCAATACTATGTTGAATAGGAGTGGTGAGAGAAGGCATCCTTGTTTTGTGCCAGTTTTCAAGGAGAATGCTTCCAGCTTTTTCTCATTCAGTATGATATTGGCTGTGGGTTTGTCATAAATGCCTCTTATTATTTTGAGGTATGTTCCTTCAATACCTAGTTTGTTGAGGGTTTTAACATGAAGGGATGTTGAATTTTATTGATGGCTTTTTCTGCAATCTATTGAGATAATCATGTGGTTTTTGTCTTTAGATCTGTTTATGTGATGGATTATGTTTATTGATTTGTGTATGTTGAACCAACCTTGCATCATGGGAATGAAGTCAACTTGATCGTACTGGATAAGCTTTTTGATGTGCTGCTGCATTCGGTTTGTCAGTATTTTATTGAGATTTTATGCATCAATGTTCATCAGGGATATTGGCATGAAGTTTTCCTTTTTGTTGTATTTCTGCCATGTTTTGGTATTAGGATGATGCTGGCCTCATAGAATGTGTTAGGGAGGAGTCCCTCCTTTTCAACTGTGTGGAATTGTTTCAGAAGATATGGTATCAGCTCATCAGCTCCTTTTTGTATTTCTGGTAGAATTCAACTGTAAATGTATCTGGTCCTGGGCCTTTTTTGGTTGGTAGGCTATTTATTACTGCCTCAATTTCAGAACTTGTTATTGGTCTATTCAGGGATTCAACTTCTTCCTGAAAACTTAACTGCTTCTAGAATTCTGACAAAGTTGGTTCTTACTGTTTCTGCTGTTTTCAGTGTTGTTTCTGGAAGAACAAGAGCTTGGAGCTTCCTACTCCACTATTTTGCAGGCCTAAGAGTTAATTTTCAAGTGCAAACAACACAAATTGTTTATTTGCCAGCATCAGTTAAAACTGTCGGGATCAACACTTTTTCTACCTGCTATAGCACTTTTCTTACCACATTTTCAGGCTCCACTAAATGATTATCCACTTCTTTGCCAGACTTTGCTAAGAGTTTTTCTGCAATTTTTTGTGTATCTGTCCAAAGCCCAGGCCCAAAGATAATTTCACCTATTTTAGGTTTTTCTTAAAACAGCACCATAATTGTGATACATTTTGGCATCTTATGGCATTTGCTGTATAACTAATAATCATGAAGCTTTGGGACTTAAAAGAAGCATTTATTTAGTCACAACGCAATAGGATGGCATCTTCTTGGGTTTGATACAGATGGATTATTTATTGATTTCAGCTGGGGTCCCTTAAGTGTTTGTTGTCAACTGCCAGTCCTAGTGGGCCTCAAATGGAGAGAGTTACAACATTTTTTAATAACTTTTTTAAACTTATGTTGGTAAAGACAGGATCTCGATATGTTGTCCAGGCTGGTCTCAAATTTCTAGCCTCCAACAATCCTCCCACCTCAGCCTCCCTCCGAAAGCACTGGGATTAAACATGTGAGCCACTGCATCTGTCCTTTATAATTTCTTATCATTTCACAGGTTGCTTAAAGTTAGGCCTATAATCAGTACATATTAAAAGGCAAGACTTAAAGACTGTGGACAAAATAAGAAAAAATTGAAGATTCAATGAAATATACTCACATAAAAGAACTCTTAAAATGTAGATGAAATTCTAGGCCAATCTCAAATGTGTATTTCTAGCCAAAGTTCTGAGGAACATAAGTTCCCAATCAAAATTCATAAAACACATAAGGAAATAAACTTTCAAGAACAAAATTCAGCAGAAAAACAAACTGAAAAATAGCTTCACAAAGGTGCATGTATTGGGATGTTCAGATATAATATAAAAATAAAATAATTAAATGAATAAAATGAATTATATATTTAAAACTACCCAGTGTACTGTTTAAACTAATATAATTTCTAGCAATGAAAACCTAAGATTTTAAATTAAAACCTATATAATGCTAAAAAATAAATATTAAAAACTGTATACACATTAAATATATTAAGCACAAGAAAAGAGAGATTAACTGAACTGGAATTTAACATTAAATAACAATAGGAGGATTGATACTCAGAAAAGGAGATGGAAAATATGAAAAATATTAGGAGACATAAAAAACTGAGTAAGTTCTAATTGCAGAAACAGAAGGAGAATGGAGAAAAGGATAATAAGTGGTTAGACAAAAAATTTAGACATTGAAGACCTAAAATATTGCAAGATTGATGAACAATACTAATCATTTAAATTAGAAAACACAAAATTAGAGAGAAAGAGAAAAAAAAATTCAGGAGATATACATCTAAATATCTATAGTAAAAAATGGAAAGAACAACACCAAATCTAAAGCAAAAAAAAAAAGTAGAAGACCTAAAATGGGATAATAATTGAACTGACAAATGATGTCTCGAAAGAAATTAGAACACAGAAGGTCTTGAAACAGTATCTTCAAAATGTTAAAAAAAATAAAAAAGTGCTATACCTAGTGAAAATATTTTTAAAGAATAACACTAAATAATGATGTTTTCCAACAAGCATATATTGAGAGTAAACAAGCAATTATAGTAAAATACTAAATTCAAGAAGAAAGGAAATAATTCAACAAGGAAGATCAGAGATGCTGAAAAATATTACCAGTCTAAAACAAATAATAAATGATGTTATAATTTATTATATTACAAATAAATAAAAATAATAACACAAGTGAGAAAAGAGTGACTACACTTAGCATTTTAGAATTAGCATTACACTTTGTTAAATTATTAGTGTACACTTTTATTTCCATTGTAAAATAATAGAAATGGGATTTTATCTTCGTAATGGGAAAAGGCAGAGCAAAAAGAAACAGAAGATGTGAGAAAAACAATATAGAAAACCAATGGTAGATATGATGCAGAAGTAACTTTCAGCATTAAGTAAATTTATAAAACTCTTACATTATGTGACAAATGCTCTATTTAAATGATCAATTAAAAACTTAATATTCTCTTGATGATACAGTAGCTTTGTATCATACTAAACTTCTCACTGAAAAGCATAAATGCTGAACAAGGTCAAATGACAGCAACAAACAAAATTTTAAAGTCATTGCAGGACAATAAGGTCAGCTAGGATTTGAGTGACCAAATTTTAGAGAAATGGCAGGACACTGTTGTGACACCTATATTTACTTTAATTTTTCACTTGTCAATTGTGTTAAATATTAGCACAGCAGTACCACTCCTGAATTTCTCAGTGATGCTGGTGTTTCTCTCACCAGACCTTCTTTTTGGCTTTCTAACATGGTGTATGCTCTGGACCTCACTTGGAACATAATCATCTGGTGGGTTTTTGTGTCTTAGTTATGATATCCATTCTGGTTCTCCCACTTTCTTGTGTCCTTTTCTCCAATCATTATCTGCTTCCAGATAATTTCTGACATTTTGACACTCCATAGTGTGGAGATCAATATTTTTTCTATGTTTCATGCGGTCATCCTGACAGCAAGTTTGCATTATTGCCTAAGATTATTGCTAGGTGTTAATTCATCAATCTTGGGACAGTGCTCCAAATAATTTACTTGCACATTCAAGTAAAGTGATAATTAAAGTTCTTTAATTTTTTTCCTTGAGACAGGTTCTCACTCTGTCATCCAGGCATGAGTGCAGTGGAATAATCACAGCTCACTGCAGCCTGAAACTCCTGGGCTCAGGCAATCCTCCCATCTCAGGCTCCTGGGCAGCTAGGACTACAGGCATGGGTCACTATGCCCTGCTAATTTTTCTATTCTTTTTTTAGAGACGGGGTTTCACCATGTTACCCAGGCTCATCTTGAACTCTTGACCTCAAGCAATCTGCCCACCTTGGCCTTCGTAAGTGCTGGGATTACAGGTGTGTGCCCCTGTGCTTGGCCAATTCTAGTTCTTAATAGAGAGTGATAGTCTTCTTTGGCAGATTCAGAGTTTTTATTAAAATATAAAAATTTAAGAATTTAGAGTCATAAACCCAGATTTTTCCATTCATGTGTCAGGGTCCCATTTGTTCCAATTCAAAACTCTGGTATTGGCATAGTAATCTGCTTTGGTTATGACATAAACCTTCCTTGGAGCCTAACTTGTCTGATCTGTATTTGATTTCATACTCAACTTTCTCTGCCCTCCCCCTGAAAGATATAACAGGCTCTCTGTATGTTACCAATGAGAAAACCTGGCTTTCACAGTAAGCTTTCAATTAACAGCTCGTCTCTCTTAGATTTGTATTATCTTTCCCTAATGTGTCAATCTAATCTAGATTTGCAATAAAGTCGTGATTCCTTTGTCTGCATTAACTTTCTATGGCTGTGCGACAATATTATCTCAGACTTAGCATAATTTAAAACAATTTTTTTTTTCTCACAACCTCTGTGGGTCAAGAATCCAGCCGTGGCTTAGCTTGTTTCCCTTTTTAGGGTATTCCAAGGCTAGCAATCAAGATATAAGCTCCACTGCAATCTCAGCTGGAAGCTTGACTGGAACAGGATCTATTTCCCTGTTTGCATGGTTGTTAGTAGCATTCAGTTCCTTACAGATGTAGTACTAAGAGCTTCAAATATGTTTACTGTCTCTCGGAAGAAGGATGCCTTCAGTTCCTAGAGCTCACCTGCAGGCCTTGCTGTATGAGGTTTACCAATATAGCCACTTGCTTCCTCACATCGTGAAAGTGAGAGACTCTAGCAATTTGACAGCTACAATCTTATTAAACAGATCACATGATTACATACATGTAATCATGTGCATATTCTCACCATTGCCATATTCTATATTTAGAAGCAAGTGACAGGTCCCATCTACACTGAAAGGGAAGGGATAACACAAGGATGTGAACAATAGGATGTGAGGGTAATGGCAGTCCTACCATAATCTTTTCACTTTGCATAGTTTATCTTCTATAATTTTTAAATACTTGACACATTGCACCAGATAGCACATCCCTTTCTATCAGTATAATAAAATATTCTAATTCAACACCTGTGAATATTTCAACAATAGCACTGCTACCTCATCTCAGGGACTGTATGTGTTTCATTGACACCAGTGAGTGGGTCTTTGTTTCCAGCCAGATGGTGAGTGATCCCATTCCAAAGCCTTGTCTCATTGCCTGTGCTCTTAGACAACTCCTGGCACCCATTTATGATCTTTGTAGGAAAGGGTTTCTGATTCAGAGTTTAGAGTGCAGAATGTTTTTCAAGGAGCAGAAGGAAGAAAGAAGTCAGACTGGATACTGGAAGAAGTGAAGGTGGAATGCAAGCCTGATAGTCTCAGCCACTGTACAGGCACAGTTGGAGCTGAAATGACCCATCTGAGATTTCCCATATTCTACTAGAAATACTGCCTCTCTAACACAACCACATTCAATTATTGGCTATGGGCATCTCTGGAATGGTATGAGTTGAGGTGATAAAACTTCCTGAACCTAAGTTAATCCCTCCTGATACTGAAAACTTAGATTGTCTGCTTTCTTCTAAAAGCATTCTAAGTAACTGGAACAACAATTTCTTCCTTGAAGGAAAGTTTGTTCTAAATTTCCCATCTGCTTCCAGTTCAGAATGAAGAAAATATTTCTACTATATATTGGGCATATTGGCTTCTGACAACTCTGCAAGTAAATCTCTCTTCAGGAGTTGTTCTAGCCTACAGGTAATTGCCATTCTCAAGTTTATGCCCTCTCCCTGAGGGCAGCCTGTAACAAATATCTGATCAATGTTACTTAAAGAAAGAAAAAGATGGTCCCATCACCTCAACTGAGATAACTTTGTGAATCCATTGCAGTTCCAAATTTCCTTGTGAGATTGCCTGAGGTCTCTGTTGCCACTGTGTTGCAGGAATCAGGAGGACAAGAGAGACCTCATGGTAAAGTAGGAGGATCTTTGTTGAGTGCACTCGGACCCAGTGGACATAACATCCAAAAAACTGGGCCCAGAACAAAGACAGCACTTGACATTTATACACACTTTAAAAAGGGGGTGGGCTAGCTTGAGTCAGGCTTACAGTGACATGAAGTGAAAGCAAGGATACAGAGGCAGAACAAAGGCAGTTAATCAAATTGTGACAGGTGCATAACCCAGAATTACACATGACCATTGCGAGGCAACCCAGATGGTTGTTATCTAGGTTTTGCCTAGGCACAGGCTTATCCCATAACTTTCACTATGGTGCCCAGGTGGCCTTATCTCAGGCCTGCTCAGATGGTTTATGACCTTCACTCCACTGCTTAGATTAAACAGAATACTTGAAGTCACTAGTTACAGAGAGCAGGAATCTATAAGCTCATACCATAAGAGAAAGGAAAATGTGTTTTTCTCCTCTCTATGTTGAGAGAATGCTGGGAGAGTCTCCAGAGCACATTCCTTTGTGTCCTGGCTTCTTAGATAGTATTATCAAGAATTTTCCAGGGTCTTGGCTGTGCCTGTTGCTGCCTCTGGGACAAGCCAGTCTAATACAGGAAAGCTTATTTCTTTTTTTAATTTTATTTCTCTTTCTTTCTTTAATTTCACACCTCAACTGAATCACAGTCCAACCGCTCCCTCTTTCCATTTCCTCATAGGTGTTATTTATAAAAGAATGCCCCCCCAAAAAACTCTACATACAGATAGTAGAGTCTCAGTGCCTGTTTCCAGGAAGCCTGACTTGATATATGTGTTTTCTTATAACTTTCCAATTTTCTGTGATTTCTCAGAGATTATATATAAGCAGTGGTTCTGATAATGATTTAACACTATCCATCTTGGCATTTTTTTCCCTTTCCATAACACCAACATATTCTGGGATTCCTTCCAACTGACTGTTACTTCCTCTTTGTCTATCTTATGGACTCTTCCGTATTTGACTAATTGCTAATTTTGACATATTGTGGGGTTTAATCTTTACCTCTCTTTTCTCTTCTGTGTTATCTTTCTTTATAGATAATGCATGTATTGAGGATTTCTAAGTACTGCATATACTAACATCCTTTCTCAGCTTAGACCTCTATATCCAACTGTTACTGACAATCCTATTTGTATGTCTGATAGATATTCTGAACTCAACATGTTCAACACATACTATGTGGCTTTCTCACCACTGCCAGGCTTCAGTAAAACTGTTTTACTGACAATATTCTCTATCTCAATAAATGGTATCACTGTGTCTTCAGTTTCTTACTCCAAAGTCAAGTATGCCATCCTTGATTCTTACTCTCTCCTTTATTCTCTAAATCCAATTTATTAGGAAGGACTGTTAGCTCTGTCTTCAAAATGCAACCAAATCATAATAATTCTCATATCCACCATCATCCTTGTTCCAGAAGCATGGGCTGAGATTCAAATTGTGTTGCATCCATCCAGTCATTCACACTAAGAATCTATTCCTTGTAACAGAACCAATTTGATATTTTTAAATGATAAATGATATCTGTCACTCTCATGCTTAACACTTCAATTACTTCCTCTTTGCCTTTGAATAAAATCCACATTTTTATAATGGCTTACATGGTCCTAAATTGTCTACACTCTGTAGGACTCAGCAACCTTGACTCTTTCTTTTAAGGCTGACTGTGTTTCAGCTTTTCTGGCCTTTTTATATTCCATAAAAATACAAGTTTGTATTCAACTTGAAGCCTGTGCAGAAACTGATAACAATATTTCTGTATCCATCTTTTCCTTCTTCCTTTCTGTAATATTACCAATTGAATTGTTTCTGGTAACATGCCTGGAAGCTGCAAACTATGTTCCTGGCCTCTTTATTGAATTTTGATCAAATTCAGACCAGGGTCATGTGAACAGAGATAATATATATCACTTTCATGTCTGACATTTCCATAAAGACTGCTCTTCTGTTCTCTCTCTTTTACCCTTTACCCTAGGTATGAAATGGTGAAAACTGAAACAACACTGGGGGCCTGGTACTGAGAATGACAGAGCCACAGAGCAAGGTCTGTACTACAAATCTTGGAGGTGAGCTAGAAACAAACTTCTATCTTATTTAAGCCACTGTGCTAGGGATTTCTTTACCTAGAATGCTATTTCCCCAAATTGTTGCATGACTCTGTCTTTTTTATCACTTACTTCTCTAATCAAATGTCCCCCTAAATGGGACTTCTTCTTTCCTCCACCCATTCTAAGAAGCTCTCTATAATTTCACCACTAAGTGAAATTATCTGGTTATGTAGTTTTATTTTATTTTGCAAGTTAATGAGAGGAGAAACAAATCTTCCTTATTGACTACTGTTAGCTTAGCAGTTTCAGACCCGAAGTATATACTCTGATATGGTTTAGCCATGTTCCCACCCAAATCTCATCTTGAATCACAATGTTGTGGGAGAGAGTTGGAGGGAGGTATTTGAATCATGGGGGCAGGTCTTTCCAGTGCTGTTCTTGTAATAGTGAATAAATCTCACAAGATATGATGGTTTTTAAAAAAGGAGTTCCCCTGCACACGACCTCTTCTCTTGCCTGCCGCCATGTGAGATGTGCCTTTCACCTTCTGCCATGAGTGTGAAGCCTCCCTAGCCACATGGAACTGTAAGTCCAATAAACCTCTTTCTTTTGTAAATTGATCAGCTTTGGGTATGTCTTTATCAGCAGTGTGAAAATAAAGTAATACAGTAAATTTGCACTGGGAGTAAGGCACTGCTGAAAAGATACCTGAAAATATGGAAGAGACTTTAGAGCTGGGTAACAGGAAGAGGTTGGAACAGTTTGAAGGGCTCAGAAGAAGACAGGAAAATGTGGAAAAGTTTGGAGCTCCCTAGAGACTTGCTGAATGGCTTTGACCAAAATGCTGACTATGATATGGACGATAAAGTCCAGGCTGAGGTGGTCTCAGATGGAGATAAGGAACCTGTTGAAAACTGGAGCAAAGGTCACCCTTGTTACGTTTTAGCAAAGAGACTCTTGACATTTTGCCCATGCCCTAGAGATTTGAACTTGAGAGGGATAATTTAGGGTATCTGGCAGAAGAAATTTCTAAGCAGCAAAACATTTAAGAGGTGACTTGTGTGCTGTTAAAGGCATTCAGTTTTATAAGAGAAGCAGAGCATACAAGTTCAGAAAATTTGCAGCGTGACAATTGATAGGAAAGAAAATCCCATTTTCTGAGGAGAAATTCAAGCTGGCTGCAGAAATTTGCATAAGTAACAAGGAGCTAAATGTTAATCCCCAAGACAATGGGAAAAATGTCTCCAGGGCATGTCAGAGGTCTTCAAGGCAGCCCCTCCTATCACACCTCTGGAGGCCTAGTAGAAAAAAATGGTTTCTTGGGTCGGGCTTAGGGTCCGCATGCTGTGTGCAGCCTAGGGACTTGGTGCCCTGCGTCCCAACCACTCTAGCCATGGCTGAAAGGGGCCAAAGTAGGGCACAGCCCATGGCTTCAGAGGTTGCAAGCCTGAAGCCTTGGCAGCTTCCACATGGCGTTGAGCCTGCCAGTGCACAGAAGTTAAGAATTGGGGTTTGCGAACCTCTGCCTAGATTTCAGAGAATGATGGAAATGCCTGGATGTCCAGGCAGAACTTTGCTGCAGAGGTGGGGCTCGCATGGAGAACCTCTGCTAGGGGAGTGCAGAAGATAAATGAGGGGTTGGAGCCCCCACACAGAGTCCCTACTGGGGTACTGCCTAGTGGAGCTGTGAGAAGAGGGCCACATCCTCCTGAACCCAGAATGATGGGTCTGCCAACAGCTTGTGTATTTCTCCTGGAAAAGCCACAAACACTCAACACAAGCCTGTGAAAGCAGCCAGGATGGAGGCTGTAACCTGCAGACCCATAGGAGTGGAGCTACCCAAGACAATGAGAACTCACCTCTTGCATCAGCATGACCTGGATGGGGTCAACAGAGATCATTTTGGAGCTTTAACATTTTACTGCCTCACTGGGTTTTTAGACTTGCATGGGGCCTGTAATCCCTTTGTTTTGGCCAATATCTCTCATTTGGAATGGTTGTATTTACCCTATGCCTGTACTCCTGTTGTATCTAGGAAATAACTATCTTACTTTTGATTTTACTGGCTCTTAGGTGGAAGGGAATTGCCTTGTCTTAAATGAAACTTTGGACTGTGGACTTCTGAGTAAACGTTGAAATGAGTTAAGATTTTGGGGGACTGTTGAGAAGGTATGATTGGTTTTGAAATGTGAGTACATGATATTTGGGAGGGACCAGGGGTGGAATGATATGGTTTGGCTGTGTCCCCACCCAAATCTCATCTTGAATCACAGTGTGTTGTGGGAGGGACTCATGGGAGGTAATTGAATCATAAGGTCAGGTCTTTCCCATGTTGTTCTTATGACAGTGAATAAGTCTCATGAGATCTGATGGTTTTAAAAAGGGAAGCTTCCCTGCACAAGCCCTCTTCTCTTGTCTGCTGCCATGTGATACATGCCTTTCACCTTCTGCCATGATTGTGAGGCCTCCACAGCCATGTGGATCTACAAGTCCAGTAAACCTCTTTCTGTTGTAAATTGCTCAGTCTTGGGTATGTCTTTATCAGCAGCATGAAAACAAACTGATATATACGCATTACATTTTTTTGAATTTGGTTATACAGTAACTATCTTTCATTTGATGATTTTCCTATTTAAAGTAAGTAAATTATATAGTAATTTAAGTAGTACATTATGTTTGAATTATTTGTCCTTGCTTAATAGCAAAGGATATCAAATTTTCTTGGAATTAGTATGATTTGTTCTGCACATATATCACTAGAAATACTTAAATATATGAGCACTAATAGAATAGATGGAAAATAGACAAACAAAAAATCCCTTGCATGGAGTTTGCCATTTGTTTTTAAATAGACTAATACATTTTCATAATATCTGCTGCAATCATTATATGTAGTTTATAAAGGACTAGCTATTCTAGATATCAATGGAAAATATTGCTAGTAATAATTTCTCTATGAGAAGTGTCCCAGCTTTAACTAGGGCTCTATTTTTTTTCTGGGATCTTTATAAAGAAGTTCTTTTTTCTGCCATAGGAAGCAGAATCAAATGTTCCTCTATTTACCAACATACAAAAAACAAACAAACAAACAAAAAGCATGCCTAGTGGAGAACGTTGATAATGGCAAAAATAATACAGGCACAAAACCAAGACAAATGCCAGTGCTTAGACAGAGAAATAAATAGAAAGCTACAGTAGCCCAGGGTCACTCATATTATCTAATAAATTTTTCAGTAAATATTTTTCCAGAGGATAATGGAGAAAAAAAAATGTCCTTTAGAAATCAATGTTACCTAAATAATGCCTTCAGCAAGAACATAAACAAAGATGAAGATTTCTCCAATTGTATTTTTGTAAAAGTAATTCTTGAAAATGGATCATTCTTTTTCTTATTCTATGTTATAAAGAAAACATCAGAAATCAAAAGGAGAATATACACAAGAAAATACAGAAACTAAGGGTTATAATTTCCTTAGTGAAGAGAAAGCTGAGTTGTCTCAGTTGTACTTTACAATCCTTGTGCCTCTTTCCTTCTCTTTCTCTCTCGTGTGTGTGTGTGTGTGTGTGTGTGTGTGTATACGCAGACATAACCCAAATATACATTTGGATACATATCCAAACTGCTATATACAAAATATGTTATGAATATTCTGTTAAAACATATACAAGTAAATTTGTATAGACTTATTTACATATACATACAAGTATGTATACATGGTGTAGAAAGTTTGAGGGAGCTGGGGCCTGAGTAGGGGAAAAGAGGTAACCACCAGGTGGCAGTATCACAAGCAAACCTCATTGGGTGCTACTTTGACATTGCTTGCCGGGGAAGTTACTCACGCAGAAGTTGGTAAAGAGGCTGCTCAGTGGGGAAGGAGGGCAAAAGAACTCTAGGGGAGAGAGACATTAGAGAGGGGACTTAAGTGTCCAAGTGATACACTTCAGCAGCATAGCAGGAGTCTCTGAGTCAAAGAGCTCTGAAGGACAGTTGTGGCTTGGAGTTTTAATGGCCTCAGTGCTAAAAATAGCTAGCTAGCAAATTTGGTGTGCAGTTCCATGTTTTATGCAAAGCATAAATGGCTAAACATCTGCTCCTTTTGGCTACTTTAAAAATAATTGGATGTGTATAATTTTTTGAGTTTGGTGCAGTGGGCTTGTGTGCTAATGAATCTTGGCCTGCAGTGTAGCAGTATAGGGCCCAATACACAAAGCCTATCTCTTTGGATAGATTATAGAACAAGTACATTTTTTCTTTCTTTCTTTCTTTCTTTCTTTCTTTCTTTCTTTCTTTCTTTCTTTCTTTCTTTCTTTCTTTCTTTCTTTCTTTCTTTCTTTCTTTCTCTTTCTTTCCTTCTTTCTCTTTCTTTCCTTCTTTCTTTCTTTCTCTTTTCTTTCTTTCCTTTTCTTTCCTTCCTTCCTTTCTTCTTTTTCTTTTTTCTTCTTTCTTTCTTTCTACTTTCTTTCTTTCTCTCTATCTTCCTTCCTCCTTTCTTCCTTTCATTTGTTCTCTCTCTCTCTCATCTGTCTATCTAAGTCTTATTACAGTGTGTCATCAGATATTCTAAACAATTTTTGTCATATCCGTAGGATCATAATTTGAAAAAACTCTCTAGTTATTTTTATATTGAGATGTTTGTCCTAAATAGACTTTGTGTTAACCCTTAAACACTGCTTCTATGCTTCTATTATACATGTATAACTGCATAAAGATGTTTTGCAAATTGATTTGCCAATTATATCATGTGTGAAATGCCTAAGTTCTTTAAACTTGTAATTCTAGTTTTAATAATGTTTTTCTACAAGACATTATTAAGAAAGTTAAAATTAAGAAAAGATTTATTTTCAAGACATCTAATCTTAGAGCTCTTCATAATAACAGAACTTGAAAACCAGTAGTATTTCCAATAAGGTTATGGCTAAATAAATAGTAGAAATGATACTTTGTGAAATTAATTATCATTAAAATACTAGAAAATTCTTCCTTTATATTGTAAATTTCATGAGACCAATAACTTTTTGGTTTTGTTCACTGTTCTACAAGTTCTAGAAAATTTCCTTGTATATAGTAGAACTCCAGTAAATATTTATTGATTGATGGAGTGATCTCCACTATATAAACTGCGTAGAAAAAAAAGGCTACAAAAATATTGTAAAACACACTAATAAAAGTTACATAGGATTGACGTGGCTATATTTTTATTTTGTGACTGGATTTTATAATATTTTTTGATATATCAACTTTTAAAGATTAATCAAACTTCTCCAATAATTACATTTAAAGTAAACCAGAGGTATTAAACCACGGTTAGTAAATTTTTTTCTGTAGAATACCAGGACTTGATTTGTCCCTGCCTAACCCTGCTTTCTTACTGTCTTCTACAGGTATTGACTCCAATTCACTCCTTTGATAAGCCTACTTGTAAAATAAAGTCTATCTTGGAGACTGGTTTCCAGGAAACCCAAGCAACATTTACTGATTGTATCTCATACTAGATTAAAACTCTGCAACAGCAAGGACCATTTCTGTTTTCTGTAGCAGTATATAATCAGTCCCAGCACAGTAGGTAGTAGCTGGCAGGCTCTCAATAAATATAGCTTCGTATTATGTAACTATTAAAATGAGTTGTAGAATAGATACTGATATATGTTAGTAATTTAAACAATAAGTAAAAAGAATGTTGCAAAATTAATAATGTAAATCAATTATGTAAAATACGTATATATACACAACATACAAATGAATAGGAAACTATTAATGTCTCTAATTGTGGATTAATAATGTTTTTACAGTTACAATTTCTAAAATTGGGCCGTTACAATTTCTAAAATTAAGTTATTAAATATATGTTCATTGAGGGCTTCTCAGTGTAGTAGTTTTAAACATTAGGTATATAGAAGTGAGCAAAACGAATGAGAGTTGGGATAGAGTATGACTGAAGGGTTCATCACTCACATGTCTGCTATTTGGTCTGAAATGATGAGTGAGTAGAGAGTTGGTCCAACATCAGTGTTTTTCTCCACTTAGCTTTCTCATGTAACTGTCTTGCTGTTTCTCACAGAGCAGAAGTCTCCAAACATTAAAACATTTTATATGGTGACTGGCTTCCTCAGTGTGTACATACCAAAAGATTCAGATAGAAGCTGCCAAGTTTATTATGATCTAGCCTCAAAAATCCTCCAGCATCACATCTGTTCTATTTTATTCATCAAAATATGCACAGAAAAAGGGAGGGCATGAATGAACTCCATCTTTCAATGAGGATAGATTTAACATACAGGAGGGAAAGAATGGATGGCTCTTATCTTGAAAACAAGAGAATATGTAATCCTTCAATCTGTGTTTTAGGTATGTATCTGGTTTGTATCTGATCCAGTTTTAAGGCCTGTTTATTTTGATAGATGAGTTATTTGATACACATATACCTAAGTTAGATATGTTTGGACTTAGTTTTCTCACAGTATTTTAGGACACATTGTCTTTGTAATGTTTCCTTTACAATATATTAGATATAGAGTATTACTTATATTTAGAGGTTTTGAAGGTTAATATTTGTTGCCCTTTTATAATTTGGAAGATTTGAATTTGTTTTACTTGTGGTAGTGTTTGCCTTTAAGACAATTTATTTAAAAACATATGTTTAAAGATAAAGTGAAATACATTTATTCTTGATTCAGCAACTGAAGTAAATGTCTAATGACTCCCTGTACTGAGTAGAAAAATTAGTACAAATTTATTTTCCTTCTCTGTGACCTCTCTGCTGATAGAGTCTCAATTCAAGTTGATTGCTTTGATACTTTAATATCTTTACTTCATTTAGTTTCTACTTAAATAATGCATGTTGATCTTTATTAGTTATGTTTGCAGCTTTTCCTAATTATAAATATTTAAACCATTAAATTTTTACAATTAAAATCACCCCCAATATTTACTATTATTTTTCTTTTAAAACAGATTTCAAATTTCTGCCCTTTTAGGTAAAGTTCTGCTTTCAGCTAATGATTGGCTGAAGCTCAAAGAAAGCATACTTTTCGACTTCAAGCAATGTTAGTATATCTATTTTTTAAACCTTAATGACAGTTGAAATCATACTTCTATCTCATTTTCTTTCCCTGAGAACACTATAGGTATGTACATATTGCTTCATTTTCTTCCAGCATTGAACATTCTACCTAAAACATGTTATACTTTATAAATTTGCATATTTAATTGATAATATATTGAGGGATATTTTGTCTTCCTTATCCAACACTTTAACTCTCATCTCTTAACATTTTTTTTTATTTTCATTATGCTTGACTTTTTTTGTATACAATATTTGAATTGATGTACATAAGAATATTAAACTTTAGATTTTACCAAAGCCTCCAGAAACGCAGAATAGATCCCTGCCTTCTTGCTAGAGGACAGTGGCTTAAGTTACATAGAGACCATGAAAGAGCTTACCTGAAATGGCTTACAAGATAAACCTTGTTCTCTTCAATATCTGTGCCTAGCTCTGCTGATTACCTCTTAATATATAACCCTAAGCAAATCCCAGCATGGCCTATATAGTGAAATTGAGTCATAATGGTAGGAAGAAAACATTAAAAAAAAAAAAAAACTACTAAAGCCAGCGGTTTCTGGGATTTCTTCTTAAATTTGGAAATAGTGAAGACAAGAATTACATTTGGCATATAAGTGTAGAAAGGATAAGGAAGCTCAGTAAACTGGGAAGATTAGAATGAATTTACTGTGTCAGACTTAAGCCAGAAGGACATTGAGTTGACTTGCATCAATCAAACAATAAGAAAAGCAATACTAAGTGCAGGGAGAAGCTCAGCGCTTCCTGTCTTCTGTGAGCTGGAGCTGACAGTGAAAGATGATTAGTGAAGCTTGCAGAATTCCGGTGACCTGGATGTTTTCCAACATTCATTCTGAGATAACAAATTACTGCACCCTACACTTCCCATCATTACAAGAGATGCATAGTAGCTGGTGAACCACTTTGGATTTTGGAGACAGGATTTGCCTCATTTGGTCATACTGCTCTGACCAATTTATCAGGGAATTGAAATACTAGTGCCACTGCGCGCTACGGCTCTGTAGCAAGTTCAGGTTGTTTTTAAGGCTACTTTGCCCCTCAGCAGATCTAGTGATGCTAGAGAATTAAGAGTAGATAAAGATCATGTATTGGGTCTCTAGAAAGTCCCAGTTGGAGAGCTGCAGGACAGATCCTTGGAGTTCTGTGTCTTTTGCAGCATAGACATGCTCCCCATTTGAGGAGTAGTTCCTAAAAATTTTGAATGTTAATAGAAACTAAACACTTAACCTGGAATAGTGAATGTGCAGCTGGAGATGCCTGTTATGAGCTGGAAATTTTCAGAACGAGCAACTTAAAAAATTAGGCAGGTGCCTAATGACAGAAATATTATAGATAGAATTAGGGCAACAATAGGCTAGAGTTAACAATTAAGATAACATAATTAAGCTAAATGCACAGGAGCTCAGATTCCCTTGCTATTTATCTCTTTTGAACTCACACTTCTTCCTCAGCTCACATCTATGTACAGACTTCAAGTATAGTTTCTTATCTTCAGCTATGGCTAAGGGAGTAAGAAATACCCTAGATCTGTTTCACAAACTGGTTAGTTTGATGGGTTTTCATGGCTAAAGTGTTCGCTCATTACATCTCCACTGAAGGTGGCACTAAAAGTTAGGAGTGAGAGGAAATTCTGCTCTTTGAGGAGCACAGTTGATCATGTCATGTAGGTGAACCACAATAACAGAAAAATTTGAGGTAGGATATTCATAAACTTGTGGCAGTAACAAATGACATGGCTGTTTTTTCAGAGCCCTGGGCTAGCTCCGAGCAGGACAGTGGTCCTGAGGAAGTGGCATGTATATGGACCAATGGGGATTTTCTGATGCTAATACTTCTTTTTTTTTTTTTTTTTTTGAGACGGGGTCTTGCTCTGTCGACCAGGCTGGAGTGCAGTGGCGCGATCTCAGCTCACTGCAAGCTCCACCTCCCAGGTTCATGCCATTCTCTTGCCTCAGCCTCCTCAGCAGCTGGGACTACAGGTGCCCGCCACCGCACCTGGCTAACTTTTTGTATTTTTAGTAGAGACGGGGTTTCACCGTGTTAGCCAGGATGGTCTCAATCTCCTGACCTAGTGATCTGCCTGCCTCAGCCTCCCAAAGGGAGGTTACACATTGTATGATTCCATTTCTATGGAATTTTCACAAAAACAAAACTATGACTTATCAGCGGTGTCAGGAAATGTGGAGGGAGGTTTGACTACAAGTGGATAGCATGAATGATTATTTTATGGTGATGACATTATTCTGTATACTCACTATGGTGGCAGTTAAATGAATCTATATATATGTTAAATTTATAGAACTTTACACCAGAGTCAAGTAAACTGTATGTTAGTCTTAAAAATACTATATAACATTTTTGGATTATGTTTCACCATAAAATCCATGTAAATATATAGATTATCTATTTGTCTAAAAAGTCCAGAATCACACAACACAAAATATTAGTTTTAATTTGAAGAATGGTGAACATCTACAAATACAGAGTTACCATGACCTGGAAGTTTACTAGAATTATTCTTCTGATGTTCAAATTGAAAAATGAGTGACTACTTGTTAGAAGTTTTGAGCTGATACAGAAGGAAACAGGTATGATGTAATGCTCATTCTATATGTAACTCCCAAGCTTTATTTTCTTGCAGCTTTTTACATTGCTTCCACTACATTTATGATTACCACTAATATACTCTATAGTCCACATGATAGCATTTGCTGTTTTCTGATATTTTCATTGAGTAATCAAGAGTAGAGATTATTTGATTCAATGCAATAAATACTGAGTGCCTACTATGTCTTGTTGTAGTCACGTGTACATATCAGAGATCGTTTGAATGATGAGTCCTTTTTTAATCATTAATTTAACAAATATTCAGTTATCAGTTAATATGTGTTATGCACTCTGTTAATCATAAGGTAATCAACAGGTATCAAAATAAGCAATTCACTGCTATCCTGGTATTTACACCCTGTTGAGGAATAAACAAAAAAATTTATAAGAATAAAAAAATCATGAAGGGGAAAATAGGGAATGTTATGATGAAACGTAACAAGGGCAATAAACTTGGTTTGCAGATCACAAAAGGTCTTGGAAGATAATGTAGGACTCTTTCTAGAATATTAATTTTAAAAAGTATTTAATATATATATATGCTAATTTGTGCCAGTGTTGAAAACCACATCATACTCATAACCACCCTATGAGATAAAAAATATATTTTTATTCCTATCTGGGGCCTGAGGGAAATAAGGTACAGAATTTACCTGTTATACCATAGTCAAAAGAGAAGAGGTAGGCATTAATCTCAGGAAGTCTAGCTCCAGTGTCTGTGTTTGTTGCCATTATACTATGCTGCTGGTGCTTTCAGCTGTACTTACATTAGGGAACAAATATTATCATATTCAGAGGTTTTAAAATTTGTGTCATTACAATTTTCCAAATCTGCAACATATCTGTACAGTGCTAAGTTAGATCAGTAATAATAGAACATTAGACTAGCTTTAGTTGAAGTGAGAGATGTACTGAACACAAAGCTCATGAAAGGACCATGACATTTTTCAGAATGCTGTATTTTGGAGAGCTAAAATCAATTTTATTCCAAATTTCCAGATTATATATTTTATCAGCCTATTTTTCTAGCTATCTTAAAACCTTTTTATATCTATGTGTGACATAGATCTGACCTCATATTTATCTCTGAACATATATTTATTTGCCCCAATGTGGAGCCATTACAGAAACAACATCTTCATAGCAGCGGAAAAGATACACAGAAAACAGTAATCAGAAGACTATCTTTGTTGCCTGCTGTACTTTCTCCGTGAGTCCCATCTAAACCTCCTGGAGTGATTTGAGTGTTTCTCATAAACTTTTCTACATTAACCGGTGGACTGTTTCCCCTTCTGCAAAACACTTAACATGTATATTGCCCCCTGCACTCTTCATTAACACTAGGGTGTCATATTCTGCAAATGTACCAGCATGGATGTAGAAGCAAGAAAACCTGCTATATTGCTAAACATTTGTCATCGAACCTTATGGCATCAGTGCTTCAATAGAGAGAATGATATTTCCAGGAAATTACACTGATTCAAATTGTAAGCCCATTTTCCAGTGACTTCCTGCCAGGGTTGGTTTATTTCTTTGTTTCTGCTCCTTATTACATTTTACCACTTTTTTTGTTTTGCTTCTGGCCTTTGCAATAGGTTCCCTCTGATGAGATAGCCATTGTGTTCCTGTGCAAGTTTTATCCTTAGCCTTTCCTTTGGTAACCATATCATTTTTTGAAGTTTAGTGGCTCAAAGGAATAATGTACCCAAATAAAAAGCACTGCACAAACCCACTTATATCCAGAATAGGGGTGTGTGTGTGTGTGTGTGTGTGTGTGTGTGTGTGTGTGAATCCTTATTTACACACCCTTATTTTTCCAATCCTTTATGGTCTGGTTAAAAATATTATACATTATCTATATTTTGACAATAGTTTTTAGCATAAAAATATGTTCCAGCTTCTGAAGTAAACCCAATAAATTATACTGTTCTTCTCTGTCCATATCTGAATAAGTTGACTTACAAAACATAGTAAAGTGGAGGCTGATATACCACCATTATTACAAATAAAGACCTGATTGGAAGATATTGTTTATATCTGTCAGTCACCTTGCAGAATTAGAACAATTTATTCAGTCATAGGCAGCCTTCTCGGTGAGGCTTCGTGATATAGAGAGGTACCCCAGTGAGACTTACCACATAGAGGATCTAGGGGGAAAACACTAAACAGATTTCCTCTCAAAAGGAAGAAAAAATAGCTAAGCTCATCATATCCAAATAGTTTTTGCTGATTTTTCAATCAGATAAGTAACTGGTTTTCAGCTACCATTCATGAGGCTGTTTCCCAAACATTGCCTCTTTCAGATCTTCCTGGACTTTGGTAAGTTGTTCACATTTTGTCTCCAGCACTCTCTGTAATGGATCGGAACTGTATTCTAATTAAGTTCATACCCAGGCGAAGCTGTATTCAAACCTTCTAGTATTTTCTTCTCACATTGTTCAACATAGAAGAATACATGGTGCATAGTTGGCTATATACACATATTTAGGAAAATAAAAGTAAAAAGCCCTTCTGCAAGTGTATGTTGTCATAATGCATGCAATTCTGTGGATTATCAAATTTGTCTACAGTGCCTGAATTCACAAAACAAGTTATCATCTGAAGGATGAGAAACTATAGAAATATACATTGCAAGTCCATCAAGGTTTGTCTCTGTGATAGTGCACAATTTAAAACAGCAGTTACCATCTTTTCCATGTTAGACAATTATAGAGGGCGGGCGCAGGCATTATCTGGAACTTAACCCGTAAGTTACACTCATTTTTCTTGCACTCGTAAGAAAAATCTTACATAAAATTGAGAATAAAAGGCCACATTAAGATGAAATCTATAAAGGTACTTCAACAACTGCATGCAAACAACATATAGATGAGCCAAATTTGAATATGAAATTATCTTGGTATAAATATCCTAAGGAAAAATGTAAGTTAAAATAGTAAATCTATTTGAAAATTAAAATGCGAAGATCAAAAGAAATGAAGTCTAAGATCATTTACTTTAAAACTTGAGAATCAAAAGCCCCATATCCACAATCCTAAATTGAATAAAATCCAAGACAATACTGCCCAATTTCTTGTCTAGCCTACCCTGCCAGGGGTTTCTTTATGCCTGAATGGAATTGGGGCCACCAACAATGTCACCAGCTTGGGCTGTTTCTCCTATTGAGTAGGTATAGTTCTTTTGAAATCCTGGGGGTTGTGTTAATTTAATTGCAAATTCTGAGTAGCCCTCACTTTTGGAGTCTAAAGCTTTAAAAAGACACACTGGTTTGGCATAGCAGTGGCTGAAGACCTGTGTAATTTGGAAGATAATTCAATCCTTAGATCCTAAGATAATTATCTCAGGAAAAATTTTGTTTATAATATCCAGTATTCAGTATTTTTAAAGATCATAGCACTGACTAAGTGGTATTAATTACAACAGAAGGCCAGATGGTCTGCCCCTGCTATTCAGAATCCAAGGCTTGTAAAATAAAATGAATTGGAAAGTCTTTAAGCAAGATGTTAATTTTGGTATTTGAATATACTTACTGGATTCCTATAACCAATTACCACAAACTTAGTGGCTTAACACAATACAACTGTCTCATCTTATAATTCTGGTGGCCTATGGTCTGAAGTAGGTCTTATAGTCCTCAAATGAAGGTCTCAGTAGGGTTGTGTTTCTTCTGGAAGTTCTAGAGGAGACTTTCTCACTTCCCTTTTTTAGCTTTTTTAGCTTCTAGAGACTGACCACATTCCTTGGCTCACGGCCCCCTGCTATTTTCAATGATTGCAACCCCATCACTCTGACCTCTATTTCTGCTATCACTTCTCCATCTGACTTTGATTTTCCTGCCTCCCTCTTTCCCTTATAAAGATCTTTGTGATTAATTGGGTCCACCCAGATAATCCAGGTTAATCTCCCATATCAAGATCCTAACATAATCACATCTGCAAAATCCCCTTGTCATGTAAAGCAATATATTCACAGGTTCCAGGGTTTAGGATGTAGACATCTTTAGAGGTCATCGTTCTGCCTGCTTTAACGTTTCTTATCTTATTGAGAAGATATCTGTGATGAGTGTCCCCTCCCATAGGATGTCATTTAAGACATTGCTTTATTTATTCAAAGAATAATTTTCAGTAGAAACAACTTGTTGCCAGGTCTTCTTTGAGGTGTTTTGCTTAAGTCAGAATTTTCAAAACCCAAATTTTCCACTTTTTATTTGATGCCCGTGATTCTGGAGCCACATTATTGTAGTGGGAAAAGTAACAATGTTGGTATGAAACACAGAGGATTTAAATTAAGACTATAGTAGTAAATAATTCTCATACTTACTCTCTGATTTAAGTCAGACAATACTATGGGTGGTTTAAGTGGTTTAAGTCAAACAATACTGTGTGACTTAATTTTCTTATCCATATAAATTCTTATGAGTGTAAATAACCTAATCCTTACAAAAACACCTAGAATGGTGCTTAAATCAGAAAGAGTTCAACAAGATCAAAAAGTTATCAAAAGCATTATTATTGATTTTACTCTACCTCCAATAATTACAAAAAGGGTTAAAGACCTTACGCACTGAAAAAAGAATGTTCCTTTTACTATTTCTAGCCTTCCCACTACATCCCACTCATGGGTCCTGCTGCTAGCAACTGAGATTCCTCTATCCCAGCTTGCCCTGGATTGCTGTGCCATGCTTAGAAATCAATGTGTTATTGTGTTGTTTTTAGATACCATGTGCTATCTGTCATATTAAACTTTATCTCAGAACAAAAACCTATTCTTTCCTCTAATTATTTCCCCTCTCCTCAAGTAGGGCTTAGTTTTCTTAAATTCCTTCCTAATCTTATTTCCTTAGCATAAATATAAAGGTAAGGTCAATCATGTTTCAAGGTGTGATAAAAAGTTCAAAACTTATTGTAACTGGATTTATGTCACATGACACATGGGATGTCCCAGAATGGGTTCATCTGTGTATGAGTGTGTAGAAAGAATTAGAGTGTTTTGTTGAGGCATATGCTGAAAAATGAGTATTAAGTAATATATCACTCTAATTGCCACTGTTTCTTAGAAAAAACAAATAATAGTTCAGCATCCTTTTGAAACTCATTTCCTCCCACATTCCAAAGATATGCACTTCAAATGAACTGGCATGTCTGAGTTGCCCTAGTAGGAGTGAAGGTGAATGTGTATGAACGCACACTGTGATCGAATGGCTGGCTGTCCAAGACTGGTTCCTACCTGATGCCCTGAGTTGCTGGGATGGACTCTGGACACCCCAGACTCTGCACTGAACAATCGATTAAATAATTATCTTACTTGCTTTTATTATGTTTTCTTAAATGTGTGTATACCTCACATTTATGTCAATGGTTAATATAGAAGTGTTTGGGGTCTTTATTTAGAAGTTTTGTGATGTTTTGTGACCAGAAATATTCTGTAGAAATTTAACCTCTTATTTGTATCAATTATCCTGTAGCTAAATTGGTTTTGTTACATGTCGTTTAGCTTAAGAACTTAAAGTTGCAGTTTCCAAGAATCTATCAATGAGGTTAAGTGAGAACTTACAGTAATAGATTGCTCCAGGGTAACACTTCAAATCTGAGCATTTCACAGTACTTTTAACCTTCCACTCTCAGAGCACCCTGGGGAACCATTAGTATCATTTCCATTTTATAAAAAAGGACATTAAAGTAAATGGTGCCAAGCCCTGGTCAACTTACTCGTCCTTGATAGTGAATATAGAATTTACAACTCCCAATTGTCAAGTCTGTAGACTAATAGCCAGTATATGATTCTACTCTAATGCTTGTTGTTTATATTTCTGTTACTGAATCTTGGAGGAAAAATAATAACAAATTAAAAGAATAGTTAGAACTAATAGGTATTGTATATTAGAAAACTAGTAATTTAAATACCCTAAAGGCAGAGGTTTTGTAGCTGGGATTGCTACATGCAGCTCATATTTGCTTCAAATAAAATCGTAAATAAAATGTTTAAGGCTTTCTTGATATAATGGATAATACTGTAACATTTACTTATAGTTAGATGGAATTCAATAATTCTTAGGTGTATCATTCTCAAGCAAGTCTTCGCGTATAAGGGTTTGTAGTGAAAATTATTGTTATGAAGGAAAACAAAATAAAAAAATACAGTAGTGTGAAAAATCATTCAATCCCAGATTCTATGCTAAGCACTTTCTCCCAAAAATCCTGCTAAATCTATATTCTTGTTACTCTATCTTGCTAAGTGTTCTGAAAGGAAAATAAATCTTGGAACCGCAAACTCATTATGTCAAAGGGAAAAGTTAAGCTTGGTGACAAAAGTTAAATGGAATGACAAAACATAAACAAAACAAAACAAAAAAATTAAAGCTGCCTTCCTTTTGTTCCTAACCACACAGCTGTTAACTTTATAAGCTTCCATTATCTTATATAAAATTCAGATCTACCTAGTGCAAGACAATTGCATAATTGACAATAATCAAAGTCTCATAAGAATGTAAGCACTT